>NW_004524759.1:3914864-3936213 GCF_000260255.1 Octodon degus | reverse complement strand
GGGGATTGAACTCAGGCCCTTGCACTTGCCAGGAAAGCACTTATTCTACTGAGCCTTCTCCCAGGCCCCCTGAAGAACATTTCTTGACACTGTAATGTTAATGGATATGCATTCAGTATTAGATTTTCTTAATTGAATGCTTTTTTGATGTTTCTACATGTATCTCTCTTCTAGTTTCCGGATAGAGAATTTCTCTTGCGCGTGTCTTACATGGAGATATACAATGAAACCATTACAGATTTACTCTGCAGTGCTCAAAAAATGAAACCTCTGATAATTCGAGAAGACATCAATGTAAGTGATGGAGTTAAGGCAGCTGTGAAACAGACTCTTCTTGGTATTGTTCTGCATAATTTAAGTGTTTATAGAGCTGTCTTTAATATGTACAATCTTAAAGTACAGCTGTAGTATTTTGGTTGAAGTGCTTAACAACAGCAAGATGGGGGGCCAAGGAGATGGCTCAGTGGAATAAGCGCCTCCCTAGCAGGCGCAAGGGCCTGAATTCAATCCCTGGTTCTGCCAAAAAAAAAAAAAATAGCAAGATGGAAAGATCAGGCTGGGATTTGGTGTGCTTCAACACAGGCAGTAGATTGTAGGTGTTCATAAAATTGCTTCCTCTTTTCCCACAGAATGGTGATTCCACATTTTAACTTCCATAAATGAATTCTGTAATGGCTTGTGTCTTCTTTTTGAAAGGTATATTTCCTTGACTGTTTCTCTAAATTTTCCATAATTAAACTGGTTAACTCTGGTTTCAGAGGAATGTGTACGTGGCTGATCTCACAGAAGAAGTGGTCTATACTTCAGAAATGGCTTTGAACTGGATCACGAAGGGAGAAAGTAAGACTGTATTGTAGTTCTTTTCTTTAACACACTTATAACAACTCTTCTCAATCTTTTTTCCATTGTTAAATTCAAGTAAAATAGACATCAAGTCACATTTGTTATTTGGCTAGAGTAAAAATTAAAGTTTTTCTTAGAACACAGTATTTATAGTTGAAATATAACTCATTTTACAGAGAACAGACATTATGGAATAACAAAAATGAATCAAAGAAGCAGTCGTTCACATACCATTTTCAGGATGGTAAGTAGTTACCCTTTCTACCTCTGATCTTTCTGAGAAAGCACATACACTAATTTTCATACAAATTGCCCTTTCTGCCTAGATTTTGGAAAGCAGAGAGAAAGGTGAGCCTTCTAGTTGTGAGGGCTCTATCAAGGTATCCCATTTGGTAAGTACTCCTGAACCCTAATTTGGCACCACCTGGCCATAGCAGACTTTAACTTAAGTGTTGCATGTTTGCTTTAATAAGAATTGTTAATTAAATAGGAAAAGCATCATAAATTAGCAATCCACTGGTCTCATCAGTAGTATCAGATTACTAGCTGAAATGTTGTAGAAAGAATTGGGGATTTTCTTCCTGTTAGGTCGCAACTGCTATCTCCTAAATTATAGACATAAAGACTATGAGAGGTTAGGCTTTTCTAATCACCAGTAAAATAGGATAAGTAATCTTAAATTGTAAGGCTTTTTTTATTCAGCTAGTATAATTTAGCCTTGTGTGATCAACAAAACCTTTAGGTAGACTGGCTAAAACATAAATCGCATTATGTAAGTTTTTTCTTTTTTATTTAGTTATTTTTTTTTTTTTTAGGAGAGTAACAATGGTTAATACATTATGTATTGTTACTGCCAAAGTAGTTTCTCATATTACAAGATATAGGCAAGAAATAATAAATAAACAACATAGGTACAAACCTCTGTTCTTTTTTTTTAAAGTCAACAGAAAATAGAAATATACTTTTTAAAGTTTCTAATACTACGAGAAGATATCATACAATGTCTTTTAAATAAATTGTAAGTCAAAGATACAGTATAAATCTTACAACAAAAATTCAGATTAAGCAATATTCAGAAAATTAAATGTTTCAAAACAATTGAACTAAGAAAAAGTTTTCATGATAGCAAAGACATACTAAGAGTAAAACATAAGATAAATACTGGAATGGCAAATAAATGACCAGCAATTCTCACAGTTTGAGGATAGGATATCCCACAAAGTTCTAGTGTGTTGTGGACATGCAGAATGACCGTGACAGTTACCGGTGGCTAGGCGTCACTTGTGGAAGTGAGCTACAGCTATTTCTTTGAAATCCACCCTGTAGACTCAGGTGGAATCATGACTCATAGGATGGAAGAGAAGTCCATTTGTAGGGTGTTCTGATGAAAATATTCTGCTGCTGAACACAAAAGAATAATTAAAGACTATTATTGTATACCTCTTATTCTCCTCTATTTAATTGTTTGCCCTATTTGGCGGGTTCTTTCTGTTCTCATTCATGGGGCTGTGATCAATTTGCTCCCTCTCTAGAACATCAGTTAGTAGTCTGTGTAGGCTTGGCTTTGTCATCATGAAATTCCTTAGTTGTTCTTTGTCATGAAAATATTTCACTTCTCCATTATATTTGAAAGAGAGTTTTGCAGGATAGATCAATCTGGGTTGGAATTTGTTTTCTTGCAAGACTTGAAGTACTTTGCTCCATGCTCTTCTTGACTTGATGGTTTGTGAAGAGAAATCTGCCGTTATTCTGATGGGTTTTCCTTTAAATGTGATCTGTTTCTTTTCTTTAGCAGCTTTTAGTATACCGTTCCTATGCTGAATTTCTGGAATCTTGATTATTATGTGTCTGGGTGTGGTTTTCATTGGATTGATACTATTTGGAGTTCTATATGCTTCAGTTACAGGAATGTCAGATTGTTGCCCCATATTTGGGAAGTTTTCTGCTATTACTTCTGCCCATATTCTTTTTGTATCATTTGTATTGACTCCTTCCTTCTCATTGATGCCTATCAGTCTCACATTGTTCATCTTTGCATCGTCTTGCAGGTATTGAATTATTTTTTCCTGCATCCTAGTTGTTTTAAAGAGATCTTTTCTTACTTTTTCACTAGCCACAATGGTGTCTTTCAGGTCAGAAAGTCTATTTTCACTTTCACGCAAACAGTTTTGCCAGCTTGTGATTGAGATTTTAATTTCCTGTATATCACTTTGAACCTGTTTCATACATTCTGTTTCTTTCCTAAATTGTTTATTCAGGCATTCCATCATTTTTATATTCTCCTCTATTTTTTTATCAGTGTATTCTTTAGAAGCACTTAGTACTCCTTTGATTATAGTTACCACTACATTTTTTAGTTCCGAAATTATTTCTGATCTGATTTCTTCTATACCTTTCTGCGGTTGATTCTTTACTGTCAATGCTATTATTTCAGAGATATCTGGTGTGTGATTTCCAGTTTCCTCAGTGCTAGTGTCTTCTGCATTTGCACTGGGTGGACTCTGGGCCTGAGACTGCATTTTTTTCCTTCTCTTTGTCATTTTGTATACCACTGTCTTCTGACCTTTGGTGTAGAGCTTAGATAAAGTTATTACCTTAGCACCAGGTCCGGATCTATGAAGTTCAGATTCCTCCAGGTGGATGTTGTTTGGTTTTGACTATGTGCTCCACTTCTTTCTGCTGCAGGCGTTAGAGTTGAACCCTTTGTATCTGTTTGGGAAGATGTTCTGCTCCTGAATCAGCTGGGTGGGTCTTGCCTTTAGCTTCTTTGCAGGGAGTTCTGCTGAAGGGTTCCCTGCTGGGCCTGCGCTCTGGATCTATTCAGGATCCGGAGGACCCCAGGTCGTCTCACTCACTCGCAGGGCCTGCGCTCTGAGTCTATTCAGGATCTGGAGGGCCCCAGGTCGTCTCACTCACTCGCCGGGCTTGCGCTCTGGGTCTGTTCAGGATCCCACGACCCCTGTCGGGCCTGCGCTCTGGGTCTATTCAGGATCCGTAGGGCCCCAGTCATCTCACCCACTCGCCAGGCCTGCACTCTGGATCTGTTCAGGATCCTGCGGCCTCGGTCGGGCCTGCGCTCTGGGTCTGTTCAGGATCCGGAGGGCCCTAAGGTTTTTCTTAAGAACAGTAAGAAGAAACTTGTGTCACAGATGTTCTCTTTTGTCGCCCTGGCATGTGCTCTCCAGCTGCTCTGTCACCGAGCTGCTCCCCCGCCCAAGGGCAAGGCTGTATACCCCAGCCCCTTGGGTGATGTCACTTCACCCTCCCACAAGACCTGCAGTCCAACTCTGTACACATATCCTGAATGTGTGTGCTAACATCACTCAGCCCACCCCTCCTGCTTTGTGGCCTCCAATTCCCCTCCTGGAGCACTGTCACTGTTGTCCCTTGCTTGCTCTTCCTGTCGCTTCCCAACATTAATCTAGTCCCCATCCTTGGATCAGATTCTTCAGCTTGGTGTGAGATTTGATTTAAGGTTGTCCTACTTGCTTTGAAAACCTTGGGGAAAATTTGAATCTGTAACACATTTATTCATTTTCAGATTTTGTAAAATCAGTTTTTAATTAATATGCATTCCTTTACCTTTTTTTGCTATAAAAGTACATCATTTAGGGGCCAGGGAGATGGCTTGGTAGAATAAGCGTTTCCCTAAGGCTGGGGTTCCACAAAAAAAAAAAGTACATCAATTATCTTAGTCCACTTTAATATTGTTTTAACTTCAAAACAACAAAAGAAAACCAAATTTGTTTTATAATTCTGGCCTGTGATACTTCACTATAGTTTCAACTTTCTCTTAATAATTTAAATTTAATACTCAATTATTCAGTGAGTTATGTGATGATTTCTCTCATTGTCCTCTGCTCTGTCCTCAGTGATCTTTTTAGAGAACTTCGGCCAAACTTTTGGTTTGCCCAGCTGTGGAAATCTTTGTGAAGCCCTGTTCAGCCTATAAAGCGGCCCTTCTGGTGTCCTCTGGCCTTGGAGGGGTGCCCAGTGTCCAGCTTCCCGAGTCTCTGTTCCTCCTCCACTCTCTGTCTTCATTTCTGCTTCCTCGTAGTGGGCTCTCAGAGTGCTCTGTGGCCTTCCCACCTCAGGTTCTTGCTCTCAGGCCTTGGGTCATCATTGTCATGCTGATGACCGCCAGATATTTATATCTTCTACAATCTCTAGGGTCAAATTCATCTCTCTGAAGACTGCTAGAGTTTCATATCCCACTATCATCTCAAGCTCCAATCTATCTAAAGCCAGATTTCTTCCTCCCCTGATGACTGTTCGTGTCTTTCAGTAAGCCAACATCCTTCTGCCACACAGGCAGGACACCCATGAGAGCTGTGGCCTTGTTTTCCTTTCTTCTCTTTGTTTGTCTCATGCATTTCTGTGAGTGTAGCCTCCTTTAGACCCTCACTTCCCTACCATCACTGCCTCTGTCTCTGAACCTGTCCCCCAGCAAGCACTCTGCTCGTCCTTTCTTCAGGCTGTCATACAAGTTTTTAATACCCCGACCACACTTTGGTGATGTCACCTTCCAGGACAAGACCGAGTGGGCGTCAGCAGGCCGACTCAGTTCCCTCTGCTCTACAAGAGGAGTTCCCAACCCCTTGTGCCATCCCACCCATACCCACACAGTCTTCACCACTACTGTACCCTTTCATTGCATGTATAAGTCTAGAGTTGATGCTGGGCAAAAGACTAGATTCTTTCTGTGTGCAAGCAAAGGAGCCCTCAAGGAAAGAGCTGAAGCACGAATATGTAATTACCTGCTGAAAGATCCCCCAGAGAAGGAACTAGCAGTCCAGTTTCCTTCAGTGCTCTCAGAACATGTACCAGCACTTTCCCCTGTTGTGAGCTGGGCCCAGTGCTTAGCACATAAAAGGTGCCTTGTCCTCCCACTGGGAACCTCTGGGCACCTCCTCTGCACCATGCTGCCCCATACTCCACATCCTACACAGCCTTCTGTGTGGCTGCCTGCTTCCCAGGGCACAGCTAAGCCATAGACATTCATGTTAGGCATGTCTCTGTCCCTGCATGAGGTCCCCAGGCCAGAGCTTCCTTCCATTGCATTTAGGGAAATCCAGATTTCTCCGTCACCTGGGTTTGTCCCAGCTTCTGCTCACTGTGTCACACTGCCCTTTATGTCTTTGAACACACAGCGCTCTACTTTGAGACCCTATTCTTTCTGAGTAGTTTGCCTTAGTCTTTGCATAACTAGCTTCTTCCCTGTCCTTCAAATCTTAGTTTAAGCATAAAGCCTTTTTGGCACCCAGCTCAAAAAATGTTCTGTCCCTCCCAGCTGTCTGTTCAGATAATCTCCATTACACTTGTCACAGCCCTTCTTCCTGTGCCCTCTCCTCTCCACAGCCTCTGCTGAGTAGGGCCTGCAGGACTGGAGAGCAGAGACCCCATGCCTCTGGCTCTCCACTGTTACCCCAGAACCTGACACACTGTCTGGAGTGTGATGGGCAGTCACTTATGTTCCTTATTATTGTTGAAATGAGAGGTCTTTGCATGTAAAGTGCGATGGTGTAGTCAAGACCATGTACAACCAGCCCAACAGATCAGTGCTCTGAGAAAAAGTCACCTCCATGAAGAGCTCTGGTGATCAGTGGGAGGAATGATTGGCTCAAGAATGGAAGGAAGGAAGGAGTTGGCAGAGCCACACTGGGCAGGCGCCCTTTGCCCTGGCCATTGAGTGGAGCAAAGGCAGACTGGAGCTTGGAACCACGGAAGCAACAGCAAAACCTGCTGCCACCATTACCAGGTTATAAAGGCTCATGTCTGCCGTGATGAAGGCCTGGACTCTTCAGGAACAACCTACACTGGGAGCATCGTACAGTGTATCCTAAAGAAGAGAGAATATGTGTAGAGATGAGGGGAAGGAGGTACCAGAGCACCTCCTGGGGTGGGAGCCAGGACCCAGGCAGAACACATAGATAGGCCATGTACTAAAAATATTCTTTCAGTAGCTTGGAAAGTATTATAGAAATTACCATCTTAACAGTTTGCTTTCATTCTACAGAATTTGGTTGACCTTGCAGGCAGTGAAAGAGCTGCTCAAACAGGAGCTGAAGGTAAACAGAACTCACAAAACACATTAGTCTATATGTCTTCCTGTTGGATGGCAAAAAACATGATACTGAGTGTGTTCAAAACTAGTACAGTGGGCTGGGGAGCGAGCTTGGGGGTGTAAGTGCCTGCCTGGCAAGCACAAGGACCCGGGTTCAATCCCTGGTACCACATGCTGTGCCGGTCCCAGAACCGGGCATGGTGGCACATGCCTGTAATCCCAGTGCTGGGGAGGCTGAGATAGGATCACTACAAGTCTGAGCATCATAGCCAGACCCTGTACCAAATAAATAAGTTAAATTAAAATTAAAAATATTTTTTAAAAAACTAGTAAAATGTTACAAATTTCCAATAAAATTCTATCATAAACACCAGCATCTGTATCTAATTTACCTGGGGCTATTCTAGCATCTGTTGAACTAAAATTATGCATTTGAGAGGACTGTATAGCTGGGAAGCCCAGAGTCCCAGAGAAACAGTCAAAGTTTCCTTCCTATTGGTGAGAGACTAAGTAGTGGGAGGCATCTTTTCAGCCCTAATGTTCTGATTTTAAGGTCCTTCCCCCATGTACATGACCTTCTTGACGCCTTAGCTGTCTCTAAAGGTACAACCTGATTCCCGTGAAGACACTAGGTGACTGATAGGCAGCAAAACAATGGCTGGAATCCTGTGGCTGCCTGTATTTAATGATTCGGGAAAAAGAAGATCTAAACTAAGGAGTTATAAGAGGAGCTCTGTAGGGAAACAGGCTTTCCCTCCCTCCCTCTCCCATTTCTCTCAGGCCAGGACCTTCCTGGTTCACAGAAGAGGAACAGGAAGTGAGCTCCTGCCAGTTATACTAACCAGGGGCCCAGGTCCAACCCAAAACAAACACTGTCCCATCTCAGCCAAAATGTGTAATTTCTCTTAAAACTTCATAAATAAGTTTATCATCTCATGCAGTATAGTTGGTTTTCATATTTGTGTAATATATTCAGGTGTGCGACTCAAGGAAGGCTGTAATATAAATCGAAGCTTATTTATTTTGGGACAAGTGATCAAGAAACTAAGCGATGGACAGATTGGGTAAGTTTATCCCTTGGGCCTATTGCTTACGTTTGTTAGGGGGTAAAAAATTAACACTCGAGTATTTTCTGTCACAACACAAAAGCTTTGTAATTCTGAGCACAGCTTCTTGACTGTACCCTACTGAATTTACTATTTTAAATATTTTTCATTGCTTTCATTTGTCTCATAAGTTGTAAACAGTTAGTTTTTAAAATTGACTAAGTGCTGTGCACTAATGCCCAACCACTTTTGTTATGTAAAATTCTCAATTCTCTGTCTCCCCTAACTCTTTGCATGCTAAGTGGTTTCATCAATTATCGAGATAGCAAATTAACACGAATTCTCCAGAATTCCTTGGGAGGAAATGCAAAGACACGTATCATCTGCACAGTCACACCAGCATCTTTTGATGAAACCCTGACCACTCTGCAGGTGAGTTTGATTTGCATCTCAGCCCAGTATGGCTCAAGAGCAGCTTCAAAGATCACCAATGTAAATTAGATATCATTTCTTTAATTAACATTGACACGCCTGTGATAGTAAACTTGGTGCATTGTCTATGGAATAGCATTCCTTAATCTAATTTTCTTAGACATGAGTCATTTGAATAGGTCTCCATATTTTTTTACCATAACTCATATTTTATGTTCAGTTTATAATAAAAACAAACTTTATATCCACAGAAATAAAAAAACTCATATAACTTGCCACAAATAGGAAATATCAAAATGAGATATATATTTTATAGTTCTTAAATTTCTGCTGGCTAATGGGTCCCTGCCTTTATTTTGAGCCTGTTTTGTGTTTTCTGTTTATTAAAAAAAAAAAGCAGGGGCAGGGGACTAAAGCTCAGTAGAATAGCTTTGCCAGTGAAGGGTCCAGTGTTACTTGAAGGTCACCTCCTTCACCTGCCACTTAAAGTGGGTCTGGTGCTCAGGCTTTGGGGACATGCTGATCAGAAACAGAGCTCTGGATTAAGGTGCCCTCAGCACTGCCAAGATGGAAAGTCAGGTCCATGGTGGGAGACTCATCCTCCAGCAGGACCACTGTGGAGCAGAGGTGAAGCAGGACGGAGCTCAGAGGTGAGGAAGTGGACCCCCGGAGTAGGGCAAGAGCCCTGGGGTGGACAGGACGCCACAGAGCAGTGCGTGGGGTTATATTATCTAAGAGGGGTCTCAACTCCTGAAGACCATGGGGCAGGCTCAGTGGGTTGCAGAGTCATTAGAAACGTCAAAGTCTTGCTGTAGTCAGACTTGTTAATACTGCTGACTCACTGTCAGCAGTATTATTGTTTCATTTAGTTTTGTTTTTAAAGACAATTTGTTACAAGAAACCTAAGCATTATTCCATTTTTAGTTTTGAACATGTTATACTTTTACATGCTTTTCCCAGTTTGCTAGCACTGCGAAATACATGAAGAACACTCCTTATGTCAACGAGGTATCAAGTGATGAAGCGCTTCTCAAAAGATACAGAAAAGAAATAGTGGACCTCAAAAAGCAATTAGAGGAGGTGAGCATGAATGCTTTATTTTAATAGAGATTAATTTTGAGTGATGGAGATCTGCCCACAGAGTCAGTTCAGGGATATCTGAGTTGCTACAACTTAAATTTAAAACAAATGAGTTTTAGCTACAAAGAAATAATTCAAAACTATTTAGTTTACTATATGAACTCAAAGACTGGATTTCTTGAATTTATTTTTGTTCTTTATTTCCCAAGGGCAAGATTTGAAATTTTTAATTTCACAAGTATATATTGAGTTAGTTTAGAAAGAAACATTGTGTAGTTATTGAAAACAACCTTCTATTTCTTCACTTTCCCTGAATTCCTCTCCTGACCCTAAGACGGTAATGTAATCAGATAGCATAGTCCTGCCATTCTCAGTGGTTTATCTCATCATCATGGAGTTTGTACAAATCTTTCATTTTATTGGACTTCTTAAAAGTGAGCTAAAACATCATAGTCTGATAAGACAGCAACATCTCTATCTTTGTCTTTGGTATTCCAACCTTGGCTCTCTTGATTTCTCAGCCAGTGGTTCATGTTTGGCAGACCATTAATAGAGTTGTCTTAATAGCATTATTGTTAGGGCCGCCAAGATAGCTCAGTGGACTAAGCGCCTACTTAGGCACGCTCAGGGACCAGGGTCCATCCCTGGCACCACATGCCGTGCCAGCCCCATTCCCAGGTGTGCAGAGCTGGCCCCAGAGTCCAGGTGTGGTGCACGCCTGTAATCCCAGTGCTGGAGAAGCTGAAAACAGGAGGATTACTACAAATCCAAGCTGTGTAGTGAGACCCTGTACCAAATACATAAAAAATGAATAACGTTAGTTACATGATTTAAAGTATAGTGATGAGAAGAAATGTGTTTGAGAAGTTATTGATTATGGTTACAGCATGTGGGGTTCTACATGTAGGTATTTTTTATTTAAATTATAAATCGCATGTGAATTCAATAGTCTGTCCTTTAAGCTACTTTCAAAATTCTAAAATCCAGCTACATGTATTATTAACATAACCTATTATTACATGTGGTAGGTAAATACAAAGACTCGGGCTCAGGAAATGGAAAAGGACCAACTGGCCCAGCTTTTGGATGAAAAAGATTTGCTTCAGAAAGTACAGGATGAGAAAATTCACAACCTAACAAGGATGCTGGTGACCTCGTCTTCCCTCACATCACAGCAGGAATTCAAGGTAAAACGTAGGGGATGGGAGCTTACAGCGAGCAGAACAGGCCGGCCGAGGTTGATTGTGTGCTTTAGCTTCTTATCCCTGAACACAGGAGAGTCCGGAAGCCCTGAATGTGCTGTGTGTATTGCTAGCCCGGGAGGTTAAGAAACAGGAGAAAGCGGGGCAGTCAGGGTGAGGAAGGAGTGAGTGGGTCGCGAGGCAGAGCCCCGTGAGCAGTTGGGAGTTTGTCTTTTTCAGAAGGCAGGAGCACGCAGACTTGAGCATGAAGCTGAGAGGAGGGAGCAGCAGGAAGGATAGACGGGCAGATACCCGGGGCCACACGCCCCAGAGAGGGCAGCAGGGTCAGAGCAAGCACATGGTGGGCTCTGGCTTCCCAAGCTCAGGGACTGGCATCCGGGAGCCTGAGAAAGAAAGAGTGACTCCCAAGGGAGTCACACGGGCGACCTGAATGCTGCTTCCTGGCTGCTCCTTCCCAGCTACAGCTAGGTGCCCAGGGGTGGGGCAGGGTAAGTGATCCTGAAGGGC
The DNA here is from genome assembly GCF_000260255.1 of Octodon degus. Lineage (NCBI taxonomy): Eukaryota > Metazoa > Chordata > Mammalia > Rodentia > Octodontidae > Octodon > Octodon degus. The sequence goes on along the minus strand of NW_004524759.1, from coordinate 3,925,039 downwards.
TGTGAGTTGACAAGTGCCCCTTGGATGAGTCCTAGAAACTCCTAATGTAGCGGCTGAGGGTACAGCTCAGTGACAGCGTGCTTATTCAGCCTGCAGAGGCCCTGGGCTTACTTCCCAGCACCAAAAACAAAAAGAAGAGAGGATGTAGCTTCATCAGATGTATCATAATAAATTATGATGTATTAAACAGCCTGAATAATGTAACTGTCTCAGAATGTCCTTCAGGTAGTAAGATAATCAGTGGTTTCAAAACTAGTAACTAGTTTCCTGTTTTATGTCAGAACTCCAGTGTACATAAAGTAATTTTGTTTCTGCTTTTTAGGCAAAAAGAAGGCGAAGAGTTACTTGGTGCTTTGGCAAAATTAACAAAATGAAGGATTCAAACTATGTAAAGGAATTTAGTATGCCCGCAACTGTGACAACAAGGACATCCAGGAGCGCTGTCACTCCCTTAGGGGAAATTGACGAGTGTGAGTGCCTGTCTGCATTTGGTGATGCACACTTCGCTACAAGCCAGGCTACGAACGCAGTATGATAAATAGGTTGAAATAAAATGTATTTAATTTTACAGTAGATTACAATGGAAATTATGATTTAAAAATAAGTAATTTTTAAAAAGTAAACTTTCATGAAATTTTCTACAAATTCTGCATCTCAGGAATGATACAGTAGTTGAATCCAAAAGATACTTTTATTTATTGTTGTTCTGGGTATTCATTTAAATTAGTATTCATATAACATCTGCCTTAAACTTTACCAGTCTTTACTTTTTTATTTTCTTTTTTATGTGTTTAGTACAGGATCTTACTACACAGATCAGACTTGTAGTGATCCTTTCTGTTTTTCAGCCTCCTAATTATAGGCATGGACCACCACTCCCAGTCTCCATCAATGTCTCAGTATGTCCCGGGGATGGGGCCAACATGGCATGTGGTGCTGGGGATCGAACCCCAGCCTCTGCACTTTGCCTAAGCAGGAGCTTTAGTCCACTGAGCTATCTTGAAAGGATGGCATTTATGTGGAAATCTGTTTCAAAATTATACCTCAATATCTTATAGCCTGTAGTTTGATTTTAGGCACATTTTTAAAAATACTTGGGGGCCAGGGAATGGCTCAGTGGAATAAACGCTTTCCTGGCAAGCGCAAGGGCCTGAGTTCAATCCCTGGTTCCGCCAAAAAAAAAAAAATACTTACAGTGATCAAATTTCCAACTCAGGTTCTGGGGAGATAGCTCAGTGGAATAGGCACTTGTCTGGCAAGCGAAAGGTCCTGAGTTCAATCCCCAGTACCGCAAAAAAAAAAAAAAAATTCCAACTCAGAATTTGTCTTTTTTACCTGTATGTGATAAGGAGCCCATGTTTCATCACTAACCCCAACCAGCTGCCTTAGTTCACACAGTGCTGTGAACACTCACCTCTGCTAATGTGTGTTTTTGGCATTCACCCCTGAGGACACACTCAGCTTATTATTTATTACCTCTGTCACACTTTTTTAATAGTGTTTAATTTGACCTTTAGGGAACATTATGCATGTTAGCATCACATTTCTTTTTCCCCTCATTGTAGCTTTCTGTTTGGAGTCTGATACCTTCAGCAATACTCTTGATACATTAACGGAGATAGAGTGGAATTCAGCCACAAAGCTACTAACTGAGGTAATGCGTCTTACAGAACATGACCTTGTGGTTTTTGTGGTTGTAGCTTGTCACCAGCTCTGACTTAGCATCAGAGACAGTTTGGATTCTAATGAGGATTTCCCCACTTCTTTTAACTTCTACTTGAAAACTGAGGCATTTAGATGGAGGCTAAAATGTTCTTAAGGCAGGTGTGTGCTCATCTATCTGGTTTGTTTTGGGAAATCCCATGGAGGTACAAGATTAATTTAAAAGCACCAGTATTCTCAGGCATAAGTATAAGAGTGATACGTCAGAGGAGGAAAATGTTGCCAGATGATACTGAGAAAGGTACCATTCATTGACCCTCTGCCTCCTTAGGCCTCGGGCTCTGTGACCCCCACAGATACCCAGGCCATAGATGCCCAATCCCTGCTTAAAAGGCATGGCTCACACTTGCACATAATTAGGCCATCTCTAGTGGTGACCCCTAACGGTAGAAATGCCACGACGCAGTACATACTACACTGCATTCTGAGGAGAACAGTGACGGGAAGAAAGGAGTACATACAAGTACTGATGCAACCATGGGCTGCCCGCACTTTTTCTGAGCTCTGTTGAATCCACGCAGGAGGAGCCTGCAGGGTCCCTCAGCCAGAAAAAACGGTGCTGTGGTGAGTGAGCACTGCTGTCAGCTTCCAGAATGCTCATGTGAAGGCGAGCCGTGTTCTTGTGCTCATGTGTCTGCTAAAGACACTGTCGTTTTAATTTGGAATACAGTTATACTTGCTGGTAATTATTATCAGTGGTTATTGTAAACAAAGTGCTTTTGTATCCTTGACACATATTTTAGGAGTTTGCTGTCTTTTTTTTTATTCCCATTTTAAGCTGTGTTTGTTTTTTTAAATCTCTTTGCCATAATGGTATAGTTAAACTTACCATCATTAGAGATTGAAAGGATAGCCACACTGTTTCCTTTTTGAGTTGAACCATCTGAAGAATAGCAGTAAAATGTGTGAGCCATTAAATCAGCAGCTTTAATACTTAGGCACTGCACGATTTGTGGTCAGGTGGGCAATGTTCATCTTCACACTTGAACTTGCCCTGAAGGCAGAAGCAGACCTAGAATTAATCTATCTTTGTTCTACTGCTTCCAAAGTATAAACATCTGTTTTGTTTTGTTTTGTTTTTAACATCTGTTCTAAGTAAGCTAGTTTTCCAAAATATAGACTGTTAGAATTGAAGGTGGGAAACTACCAGTGGTTCAAAGGTACATGAATTGTTCACCTTATTAAAGAAGTAAAGACTGTGGTTTGAGTCCCTTCTAATAGGGAAATTTGTTTTTGTTTATAATAGGAAAATGTAGAAAGTGAGTTCAACTCACTTCGTGCTAAGTACGATAATCTGGTACTAGACTATGAACAACTAAGAAGAGAAAATGAAGAAATGGGATTAAAATTAAAAGAAAAAAATGACTTGGATGAATTTGAGGCTCTAGAAAGAAAAACTGAAAAAGATCAAGAGGTAAGACAAGTAGAGATGTCAAATTAAACTAAGTCCATGCATTAAAAAGAGATACCATTCTCTGAAAAATTTTTATTTCTAAAATTGAGGCAATAAGGATTGACCATTTTTTATACATATGCGCAATGTAGAGAAATTAAGAAATACAGTATTTAGCTTGTATTGTTTTTAAAACAGTTAAGTCACATTGGCTTCCTTCATGCCTACTAGAAGAAGAAATTGAAAACATCTATGTGGGGGCTTTGTGGATCTCCTGGCTTTGTCCTGAGGAAACAGCCGTTCCCTGCTGAGACAGCTACAGATGCTGACATAGATCTGGTTGACTGTTTGATGTATGGATACCATGGGTTAATGAATTTTCTCTAGCCAGTATACCTGTTCTTAAGTAATTAAAATGTTAGAGTAGCTAGAGAAACTGATTAATGAATGAAACCATTAGACCATAGGCCCTCAAAATTGCCCGAAGATTTCAGGACCTCCATAGTGGAATATCTTAGCACCCACAGACACTATAAAGTTATTTTGCAGATTTTTTTTTTTTTTCCAAAGGGTCATTCAAAGTTTTACTGGACTAAGACTAGAGTCAACCACCTGACAGGTCTATAAGCTTCCCATTCTGTGCCTACAATAACCCTGGCTATCCCACTCCATTTGCTTTGTTAGGTCTTCCATAATGTAATAATTAACTGTTAGGTACATTTGAGTAAGAATGCTCAGTTGTTTGGATTAGTATAATTCTCTGGTTGAAAGGATTTACTGAAGATAGAAGACCCACCCAGAGTGTGAGTAGCACCAATCAGTAAGCTTGTAGCCTGTGTGGAATGAAAAGGGGAACAAAGAAAAAAGGCTCACTTGTTTCTTCAGAGGAACTCTGGTCTTTACTTTCACCTTGGACATCCAGAAACTTACTCCTTGCAGGGCACTCACACCCTTATGGCGCAGATCCTGTGACCTGATAAGGACTTGTACAAGACACTGTAGTGGACTGTCAGTCCTCCCATAGTCATTTTGTCAGCTTCTGCCACCAATAAAGCCATAGCTGCAAGGGCTCACAGACGAGAGTAATGAGCCCTGAACTGAAATTGCTTGGAGAGTTATGCTACCTGCCAGTGCCATGACCCCAGGACCTGGGTTAAAACTTCCAGTGCTATGCCAGTGCACTTTTAGACATATAATATAAAGGCTTAGTCATGTCCAGAAATCCCAGGTTTGGTGTGTTGGTGAGGGCTTGATCTCTTCAAAAGCTTTTTGCTGTACTTGCTCCCATGACAGAGGTTCTTGTTCTCTCCCCTTTGTGGCTTCACAAAGGGGTCTTGCCAGGACCATGAAGTTAGGTATCCAGATTCTACAGAAACCTATGACTCCAAGGAATGCCTGGACTTAGCATTGGGTCATTAGAACTGGAATTGAGCAAACTCCCAGCTATCTCCCAGATCCAAATTGTCACTGTCCCTGTGACAGATGAAAATAGAGGTATCTGACTTGCTCTTGGAAACTTTAGTCTTTTTCGCTGCCCTCCCACATTTAATTGGACCTTAGGCTCTTAGGAGCCTAACAAAATAGATCCCAATCTGGCCTAGATCTCATATTCTGCAATGCCAGTCAGTCCTACAAAATTGTCCTACTGGGCCCCACATGCCCTCTGAGCTGCCTGGTATCTGCTCTGGACTACTTGATCTCTGCCCTCTTATTCAGGAAAAAGGGGAGCTTTTTCTAGCCATTAGGGACATTCGTTCTTCCAGTGTCCCTTCCTGTATTAGTGGACATACTACTTCCAGTTTAGTTTCCTCTCCAGGCACAGTGGCCCCTTCTTTCAGCTTTCCGATCAGCCTCCTTGGTTGCTTTGCTCTTTGCCCTTGGAAGTGTTCTCATGGGGATGTCCCGATCATTCTGCCAGGATGGCTGTCAGCATGTCTGCCTTTTTCTTCATTGCTATTTTTCCTGTGAAGCCTCCTGATTTCAGGTTACAAATACCTATATGGCAACCTCCAACAGTTGGTTGATGTTCATTTCCACAAAAGCCTCCAGCTTCTGGAGCTTGCTCCAGATATCTCCCTGAGCTTTGCTAATAAATGCCACATTTCTCATCTGTTGGTTCTCAGCCACTGCAGGGCCTAAGGGAGTATACAGATAGAGCATCTCATACAGCCTCTCCTATGACTGGCTTGGGCTTTCTTCTGACCCCTGAAGTACCTCAGATCTTGCATGAGTTCATGGCCCTTTTTTCTCTGGCTTTCAAGCTGTTTAGGTGGGCCTCTTGGTACCATTCAATCAGGGTGCGTCCTCTTCTGCATTCAAGTCCTACTAGGGATCTTCTCCTGGAAAACAGTCATGGGCATAAGTTGAGGCTTAGGGTCCAGCATTTCAGCTGGGGCATTTTCTTCCGACATCATAGGGCAGGCTGAGTAATGATGATGCTCCTCAGTACTGAACAGAAGGAACTGCCAGTCCATGTGGGCTAGTGAGTCTGGACAATGAGCTGCATCAAGGCAATCATTGTCTGGGGTTTCTCTTCATACAAAGGAATATGATTCTTCAAGTTAAGAAGGTTGGTAGTGAAGGGTTGGTATACTAACACTCATTCTCTTCCCTGGATTTATCCCATCTTATTCACATGTAAACACTCAAGGACTCCAACCCGCTTCCTAGCATCCAGAACCCAAAGCCTTAGAGTTGTAGTTTCAGGGTGTTTTTTTTTTAAAGAGGAAAAAAAACAACAACAAAAACAATGATACACGGGGCTGGTGAGATGGCTCAGTGGTCTAAAGCACCTACTTAGAACAAGCTAAGCTAAGCAAAACACAGGGACCGCGGTTCAATCCCCCAGCACCACATGCCAGCCAGCCCTGCCCCCTGGTGGGCTGAGCTGGACACACACACACAAAAAAAAATAAATAAATAAATAAATAAATAAATAAAACAATGATACAGAATTTCAAAACAATATAGTAGGAAATTAACAATGGTTAATAGAGTGTGAAAAAAAATAGAGTGTGTATTGTTATATTCAAAGTAGTTGCTCCGATTACATATTTTGCAGAATTTGTGAGTACCTATTCATCCGGAACAAGAATCAACAGGTATTATCAGACTTGCAAAGCTGTCTCTAACTCTCCATAAAATAAGAGCCTGTGTTTGGATGTAGAAGTATGACTTAGGGTGGAGCTGCTCCCAGGGATGTGATTCTTAGTGGGCTTTTGTCAGGGAAGTTGGGTTAAGTCTTAGAGCATGGTATCTTGGATGACAGTGCCAGATTTAAGCCCAGATTTGGAACTTAAAAGCCTACATTTTTGAAGAAAATTTGACAGAAAGCCAAATTATGGTTTGGAGACAGGTGTTCATTTCCCTGGTTTTCCTAAAGGTTTTATGAAAAGTCATAGATAATTTTCAAGTGAGTGCAAACTTAGTGATAGAGTTTGCTTAAATAATAAATTTTAGAGGAATTTTTTTAAAAGTATGATAACACTTGAACAATAAAAGAAAAATCTTACCCATTTTTTAACTTGATTTGTTTAATTTTATAATTTTCATAAGTTGGAAATGTTTAGATGTTTGTCTTATAAAGTTTAATAATTCATTTTACCTGAAATATTTAATATTATGTCACAGTGGATTAACTGCTAATCTAATCATATTTAAATCATATTTGCTTCTCACACATTTTGCTTGAATGCTTGACTGGCCTTAAACAGCATGACATTTGGACCTTCCACTTTCACTGATTATTTGTTTCTTCATGGTAAATGTGATTTGTTTTTTTCTTTCTACATGACAGTCAAAAATGGACAGGGACTTAAAAAGATGAAGTTTTTAAGACTAAAAATTTTAAGCTACACATGTGGCTCATATATTTCTGTTTTCAGCACTGACCTAACATTGGAATGTCAACTCTAGCACTAGTCTGAAATCTAAAAGTAGTCAAACTAGTTAAGCATCCAGAAAATACTGCCTGACAAGTTACTATTTTCTTGAGTCTCTACGTTCCACTGGAATTGACATCTATTTATTAAGTGCTCATCTGACTGTGACCTTTCAATAATTCTAAGGAAAATGTGCTTCTTGGTCAGTTATAGTTTTCCTGTTTTGAACACAGAATTTTCTAGTGCTCAAAAATTTATTGCTACAGATAATTTGGGAGAAGGGAAACATCAATAGAAATACTGACACCTTCATACTTTTAGATAGTTAAACAATATAAAGCAATAACATGATAAGTCCAGTATTTTCTGTAGAATAGATCAAGGTAATAGTTGGTAATCCCATAACTTTGTAGTTTGGTTAACTAGTGTTATGATAGATATCAACCACCCAACTTTAATCCAAACCTACATTCCAAATCATAGCTCATTTAAAAAGCTGTCAGTGGCCAGGGATATAGCTCAGTGGTGTAAGCGCCTGCCTGGCAAGTGCAAGGTCCTGAGTTTGATCCCTGGTTCTGCCAAAAAATAATAAATAAAAAGCTGTCAGTGTATAGCCAAATGAACAATTTATGGTAATAAAAAAAGAGAAATCTCAGCATACATGATGGCATATACCTGTAATCCCAGCATTCTAGGGGCTGAGGCAGGAGGATGTCAGGTACAAGCTGAACCTGGGCAATTTAGTGAGACTTTGTCTCAAAAAGAAGGCGGAGGAAAAAAAAAAAAAAGCGTAGGGGTGTGGCTCAGGGCAAAAACCCTGTGATTAATCCCCAGTACTAAAACAAAATGTGTTCTAGGATGAACATATATCTGATTGCCACTCTACTAGCTTCCCTAATTGGTGATTACTAATTTACTAATGGTGTCATGGTAGCTAATGAAATAGATTGTATCATTTTTATTGGGGTCGTGCTGAGATGCTGTCCCTGTTCGCTGGTGCTGTGGGTCTGGACCATATTTCTTAGAACTTTAAATACTGAGGCTCTGTTGTGATAACTTGAACAATTGGCCTCCCCCTCTACTTCTGTCGGGTGAATCTGAAGCTTTTGCTTTATTAACTGTCGGCTTCCTCTGGTGCCTGTTCACATGCTCTTACAGATGCAACTAATTCACGAAATCACCAACCTAAAGAATTTAGTTAAGCATGCAGAAGTTTATAATCAGGACCTCGAGGTAAGCATTCATGTTGATGTTTTTATTGATAATGAAAACTGTAAAACCCACATGACATTGAACATGATGACTGAAAATAAAAGAATTATTCGTTAAGTACTCATGCTTCAATTTTACTATCAGCTTAAACTTTTTGATCCTGTCAAATCCAAATCAAATACTAAAATCTGTTTCATTCTTCTGGATTCTTTTAGAATGAACTAAGCTCAAAAGTAGAACTGCTCAGAGAGAAAGAAGCTGAAATTAAGAATCTGCAGAAATGTGTAGACTCCCAGAAGTCAGAGAACGCGCCATCAGACTCACCATTCTCATCGGTAAAGACCAGGCTCCCATTTCTGTGTGGTCCTTTTGACATCTCGAGTTTGCTGCAGTCATGGGCGCTGACATTGGGCCAACTGTGCAGTGCGTAGCTGTCACTACTGTGTTCATATTTCATCTGTCAGCTTTGCAACAAAAGGACCATTCAGATCATTGCCACTTCACAAATAAATGTCCATAGGAAGTTGAGTGTGTCATTCTTTGATTAAATGTAAGGAAGTTAAGGACAAGCTTCCAGTACCACAAAATAGATAAATAGTTGAAAAAGCTTCTCATGTTTTCAGTTTTTATACAAATATTTATTGAATTGTATGTTAAAGATCTTAAGGTCCATTTGTGTTGGAATTGATAAGTATAGATAAGGATGAGGTGTAGATCATCAATAGTTTATCATGACTTAATCTCATTTCATTGATAGATATCAAGTATTCCCACTATAATACAAGTACTGTTTTGTTGGCTAATTTTTTATTAAAGGGTAACAGATTTCTTACAGTATTTGCATACCTTGGTGTTGGTACAGAGTGTTTGGTTTTTGTTTTATGTCATTTTGCTTTGTTTTGGTGGCTCGGGTTGAGCCCAGAATCTTGCACACGATAGGTGAGCATTCTGCTGCTGACCAGCATATTTTAAATTTTCATTATGGAAAATACCATTCCTTTTCATTTGTGTGATCATTAGCATATGCGCATCCTTGTGGATAGATAGGAATAATGCCTGCGTATGTGTTTCTAATTTACTGAAATCTGCTAAAATTGGTCTTTTGTTGTCTGTCTAGGAAAATAATGATGACCTAAAACAAATGAAACAGTCTTTGTTTGATGCTGAGACTGTAGCCCTTGATGCCAAGAGAGAATCAGCCTTTCTTCGGAGTGAGAATCTAGAGCTGAAAGAGAAAATGGTAAGAAAAGTTCTAAAAGTCTGTAACAAAGCTGTGAAAATGATCAGTGCGTTCTTGTGACTTTTCAGTGTTTCTCTTTAATAGAAAGAACTTGCAAATGCTTGCAAACAAATGGAAATTGATACCCAGTTATATCAAAGCCAGTTGGAGGCAAAAAAGAAAATACAAGTTGATCTGGAGAAAGAATTACAATCTGCCTTTAATGAAATAACAAACCTCACCTCCCTTGTAAATGGCAAACTTCCAAAAGGTATTTTATAATTTCAGACATCTCTTTGAAAATCTGATTTTCTCTAAAAATGTGTCCAAATGATTTGGTAACTGTCTGATAAGTAAAAAACCAATAGACTGTTTTCTTTGATAACTTAATATTCAATTATAATATCGTTTGGTAGCCAGTGTTTATAAACACTTCCAGGAGGTTCAAATCATCATAGCTTTAAATGATTTTTCAAATATGTTGATCCTGATTTTGAGAGTTGGTTCAAGAGCTATTAAAAGTCAGATTACCTGGGGTAGAGAGATAGCTCAGTGGAATAAGTGCTTGCCTGGCAAGCACAAGGTCCTGACTTCAATCCCTGAGATCACCAAAAAAACCAAATAAATAAATAAAATAAAATTCGTCATATACCTCGGTAGTGTCCCAAATTTTCTGATCAAGAAGATTATGGGGCCAAAGAGGAAAGTGATCGATGACGTAGAGTGTGCCTAAGGAGAGTCACATGGG
>NW_004524759.1:3865713-3914188 GCF_000260255.1 Octodon degus | reverse complement strand
GAACCCCACAAAAAAAAAAAAAAAAAAGTCAGATTACCTGTTGCCAGCATTGTTCTCTAAATTACCAAATGCTTCCTAGATTTGCTCTGCAATTCGGAACTGGAAAGGAGAATTACAGATCTACAGAAAGAACTGAGTAAAGAAATTAAAGAAAATGAAGCTTTACAGAAAGAAATGAACTCGCTTTCAGAGCTGAAATCTCTGCTCCCTGAAGTAGAAACGCTAAGGAAAGAGGTAAGCAGAATTTTAAGCAATTATCCCTAGTTTTGAAATAAAAGTCTTTGAAATACTGCCTTAAGTATTTTGATACCATTTATTTTTACAACACAAAAGAGAAATACTGTAATTCATTTCACGCAGCTTCTCAGCAGTAGAAACTAGACTAGTTGTCTTCTAGCTTAGGCACGCCTTGTTTAGGCCCTGGAAGTGTGTTAGCTTCATACCTGGCAGCACGGCCCCTGTGCTTCCCACCTGGGGCTCCCCTATCACTGCATTAAGTAAGGGGCTGACCATGTAGGGTGTGGTAAAGCTCCTGGGGCCATACAGGCTGTCAGGCAAGTGAGGGATCTGTAAACCCACAGCCTGCCTCCTTTTCCTTCCTTCATCTCTTCCGCTAGGAATAAAAAATAAAAATGGCAAGAATCTGCATAGTACTTACCACATGCCAACATTGTACTAAAATCCTTCAGAAACACTTTTTAAATTGCATTACTTTTTAAAACTAATCGCTGTCACTTCTCAGCCTTTTAGCTAAGGTGAAGCATAAAAGTGGTCCCTTTTAGCCGCCAAACAGTAACCAGGCTAACAGGTGAGCCCCAGAGAGCTGCCGTTTCCCCAGGACAGTAGCCCCTGGTGTGTTACTCTTTCCTTGGCTCTCCTGTTTCCCTCTTACCTTGTTTTTCACAGTGACTTAACTATACATAAGCTAGATAGGATTAACTTTTTAAATAATGCTTTTTAAATTTTTTAAGCAATTCAGCATTGTTTAAATTACTTGTTAACTTTTTGGAAATCTGAGCTTCAATCAAAGCCTTTAGGAGGAAAAAAAAGAAATTCTAAAGACCCAAAATGCCTGCTGCAGAATACAGTTGGAAAATCCTTTAGAATGGTAACAAGGAAATCAGCACCCTATCATTTCCACAGACTTCTGCGCCATGCGATCCTTACCAGAAACCAAAGAGATTTGAAAACAACACAAAAAGTGAAGTTGGACGAGTTAGGGATGTGGGACAATAAGTCATGGCCTTTCCTCAGCTACGTCTTTCTTAGTTTAAATAATTCTCCTTCCCCCAGAGGAAACTCGTTCTCCTGAAAATTGTCCCATATTGCTAACATCCCCAAATCTTATCTCGGACTGTCTCGTAGATACAGGATAAGTCGGAGGAGCTCTGTATGATAACATCAGAAAGAGACAGACTGTGCTCTGATGTGAGCAAGAAGGACAGCAGAATCCAAGGGTTGCTGGAGGAAATTGGGAGGGCGAAAGAGGACCTGGCCACTGCCCAACTGAATTATCAAAGCACTGAGCAAGAGCTTCAAGATTTCAAAATCCTTCACGTGGAATTGGAGCAAAAATATAAAACAGTCCAAGAGGAGAATGAGAAAATGAATCAGGAAGTAGGAAGTCTCTCCAGAGAAGCAGAAACCCTTCGTTTGAGTTTGAACGCTATGAAGACCGAGGTTGGTGTGAAAGGCTCCCTGAGAAATGCCGCTTGGTCTTGAGTTTAACTTCTGCACATGCCATAGAATGAATACTCTGCTCTCACTGTGGCCTGCCCGCTGTCTTCTTTTACAGCTTTCTCAGAACACCCCAGAGCTTCAACAGAAAACAGCCGAGGGTCAAGAAAGACTTCGTGAGGTGGAACAACTAAAGAAAGAGCTAGAGAGGATAAATGATCTCCTGCGAGCTACAGAGGAGGAGAAGGCACTGGTGACCGAGAGGCTGCAGCAAACCCTGGAAGAAGTGCGCAGCTTGGCCCTGGAGAAGGAGGCCCTGAGCCAGCTCCGGGACAGCCTGCAGGCCGAGCAGGAGCAGCTCCGTGGTGACATCCAGGACACAGTGAGCATGGTAAGGTCTGGCGCTCACGTCTAACCTCGGACAGGAGCCATTCCTGTCCCTTGTGACGCAGTACCAGTTCTGAATGACTACGCTTTCTGTTCTAATGGAAATCGTTTCGTGTCTCCCTACAAAGAACATAGACACGCAGGAACAGTTACGAAATGCCCTGGAGTCCCTGAAGCAGCACCAGGAAACAATTAGCACACTGAAAATGAGAATTTCAGAGGAGACATCCAGAAATTTTCATGCAGAGGAAAAAGTCAGAGAAACTGAGCCTGAATTTCACCAAAAGGTAAAAAGTACTTATTTTCTGATTTCTTTGTATTTCTGTATACATCTTCTCTTTAATCCCAAACACTTGGAATTTAATGATTATTTAATCTTAAATATGCCTTATAATTTCAGTTTTGATAATTCACAGTGGTAATAACCAACACTATTATATATAAGCTTAACTTTTTTCTTTTTCTTTTTTTTTTTAATTTATTTATTTGGTATAAGATCTCACTATGCAATTTGGACTCATAGTGATCCTCCTGTCTCAGCCTCCCCAGCACTGGGATTATAGGCATGTGCCACCACGCCAGTGGCCAGCTCAGCACAGGGTCAGCTCGGCATATGGTACCAGGGATCAAACCCAGGTCCTTGCACTTGCCAGGCAGGCACTTAGACTGTGGAGCTGTCTCCCCCACCCACAAGCTCAACCTTAATGTCTTTAAAAGAACTTATAATATTCCTTACGATCAATTTGAAAAGGGCAAAAAAGTAATTCAGACTTTGAAGAGTTACTCTTTTCTGAGGCTTGATGTATTTTGAATATCTTTAAAGGCCTTTCTGAATCCTACCATGAAAGACTAACTACTATTAATTATGGCTAAAACTTATTTAATATCAGATTTTCTATATTAAAGTTGCTTAGGCCAGGGAGATGGCTCAGTAGAATAAGCTCTTGTCTGGCAAGCACAAGGGCCTGAGTTCAATCCCCGGTTCCACAAATAAATAAATAAATAAATAAATAAATAAAGTTGCTTAGATTTCACAGTTTAGTCTATTACAGGGGAAATTGCCCGTGAATTTTTATAACTTTCTTCCCAAAATACCTTTAAACTACACATAATAAATTTTTAATAATATCTATCATTTTAAATCATACTCGATACCACTTAACCGAGCATATTAACTACTATAATTTTAAAATACTAAAAATTCTTAGCCAGGCATGGTGACGCACACCTGTCATCCCAGTACTTGGGAGACTGAAGTAGGAGGATCATTGTGAGTTTGAGACCAGCCTGGGCTACAAAGTGAGCTCAAGACCAGTCTGAACTGCATAGGAAGACCCTATCTCAAAAAAACCACAAAAATAAATAAATAATAAAATAGCTTTCAATAGCAGATGGGTAAAATAATCCTCATACTTCCAGAGTTTGAAGAGTATACAGCATATATATTTCTTTAGTTTGTAGTTAAATGTCTGTAATATAAAATGTACCCCTTAATAATTTATTATTCTACAGCTGAATAGTGTTGAGTTCTCACATATTATTGTACCACCAGTTTTCAGAACTATTTTCATCTTGCAAAATTAAAAATATTAAATAACAGCTCTGAGTTCAGATTTACAATGTAGCTTGGTATCATTACAGAAAAGCATTTGTATCTACAATGCCAAAGTAAAGATGCAAAATTTTGAACTGTAAAATCTTACCAACGAGGCCCAAAAGACCAACGTGTCTTGTAGTTAGCTCTGCACTGATACATATGCCAACCAGTAAAATTGCAGCCAAGCAAAATCTAGTTTTATCTATATAGAACCAGTCTTCTAAAGGTAACCATTTGAAGATTACTTAACAACATGAGAAAACATGTATGATCTCATTGGAAAAGGTGGGCAGAAGATACCATACCTATGTAAATTAAGTGTAATAGCTAATGTTTATAAAAACCTTTTAATGGAAAAACTCTGAAAGAAAACACATTACAATGGTGATTTTGTGAGTATGATGACAGTTTGGCAGTTTCTCTGCTGCTGAGCTATAACTTGGGGTGATTTTTTTTTTCCCTTTGTTTTTCTTTTCTAATGGCCATTATAAATACTTCCAAAAACATGTGTGCTCAGTATGGGCTGAACTGTGTCAATCTGCATCTTCCTTTACCAAAAGTTGCTATATCCGGTTAACTTTGATTATGGTGTATTGATGGATTAATGAATTATTATCACATGCTTTTTTAAGTATAGAAAAATATTTATTAAGAAAAATAAATTACACTTTTGCAAAATAAACTAGATCTCTATCAAAATCATTTTGTCCTCTTGTAAAATTCCAGCTTCTTATGAGTAGAACTGCTCTGAGAAATGCAGCTTCGCTGGAAGAGGGGTTAGAGAGAATGCCAATAAAGTAGTAAAAATAAAGTAATAGAGTCTGAAGTCTATTGCTCCTTCCTCAAAAGTAAAAACGAAGCGCTACAAGTGTGCATCTCAGGAAATACATATAGACAGTGGGTAGAAAGGAAGGGCATCTGTCTTTCAGCTGGGTGATTCCTTGGATGTAATCACCCATAAAGTCATGTTATCCTGTATGTGAAGCAGCCTGCACTATTCACAGCTGCCAGTCATTCTCACCCATGAAAGGGTTCAGGGCACAGGCGGTGGCACGTGACTTTAAGCACACAGTACAGCTTCCCTGGAGCAACACTTCTCCACCAGCCAGGCAGGGATGACGATAACACCAAACTCGTAGCGTGGTAGTAAGGTAAGATGTGTTGAGATATGGGAGTAGTGCCTGGCATATGACAGCCTCTAAATGTTGGCTGTTCTAATAGTCGATTAAAGTGGTTATTAGCACTTGAGAAATTCTTCTTTAATTTCTATTTTAGATGAATGGCTTGAATGTAGAACAGAATTTGGAAGCTGAAATGACTCCACTGTTGGCAGATGTGATGGACAGTGAGGTAGTTGAACTGCAAAAGAAGATATGTTCTTTAATACAGGAGAAAAATGAACTCCAACAAATGTTAGAAAGTATTAAAGCAGAAAAAGAACAATTGAAGACTGATCTAAAGGAAAATATTGAAATGGTAAGAGTGGGCACTATATATATTCAGTGATACATGTTGTCTTTGTTTTAGATTTTTACCAACTTTATGAGGTATAATCAACAATAAATGGACAGTTGCATGACTTCTGGCAAATCTGTGGGCTCTATCTGTGGGCTCCTCACACAGGTGAGGTCATCGGGAGGCATACATTGAGCTGTTTACACTCTCTCTCACCAGCTTCTGATGCTCAATGGTGTGTTTAGTTTCAGCTATTCTGATGAACGTGGACCTTATTGTTTTCATTCACTTTTCCTTTGTAGTATAGAATAAGGGTGTTGAGCTTTTCTCATGCTTCTTGGCTATTACATGTCTTCTGTAATTTATTGCTCACTGGTGTGTTACAGATTTTCAGTGTATAGATCATTTTATACATTTCATTCAAGTTGCACCAAAGTATTATTCTTGTACAACAAGTTCAGAAGAGAGTGCTATACAAAATGCCAATGAGAAGGAACAAAATGTAACCTCTGAGCCCAAGCCTACCCATAACAAGTGCAGAGGACACTAGCTCAGCTCAAATGTATGAATTAATAGCATTGATAGTAAATAAGCAACATCAGAAAGTCATAGAGGAACTCAGAGCAGAATTCTTTTCTACTAGCTCAGCTCAAGTTCATAAAGCTTTGTAGAAACATCTTGTTTTGAACCAATGCACCCTGACTCCAAAAATTGTGTCATCCACTTTCCAATTATAATTTGTACTAATTGCTCCACAAAATATTATGCAGTAAAGAAGGCATAGAATAGAAAATTCTTTAACAACATTTTCCTCCCTATGAGCTGGTATTTATTATCTTGACTTGTTTGGGAGCACAAGATTTTCCTAGTAGCATCATATCAGTTTGAATCAATAATCATAGACCATGTTTAAGATAGGACAACTGAAATTTCTAGAGAAATGTCATGAATGTCTTTTTCCTTAAAATGTAATATATTTAATCTATGTATTCCTTTTTGGATTAGATGATTCTCTTGAGTGTGACACCAGGCTGGGTTTTGTGTTTTGATCCATTCTGCCAATCTGTTACTGTTAACTGGGGAGTTGAGAGTTATAGCTGAAAGGCATTGTCTTGTCAATGGTGTTCATTTTCTGTAGTTTACTTCTTTAGATTTAAAAAAAATAAATTAAACTACTTGCTTTGAAAAAAAAAAAAAGTATTATTCTTACTTAAGATGTTTTAATTTTTAATTTTATTTTCAAATATTGGGGTGTTGCCAATTTTTTAATACTAGTTTTGATTTTTACCTGTGTTTAGAGGCAATATAATGCTGGTATAGGTTGAAATTAATAATTTGAAAAGTTCACTGTGAATCACAAATTTTTTTGGTTTTAATTTTCCATGTTTCCTAGAAATAAGTGCTGAAATTAATTGAATTATTAATTATTAATTGTTTTATTTCTGGCTTGTTATATTTTTGTGCCCTTGATTCCTGAGAATATCAGGAGCTTAATGATAGATTATTCCCATGCCAGCAGGGTGACTGCTGTTCTGGACTTGCTGGTGATCAATGCTTAAAACCAAAACCATCCAGCATATAGCAGACCTGTGATTTCAGTCGTGTTTTCTGTCTGTGAAAGCTCAAGCCTTCCTTTTGGTTTAGGCATCAAAATAAGCTGAACACTCTCAATAGTGATAAATCTAATCCTAAATCTCATGATAGGAATGTAAGTTGAGCAATAAAGAAACAGATGAAGGGCTGGCCAATAGCTCAGCGGACTAAAGCGTCTGCTTAGGCAGAGCACAGCAGCCAGGGTTCAATCCCTGGTGTGCCATGCCAGCCCTGTCCCCGGGGCACACTTTGAGGGCAGTTGAGATTGGGCATGGTAGCATGCATCTGTAATCCCAGCACGTGGGAGACTGAAAACAGGAGAATCACTACAAGTCTGACTTACATAGTGGTGAGACTCTTTAGACTCTGTACTAAGTACATTTAAAAAAATGAAACAGATGAAAAGTAGATTCTTAGCATTTGTATGATAAAAGACTCCCTTTCTTTAGATTAGTCCTTGTCTATATAGTTTGCCCTAATTTCTTTATTTGCAGACTGAGGTAAATTCTGATTTTTTAACCTGTTTTCATAAATATAAGCTAATAGTATATATTTTAACCTCAACCTTTAAAAAAAATTCTAGACCATTGAAAATCAAGAAGAATTAAGAATTCTTGGAGATGAACTTAAAAAACAACAAGAAATAGTAGCACAGGAAAAGAACCGTGCCATAGAGAAAGACGAAGAGCTTGCCAGGACCTGTGAGAGACTGGCAGAAGTTGATGGAAAGCTAAAGGAAAAGGTAAATTCTTAAACGGGCCATTTTCCTGAGTGAGCTTTTTTCTATTCCCATACTCCTAAATGCAGAGAGCGCACATATGCCTACAGTGAGCAGATCTCATCACTGATATTTTAGGCAGCTTCACTTGTACTCAGTAAGATCTCAGCTAACTTTCCTTGTGAGAATGGTATTGTAGAGCCCATAGGTGAGGCAGGCCTTGTCTCTAAGATAATCAGGGGGTATCGGCATTGACCGGCAGGCACTGTCCTGAGCACTTGAGACACATTAAGTCAACGAAGATCCTCCCCCTGTAAAGATGTACTAAGACTTAACCCTGAGCACCACCTCTTAAAGTCAGCAGTTTCCTGAAGAGAAATGGGATGCCATTGTAGTACATGTGTAAGACGTAAGCGTCCTGTAGCAAATTGTGTGGCCTGGGGGATTCTGAAACACACCACAGAGATCTTTCTGTTCAGGCTAAGAGCAAAGGTCCTAGATGCACACAATTGAAGTGACCCCTCTGAAGGCTTATGGAAGAACCTACCTATACCTCTTCTGGGCTTCTAGAATTTCTCAGCTGCCCTGGGCATTTTTTGACTTGCAACCACACCGCTCCCAGCTCTGCTTCTGTCTTCACATGACCTCTGGTCTGAGCTTACTTGTGTCCTTTTGTATCTGCCATAAACTCACCATCCTTGCTTTGTGGACCTCCCCTGATCCATCTGTGTCTCTTGTTGGTCCTTCCTAACTACATCTGCAAACATCTGAATTTTACGTAGGGCATGATTTAACCTATTACAAACACTAGCCTAGAAGGTTAGTTTACTTTTTTTAGTGTTCCTTGACAATCTCTACTGGAGTAGTACATAGGGCTATACTAATGTTTTACATAAAATTGTTAGAAAATATTGGAAAAATGGTAATTATAAAAATTTTATATCTTAAGAATGAGCAACTCCAAGAAAAAGAACAACAGCTCCTAAATACACAAAAGGAGATGAGTGAGATGCAAAAAAAGGTAAAAGAAATGGAGACCCTACAGTGTGAGCTAAAGAAGCAGGAAGCCAGGATGGAGCACATGGAAATGGAGAGGCTTGAGCTGGCCCAGAAACTACATGAAAACTGCGAGGAAATGAAGTCCCTAACTAAAGAAAGAAACGATCTGAAGGAATTACGGGTGTCATTTGAAGTAGAAAGAGACCAACTTAAAGAACACATAAGCAAAACTGAAGCTGCAGTAAGTTATACTGACTCAATGGTTAGAGGAAAGAATACATGTAGACGTTCACACACACACACCCACCACAGGGTTATTTATCGTAACAGTTTATAATAAAAATGGGAATCACCTAAATGCGCTACAAAGACTGAGTGTGGTGGCACAAGCCTGTAATCCCAGTACTTGGGATGTTGAAAACAGGAGGATCACTGAGTCTGATCTACATAGTGAGACCCTGGAGAGCTTGTACTAAATACATATTTTTTTTTCTTTTCAAAGTTTTATTGATAAACAGATAGCAATGAGACAGTATCAAATCAAATCGGAAGTACAGTTTCAACAAATAATACACTGCATATATTCTTCTTAGTGGTTAATTGCTGTACAAGATGCAGACTTGTGATCCTACTTACAAACACCATTAGAAAAAATCATTCTATTCATTAAGAGAATGCAACTATATATCCATCCCAACCACTTTGAATACACAGATACAAAATGGACATTCATAGTTATACCCCAATTTTTTTTTAAGTTCCGTTGTTGAATATTATAGGTGTGTAAACTCAGCAAAATATTCTAAAAGAGTCCAGTAGCCCATAATAGCATTGGGTCTTCTGTTTCACTGGCAATGTCAGAAATTATTGACCTGAGTCCCCCACAGCTCAATATAACAACATGACTTTACTTCCTATATTTCGTCTTCATACTTTTCTACTGGATGGTTAAGACCAAGGTAAAGCAGGACCTGTGCAACAAGAGTTGTAGCTTTTTGGACTGAGAAGGTCAGTGAAATGCCCTCAGGATTTATCCTGAGATCCTGTACCTCAGATTGTAGAACCTTTATCAGTGTCAGCCATGTGGATGAGTCACGGCCATTGCTTGGCCAATGTGCTCTCTGTGAAAGCCTGAGAGAGTGTCTTCTCCCCATGTGACTCTCCTTAGGCACACTCTACGTCATCGATCACTTTCCTCTTTGGCCCCATAATCTTCTTGATCAGAAAATTTGGGACACTACCGAGTATACTAAATACATATTAAAGAAGAAATTCTGAATGCTCTGCATATGGAAATTGGGTAGATAGAAGGACTGTGTATAAGTCCCATGTGACCCTTAGAGAAAGAAAGACACACACAGGTGTGGGTGCCACCCAGGAAGCCAGGCTGGACCGAGGGCCACAAGCAGGCCCACGGGGGGGGGGGGGGGGTGCAGTAATTTGCTTCTCCAGTAAGAGAAGGGGGGAAGGGCAGCTGTCACTTCCTGCTGCTGAGGTATGAGCACAGGTGCCAGTGTCTCGCTGAGAACTGGAGTCCCTTTGTCCAACAGTAAGTTGTGTGGCTCTTTCCAAGGTGCTACAGAAGCAGGAGGAGCTCAGGATTGCTTATGCGAATCTCAAAGAACACCAGGAAACTACTGATGAGCTTAGACGGCTTGTTTCAGAGAAGACAGATGAAGTGTCGAACATGAAGATGGATTTAGAAAATTCCAATGCTGAATTACAAGAAAAGGTATGGGAGAGGAGCTTGTTTGACTGTATGTCTGCTATGTTCTTTCCTAAAACCCTCTGGGATCTAAAGTCATTGAGAAGCAGTGGGACAGCACTCACCAGTGCTAATGGTGAACCTGCGAGGCCCAGCATCCCCTCTCAGGGTGCACACCCCAGCAGAAGAGAGCAGAGACTGAGGAGTATTCATGGCAGCTCTTAGCAATATAGTGCAGAACACAAAGCAGCCCAGGCATCTGCCACAGGAGGACAGACAAGGCATGGCTGTGATGATCAGGGACGACAAGGTCACAACAGTGCTCCTAGGAGGGGCACACGGGGTGCTGCGGTGTCCTCTGCTCTGGTCCCAGTAATAGTGTTATGGATGTATGCATATATCAGGAATAGTTAAGCTACGTGTCTAAGATCAGTGTATTTTACATTTTACCTCACAAGAAAGTAATATGTGCATTTATGCAGGATATCAATGAGAATAACATGAGACAGATACTCTGGGTAGTACTGGGAATTGAACCCAGAACCTTTGCACTGAGCTACATCCACAGCCCTTTTTATTTTCTGAAACAGGATCTCACTGAGTTGCCTGGGCAGGGCTTGAAATTGCTACCATCCTACTTCCACCTCCCAGAGTGCACTGCCATTCCCTGTGAGGAACACCATCGTCTTTCTTTTTTTTTTTTTTTTTTTTTTTTTTTTTTTGTGTGTGTGTGTGTGTGGTACAAGGGATTGAACTTAGGACCTTGCACTTGCTAGGCAGGCACTTATTCTACTGAGACATCTCCCTGGCCCCAGGAACACGATAGTCTTAATCTAGAAACTTTTTAACTTTCCCTTTTTAAAAAAAAAGGCTGTATGTGGCTGTGGTGGCACACACCTGTAATCCCAGCACTCAGGCTGAAGCAGGAGGATGATCACTGTGGGTTCTAGGGCCAGCATGAAATGTATAGAAAGATCCTGTCTCAAAAAAACAAAATGCTGTGTCCTAACATTATTTTATGATTCCCTTGAGATTCGAAAACTGAACAAGACAAATGAACACCTACTTCTTAAATTAAAAGAAGATGTCAGCGAGACACAGAAACAGCTCAAGGACCAGAGCTTAACGCTAAATAAAATGGAAATGGAAAATTTAAATTTAGCTCAGAAACTTCATCAAAACCTGGAAGAAATAAAATCTGTGGCAAAAGAAAGAGATCACCTGAGGAGTGTGGAGGAGACCCTCAAGCTGGAGAGAGACCAGCTCAGGGAGGCCCTGCAGGAGGCCACAGCCAAAGTGAGTTGTACACCATCCTGCTGCCTGGTCCAGGATTTCTGAGAGCATGTGGCCCTCTGTGTGTGACAACTGTCACAGCCTCAGAAAACCATTCACTGTAGGAGCTCCACTTCCAGGGATGCGTCCTGACACAGGCACACATCCAGGCAGGGAACAGCCGTGTCCTCTGGGGGCATTGGGGCCACCAAAGTCTAGAAGCCACCCACGCGTCCAGCAAGAGGGCCTGGGCTCTGTGGGATTCCCAGGACTGGGGTATTTTTCTCTCGGTCCCTTGGGCTGCTCCTGTGGGAGTGGGGTGCTTCTTTTTAACTGATCGTGCAGTTTTCAGTTGTTTGAAGTAATCATTAGAACAGTAAGTGTTGCTTTATGTCTCTAATAAAGGATCTGGAAACACAACAAGAACTAAAAATTGCACATAAGCATTTGAAAGAACAAGAAGAAACTATTGAGAAATTCAGAGAGAGGCTTTCAGAAAAGACAACTCAGATTTCAAATATGCAGAAGTCTTTAGATCAATCAAAAGATGAATTACAGGAGAAGGTATGTGTTATTTTCTTCTTGTTTGGAATCTAAGTGTGTCCAGAATTATTTGTCAAATGAGAAGATACAGATATGTAGGACTGAATACAGATTTGAGTATCCCTAATTCAAAAATCTAAAATCTGCAGTGTTCTGAACTCCAAAACTTTTTGAGCATCAATTTAAAGTTCAAAAACTATGTGATTTCAGAGTATTTTAGATCTCAGATTTTTGGATTAAGGATTCTCAACCAGTAAAATCTTACAGTATTCCAAAATCAGAATACTCATTTCAGATAAGGGAAACCCAGCCCTTACCTTGCCTATATGTACAAGTGTAACCAGACACTTCTTTGCATTCTAACTTGTTTTGTAATTATCTCAAGATCCAAGAACTTCAGCAGAAAAAGCTTCAGCTTCTTAAAGTAAATGAAGATGTCAATGAAAGTCATAAAAAATTGAATGAAATGGAAAAATTGAGGCAGCAATTTGAGGCCCACACAGTGTCTGTGCCAAGTATGGATGTGGATAACTTGTACTGGACTAAGAAACTTCATGAAAACCTAGAAGAAATCAGGACGGTAGCTAAGGAAAACAGCAAGCTCAGGAGGATGAAAGAGTCTCTCCAAAGGGACAGAGGCCAGTTCAGAGAAGCCAGGAGGAAAGTGGTAGCTAGTGGGCGTTCAGAGCCTTCCCCTCGCTGTGAAATATCTGTAAGAATTGGGCTTTTTTGAAAAAGAACAAATATGGGGTGCTTTGTTTTCTGGAAATTTCTATGAGCAGTAAAGGTTAGTGGGAAAATTTATCTAATTTTTACAAAATAGTAAAACATTTTTTTAAAAGAGAAATAAAAAATTTCCAGAAAATGCCACTTAATATTTTTTTATTTGTAAGAAAAAAATGTAATAAAGCAGCCTATTTTCCTTAATATAATTTAAATTTTTTAAAACAGGAAATAGTGTTACTATAAATGAGATGTTAAAAAGATTATATTTGTCATCAAAAATTAAAGCACTCATTTGTATCCCTTTGTTGTTAGAGTTTTAGAAATGGGCTCTTACTGCTCAAGCAGCTGGAATAGGAAAGGCAAGAGAAATATAGAAGATAGAGCCTGCGAGATAGCTCAATGGACTAAGCACCTGCTTTGGCAAGCACAGGAACTAGGGTTGGATCCCCAGTCCTACGCCCGTGGCTCCCTGAGCCCACTACAGAGTCTGGGCATGGTGGCACACACCTATAATCCCAGCGCTGGGGAGGCTGAAAACAGGAGGATCACTACAAGTCTGAGCTGCATAGTGAGATCCTGTACCAAATACACAAAGGAAAAGAAATATAGAAGATTTTCTAGTTTGACTTTATGGGGAGTCAAAATAATATAGCTTTAAAGGCCTAAACTAAGAAGAAACAAAACCATAGGCGGTCTTTAGAAAATATTTTCATTTCCATAATTTAATGAAGCAGTAGAAAGAAGTAGTATTTAGTCTCAACAAAACATTGACTACTGGACAGCCATCCTTATGTGGGCCCTAACTAAACTGATAAAGGGACTTAATTTCATAAGCATTTGTTGAAGGGCTAGCCATTCTTCCAGGCACAGAGTGGATAGGTCATCTAAGGAAGAGAAAGTGAGTTTTTTGTTTTGCACTTGTTAAGCAGAAATGTAGACTATAAACAGATATTTTCTGTTGCAAGTGGCCAGGAAGAGTACCACCAGAGCTTGAAACATGAACAGGACAGATGGTTCTGTGGGTATTTACCTGGCAGAAATAATTGTAATGAGAGATTTGGATGAGCAGGAAGCAGAAGTACATCTGAAACCAAATTTGCAATCATGGAGACTAAGTTCTGTCTCTGAGACCTGGTAGTTTTCACTTCTCCCCAGGAGTAGTGTCACGCTGCGATGTAGCAGCACCAATGTGCAGCATATGCTGCCCTTTCTGAGTCTGAGGTGACTCTGAGTGTGGCTGAGCCTGTTTGCTTCTTTGCCCAGGACCACCGGCCCCGTCGGGAGGCTGTGGACTCTGGAAGGAGGTCACCGGGTGGTGGAGAGCAGCCTCTCCTGGGAAGCCTGAAGGAGAAGTGCCTCCGGATAGGAGTAAGTGTCCCTGTCACCCATGTGAGTCTGCTGTGCCCAGAAGGGGCCTCCTGGCTCTGGCATGGACCCACGGGGACCTCTTAGAGGTGGTGACCATTTGGTGTTTCTCTCAGCTTTGCCACCTGTAAAGGGCAGTGTGCAGACAAAGCAGGGGATGCAGGACTGTGAAGGCCTTCTGCACAGGGGACAGTAGAGCACATACCCGGAAGGACCAGAGGGTCGCCATGCAGCTACAAAGGCAGAACTTTATAGACAGGGAATCCTTGTGTACAGTTGACTTCTGGGCAGCCCCTGCCTGGTGGCTCAAGGAGCGGAGACCACAGGGGTTGGGGCCCGACAGGACTCCGGATTTCCTCTGGGTGACGATGCTGCCAAGAGTGATGACCGCAGGAGGCCATGAGCTGACACTTAGTAAAGGGACAGTACACTGCTATGTTGGAATGGCCTAGAAGCAGCAAGGCATTTGAAAGACCAATTGTAGTAGCCCATCTTTATCCCATTCTTGATAGCAGTCAAAGCTCAGTGTTCTAACGTAGTTGACACACAAACCAATAGTATAGTAGGAGTCTCTCTTCAGCCACCACACCAACAGTAGCTTTTCTTACTAAAAACCAAAGGCCTGTTATGTTGCTAAGCACCCAGAACTAAACATGCACTTGTGCAGGGGACTGCAGCACTGGACCCAGACATGTCCTTCCCTACTCCAGGGAGCATGATGCCTGCCTGGCCTCCCCATCAGGTGCCTCCCTGTGCCACCTCAGCTGAAGGTGCTGGCCCCAGGAGAGAGGTTGTGTTGATATACTTGTGAAAGGTGCAAGAGAGGAAGCTTGGTATTGCCCACAGTGACACAGCTGGCAAATTGGCAGAGCAAGAATTTGAGTCTGCTGGGTCTAATTATAGAAATTATATGTTTATGCCAATATAATTTCATTTCTTTCCAGTTCTAATGTCTCTATTTTGTAGATTATACACCTTATGTGTGTAGTTTGTGTTTCATCTGATCCCCTAGAAAGTTGTGGCATTACTGAATGGTCATGTTATACTTGAGCACAAGGTGACTTCCTATGCCTGTCAGCAGGGACCAGAGCTCCAGCTCTGGTGAAGGGTTAGAAAACAGTCTCTTCTGATCATGAGTGTGTAGGTGGCTTTCCAGAGGTGGCAGAGGGGCCATCATTCAGATCATGAAGGCTCGAAAGACTAAAACAAAATGTGTCCACATTGTGACAGTATTGTGGGGCTGGGGCACCCACCTAACATGCCCAAGGCCCTGGGCTCAATCCCCACTACCCTTACGAAAATGATGACAATTTTGTGTCTTGCTTTCTTCATTGTTATTTTCCTATATTATTTTAGTTCCCACAAATGTATAATTTCTATAACCCCAGATTAATGTTTTTCTTTTTTTTTTTTTTTAAACATAAAGGTCTTCATCTTTCCTACAGAAAATGTTAAAATAGAAGTTGTGTTACAGTTTTAGGAGGAGAGCTACTTAATGTTAAATTGAATGAATTTTAACTTTCCTTTAGGAGCTTCTGAAGAGATACTCAGAGATGGGTAGTCAGTATGAATGCCTGAATGGGTTGTGTCTTGACCTGGAGAAGGAACTTGAACTCAGGGAGGAGCTTTCAATGAAAGTAAAAGCAAACCTCTCACTTCCATACCCAGAAGCCAGACAGTTTCAGAAACTACTCGCTACCAACCTGAACCGTTCCATGGAATTCCAAAGAGTCATCAAGAAACTTAAGGTACCACCATTTTTTACTAATATCCATGTAAACACAGCTGC
Organism: Octodon degus; assembly: GCF_000260255.1. Taxonomy (NCBI): domain Eukaryota; kingdom Metazoa; phylum Chordata; class Mammalia; order Rodentia; family Octodontidae; genus Octodon; species Octodon degus. Next base: position 3,898,362 of record NW_004524759.1, on the reverse strand, counting down.
AGACTCAGAAATTCGTGAGTTGCTCTTTAGAATCCTTACCACAAACATAAAGAGTTCTTGAATCCCAGAACACTGTGTGTAGGATTCTTGGCACATCTAGTAGCCATTCACTCAACAAACCCAGGCTTTGCCAAGAGGCCTTGACTCCTGGGTCAGAGTGCTCAGGAGACAGATCTGAGTCCCATCATAGACATCTTGTACTCCGGTGGGTAAGGTAGCCGTGTAACCAGGGAACACACGCAGGGATACTGGTGCATGCAGGTGAAATGACATGGCACACATCAGGGGCGGCAAAGTTGGGGCTGATTTTAGAGATGTTGGAGACAAACAGGTGTTTAAGTAGTGGTAGCAGCAGGAAGAGGACAGTGCTCAGGTACTTCACCACAGAACCGAGGGGAGACAAAAGGCAGGCACAATGAGAAACGTTACTGTGCTGTTGGAGAAGTTCCTAGAGGCTGAGAGAAGACAGGGTGAAAAAACAGCAGCATCAAGAGCCAAGCTCAGGTGGTCATCGTAAAAGTAAAGCAGACACATTTGGATTGAGTCCCAGGATTTGTGAGGATAGTTATTGCCATTAACCAAGGTAGAAAAGAAAAGAAGAGAAGCAGGGGGTGAGGCAGGAGAGTTGAGGGACTTTGGGTGAAGTGTTTGAGGCTGAAATAGCCATGAGGAGACATCTAATAAGAGAAGCCAAGTAGACGTTCAGCTGTGAGTCTGGGTTCGACAGCAGAAAAAGCATGGCTGAGATTTGGGGCCTGCCAGCAGAAGAGAGATCACATACTGTGCCTGAGGGTCCACAGTGTGGTGACAGCACTCTGGAGAGGCCCCCCAAGGGCAAGGGCTCCATGTGGGAGGGTTCAGAGACAGAAGAGAAGCAGGCAGAGTGCATCAGCATGGAGCGAGATGGGCCCCGGAGTGCCCATGTGACTCGGGTGGCTGTCAGGTTTTTGCCCCTGCCCCCAAAGCCTCTCCAGTTGCAATAACCCTCCCACTATCGTGGACAGATCTCCAAAGCTCACTTGCAAGGTCCATGAATGTGTGGCCTTGAAGTGATTGTGATCTTGCGGCCTAACATCTAAACTCACTTGACAAGGAACCCTGAGGGGGGGCGCCTGTCATGGGTTGTCCAATCTTGGGGTCAGGGGAGAGCTCTCAAAGGCATCCCCAGTGCCTGACAGGGCGCTGTGTGAGTAGCAGCTTGTCCCAGAGGGTGAAAGCAGGCAGGAGAGGGTTTAACCACAACATGACCACCAGTGAAAGTGTTTAATTTGTTCTGCTAGAATGAACTAAGCTATGCAGCAGAGATGAAGGAAGAAGAGCACGGATCCATTAATAAGTTTGAGATGGCTCTCATCGATGAAGTGGAAAAGCAGGATGAACTGCGCGTTAAAATGCGGCACTTCCAGCAGGAGGATGAGGGCCTGTCCTCAGAATCCAGGCACCGCAAGTTGAACAAGCTTCTGGATATGCATGTCGAGGTACAGTTTATTTTAAACAGATCCAACAAATAAATTTTAATCCCTTTTACCAAATAGAAAACCTCCTTTCCATGTGCGCCAAGCCATTTATCGGAAACAAAAAAATGGGCTGCAAGGTGACAACTGGCAAGACATCAAGATGGCCCACAGTGGGCCACCTCCTTTCTGCTTGCTGTAGACACCATAAATCGGGTAACACAAGCAAGCAGGGACTCGTGGAACCCGAAGACCTTTGCTGATTCTTCTGCTAGAAAACTAATCTGTAGAACGTAGGAAGATCTCAAAAACATTAGGCCCCTTCTAAAACTTCTTGCCTGTGCCCCGGGACTCAGAAAATCCTGCCCCACAGCAGTTCCACAGTTCACAGTTCCCTGCTGGCTGCTGTGCACACAGAAGACTGGTATCCAGGACCCTTGGTGTCTGGGGACAGTCAGTCACAGGTGTGTTGTCATGACGAGTCCGGCTCTAACAGGTAGAACTAAGAATGTGCCTCTCACACAGCAGAGTGCCAGAACGTTACTGGGCAGATAATGAAAGTTTAGATCAGAATTATATTTACAGGTTGGCTTTAAATCATTATGAAAAACTGAGAGTCCAGTAGTTCCTTTTTATGCTATTTATAGTGCTTTGTATCTCATCTGATATTTCCAGTCAAGCTTTCCTGGTGATGAGGCAGTTCCATACCTATTTTTCACACAGGAAATTCTCAAAGATTTCTCAGAAAATGACTTCCCCAGCATAAAAATGGAACTTCAACAGATACTGAATAATAGGAAAGAAATGATTAGGTTTTTGGAAGAGTGGTTGAGGACTCACTTTGACATAGAAAAACTCAAAAATGGCCTCCAGAAAGAATACAAGAGCATTTGCCAAGTGAATAACTTCTATAATGACAAAATAACTGTAAGTATCAATGTTTTAGTCTATCTCATCCTTACTTCCTTTGCTTTAATTTTCTATCTTGTTTCTAGAATGACTTGATTTTAACTATGGCTTTATGAAACACACTGACTTTGTAAAACATTCTTCCTATAACATACTATGCTTAAGATAATTAAATGCTGTATGTAAACCTAAATTATAAAGGTAGCAGAACTGGTGTTTATAAGGTGTGTCTTTTGCAAAAACACATGCTCTCTGAGTCCGTGGCCCATCTTCTCCCTCTCTCGGCGGTCTTTTGCTGTCCTGATTTTTGTGTGAAGAAAGCCAGCCTGTCCATCATGGCTTTCCTAGACCTTGCCTTTGTGGCTGTGTCTGAAAGGCACTGTCAGACTCAAGGTCACCTGGGTTTCTCCTGTTACCTGCTAGGAGTGTTAAATAGTTTTTAACTTTATGGTGAAGCCCATGATCCATTTTAAGTTGTGTATTGTATCATTGTGCTGTTCTTGTCTGTTTAGGGAGGGCATACGTGTGTCTGGCATCACCTCTCTATTTTCAGATGCGCAGTTTGCTAGGGACATCGCTGAAGCACTTCCTTTGCTGTGTGCTGTCTGTGCACTTGCGTCAGACAGGAGCTGCCATGGGTCTGTCTCTGACCCAACCGCTCATGTAGCCCTACACAGAGTTCTGTAGTGTGGCACCCTTGGCCCTAAAACTGCCACCTTGAAAGTTTAATTATTCATCCTGAGGTGATTGGCCCACACGACTGGATTCCTGGGAAGCAGCCTGGCTCAAGATGAGTGTGATAGCATGCTTTGCTGTTTCTTAGCCAGCAGGTCTGCTCTCCTTTCTGCTGCCCCTCCTGCATGTGCTTGCTGACGTATGGTCAGAAGGTTGCTTCTGTGGCTGAGCTGAGTGCAGAGGGAGCTGGGTCCATCCATAGCCTCTGGATCCACTCACTGTGTTTGAGCACTTCTCTTGACACTTGAACTTCATTTGTGAACAAACCATATTGAAATAAGAGATAATGCTTTTTAGATGGAAAGTTTAAATGGGGAGCTCAGCCCATCTGTGAAACAGTAACTGACTCATTCAAAAAACAGTCCAGGGTCAACAAAGAAAGGCACAAAACCAACATTTGATAAAGTAATCTGTGTATATTGGTGGGTACTTTTCTTGTAATATTGAGAGCCCACCTGCAGTTAGATTAAACAGCAGGGATCTCGCCGTGTGGCTCAGCATGGCCATGTGGCCTCTTCTGGCACTCTGAGAATAGGAATTGATAACTTTACGTGGTTTAAGATCAGCAGACCAGAGCCAAAAACAGTCCTAGATGCCAGAAGGAACAAATTCACTGAAGATTGAGCCAGGCACACTAGCGTATACTGTAGCCCACTACCTGGGAGGCTGAAGTAGGAGGACTGCAAGTTCAAGCCAGCCTGAACGGCTTAGCAAGTCTTTGTCTCAAAATAAAGTGACAAAAGGGGCTGGGGATGTAACCCAATGGTGGAGTGTCCCTGGGTTCACTCCAGGGTCTTGCAATACCCCAGGCTAGCAGTGAGCACAAAGCCCCAGAGAAATGATCTATCAATCACAAGGTACTCATGACAAGTGCATAAAGTGCACTCCACAGGAAGTAAAAGGTATGTGTAACTTTGATGTAGAAGAGAATATTGAGGGCTGGCCAAATAGCTCAGTGGATTAAAGCACCTGCAAGCAGACGCAGGGGCCAGGGCTTCAATCCCTGGGCCTGCTGTGCCAGCCCCACCCCCAGGGCATACTGAGATGGCAATTGAGACTGGGTGTGGTGGCACGCACCTGTAATCCCAGCTCTTGGGAGGCTGTAAACAGGCAAATCACTATGAGTCTGATCTAGCAGTGAGCCCCTGAACACCCAACCTGTAGACTGTTCCCTAAAATACAAAAAAAAAAAAAAAAATCAAGACTATTGATCAAAATGCTTTCCTGTGCACAAAGCTACAATATTTCCAGACTAATTACCAAATGTTGGGGCAAGCGAGATAGCTCAGTGGTCTAAAGCACATGCTTAGGCAAGCTTAGGCAAACACAGGGACCGTGGTTTGATCCAAGCACCACATGCTGCACCAACCCCACTCCCAAAGCCGGCTGAGCAAGCCACCAAAAAAAAATCATAATTACCAAATGTCAGGTGAGTCGGTTCCCTTAAAAACACAAGAAATGTGATAAGCGGTAAATAGGAGATTGCTGTGTTTACTAGCTCTCTGCTATGGGCCAGTTCCATCACCAGCCGTGGCCCAGTTGAGGGCCTTAGCCTGCGCACTTCCACCTCCTCCCCGAGTGCTAGCAGGACCCCGAGTCCTGTCACCTCTGCAGACCAGGGAGCCCTGCCCAGCCTTGCTTTGCGCATTCCCATTGTCAACAGAGAATACCTGGGCCTGCAGAAACAGAAGCAACCACCACTTATCCTCACGTTCCCTGCAAGTGCTGTTCCAGGGTGTGCTAAGCAGTGGATTCCAGCATCTGCACTTTCTAGGATCCTAGTGTTTTCTAACGCAGCCATGGTGTTTGCCATTCACTAGGCCATGATAAATGGGTCGTCGGAGTTCGAAGAAAAAAATGCTGCCAGACGCAAAGAGTGGGAGCACTACCTGGAAGCGGCGCGAGAGGAGAGCAGAGCTCTGCTCAGAGACAGCCAAGTGCCGGCTGCCTCCCCAGTATCCCGCGCCAGCAGTGACCCTGCTGCAGGGTCCAACAGGAGTCCTGGAGTCACCCCAGGAGCTGCGCCACTGGCCACACAGGTAGGGCGCATCCAGCCACACCCCTCAGGGCTTAGCGGCCCCGTGGCGTCGCAGCAGATGTGTGCACTGAGCGGTGTGAGCACAGCCCTATGTGTGTGTGTGTCTACGTGAGACAGGTTAGCTGGATTCCTATGTACAGTTCTATGCCCCACCACTCAGTAAAACGAATTTTTTAGGAGAATAAAAATAATTTTTAAAAAATTCGAAACAGTACAGAATTTCACTAACAAAATGATAGGGATTCAACAATGGTTGTTGTTGCATATTGTCTTCAAAGTAGTGGTTCAGATTACCAGATATAAGCGTGCAAAATTGGTCAAAAAATAATAATGAAAAAGAAGTGGGGGAAAAAAAAAAAAAAGTTTAAGCATTAACTGCTCCTTTCAGTAGAACAGCAAAAATCAGTGTTACAACTGTCCAAGATAACGCTCTATATGTACTTAAATTTCTTTTTCTCCTCTTTGTTTTCTCCTTTCCCTCATCCCTGTTGTTCTTTCCCTTTGAACAAAATCTTCCCTTTCACAGTATCTATCGTACCTTTCAGATTTTATTTGCTCTTTCAGGTTCTAACACTTGGGAGACAATGGTGTTTATACATCAGGTCTGATTTATTTCACTTATGAATATAATCTCCTGTTGCATCCATTTACCTATAAAATCCTCAAGTTTATCTTTTTTTAATAGTTGAGTAATACTCCATTATATAAAAATACCATATCTTTGTTATCCATTCCTCAGTTGATGGGCATTTCAGTTTCCAAGATTTAGCTATGACAAATTCTGCTGCCATAAACATGGGTGCACATATATCACTGTGGTATGTTTTCAGTTCTGGAAAAATTCCCAGAAGGGAAATAGCTGGCTTGAGTGGGATCACTAATCCTAGTTGTTTTTAGGACTCTCCACTCTGGCAGTTACACCAGTCTACACTCCCACCAGCAGTGGAGAAGGGCTCATTTCTCCCCACAGCCCCTCCAACATCTGTTAGTGGCTGACTTTTTTTTTTTTTTTTTTTTTAAGCCATTCAGCTTTTGGCAGTTTTTATTTTTTTTTCCCATAATTTTATTGATAAACAAGTAGCAATGAGACAGTTTCAATTCAAATTGGTAGGACAGTTTCAATAATAACACATTGCATACATTCTTCCTAGTGGTTAATTGCTGTACAAGATGCGGATATGCTATCCTATTTACAAACACCATTAGAACGAATCACTCTATTCATTAAGAGAATGTAACTATATATCTATTCTAACCACCCTGAATACACAGATACAAAATGGACATTCATCTGTATCCCCTTTTTTGTTAAGTTCCGTTATTTGAATATTATAGGTGTGTAAACTCAGCAAAATATTCTAAAAGAGTCCAGTAGCCCATAATAGTATCGGGTCTTCCGCTTGACAGGAGTGGCTGACTTCTTGATGATAGTCATTCTTTCTGGGGTGAGATGGTATCTCAGCGTTGTTTTAATTTGCATTTCTTGAATGACCAATGATGTTGAACATTCTTTCATATATCTATTTGCCATTTATATTTCTTCATCTAAGAAGTATATAATCATCTCAGATGCCCATTTTTTTGATTGAGTCTTTGAATTTGGGGAGGCCTGATTTTTCTCTAATTTACTCCCTTTTCTGAGAGACAGTCAGCTAAAATTTCTTCCCAGTTTGTGGGGTTTTTTTTTTACTGTTAGTAATTTATGTGCCAAAACTTTTGATGAGATCCCAGTTGTTGATTCTTTGAAGTATGCTCTGTGCAGTTTGGTTTTTGTTCATAAACTCTCTGCCTACCCCTATATCTTTGAGATCCCTACCTACTTTCTCCTCCAGTAGATTTAGTGTTTCTGTTTTAATATTTAAATCTTTGGTCCATTTTGACTTTAGTGCATGGTGACAGACATGGGTCTATTATTAGCCTTTGGTGTGTGGAAAGCCAGTTTTTCTACCACCATTCATTAAAGAAGCTGTCTTTCTTCCTCACTGAAAGTAATTCTAAAGATAGACTATGTCCAAATCTTCCTTTGGATTATAAAACAAGTAAGCTAAAGCTATAGCTTAATATGAATACGAGGTTAATGCAATATAGATTATTCCCCTCTAGGTGTTGTCAACATTCACTATAAATTCCCTAAGTCACATGGCTTTCTAATAAAATGTCATCTCAGGCTGGGAATATAGCTCAGCGGCACAGTGCCTGCCTGGCAAGCATGAGGTCATGAGTTTGATGTTTGATTCCTAGTTCAAAAAAAAAATTAATCTCTGTGGAACAGATATTAACTGGAAGAAATATATCAATTTAGCTTATCTGGCTTTCATTGTTGCCCTTCACATTGGTTTTATTCCAATCACAATAACAATGTTAGAGACTAAAACTATCGTTAAGACTGTTGCGCGGATTGGCTCGTGTATAGGTATCAGCACATTATTTGAGTGATCCAATGACATCATGAGCTTCCCTGCAAACATTACCAGCATTCTGCCCTGTTGTATTAGCACACAAAATGTGGAGTAGGGAACCCAAGAGAAAGTAGAGCTCAGGGATGGCAAACCCTTTAGAGCTTTCAGTGATAACAAATACCTGGCTGTGACACATGTGCTATAGGTTCACCACCTCTGCTGAAGTTTGTCATTTTTGCCAAAACAAATAATTGGTAATAAAACCAACGACAAGTTTAATCATTAATTGCCAGTGGAAACTGGAAAATCAGAGTCCAGTGTTCTGATCTGCAGGTGGTTGTAGAATTCCATCAGCTGATTGAGATGAAACAGGGCAAAGATGAAACCTGCCTTCCAAAGCAGTAATTCACAGAAGCAGGGGAAATTCCATCCTCAGTGACCCAAGAAGTGCCCAGCTAGGTGGGCGTGTGGAAGAGTACAGCGCAGGAGTGCACCCACATAAGCGGGCTTCCTGCATGGCCGTGCCACTTGCCCTGGGTGGGGGGACTTGGAGGGCTTAATGTGTGATCTGAGACAGCAGGCTAGTTACCAGCAGAGGGCAAGGCTGCCTCCTGTCTCCCATAAACAAGAATAAATTCTAAGTGGGCCAACAAAAAAAAACCTAAAAGTACATGAATAATAGCATGAAAAGGTCAGTTACTCAAGTTTATCCAAAGTTAATACATACTTGCAAAGAACTGGGAATCATGTAACTGTTCGTTTGTAAGTGACTGATTAATTGATGTTACTTGCATAAAATAAGATTGGCACCCATGAAAACAAAACATGTGAGCCATGTGCACATGTTGACAGCAGGAAGATCTGTGAGCACATATGCTTGGGTACCCATGGAGAGTGGGGAAGGCTCCCTGGAAAGCTTTAGTGCTCGGTGTCTCCAGGCAGTTGAGGGGCTCAAGTGGGAGACTTCATTGTACGCCTTTGAATTTTTCCATGTTTGCATTTTTAATTTCAGAACTAATTAATGAAAGAAAAAGGGAAAGATAAGTTTCATGTGTTACTTTAGAGAGTCAGTGAAATGTTCAGTGAACAGTGTTAATTTGAAGCGTAAGTGCCTGTCCAGTGCACTTAGCTCTGTGCTAGCCAGCACGTGATGTGCCCACTGCGCTCTCTCCATCTGTATCATTTAAGAATTTGCTAGCAGGTTATGTCAAATTTTGACATTTTTTAATCCAAAACTCTCCTGTATGAAAGTAATAATATGACTGTAGATTGATATTTGGTTTTAATTTTCGGTCCCCTGTTAATGCAACACCATGTTAAAGATGAGCATCTTTGTCCTGGCTCCATGCTAAGATTCTGACTTTAGCGTGGGCCTTATATGTGCTTTCTCTAACAGAAAATTCAGGAGCTGGAAACTTCCCTGCGTGAAGCTAAAGAAAGTGCAGTGCATAAGGAAGACAAGATTATAAAGATGCAGAAAGAACTTGAAATGTCCCGTGATGTAATATTGAAGCTTCAAGCAAAAGTTAATGAATCAAATAAATTCCTTGAAAAATCAAATGAAATGATTCAAGCACTTCAGGTAACTTCAGTCATTTTATTTAAAGAAATATTTTTTTAAGCTGTTAAGTTTGACAAATAATTCACTGTTATGTTTTTCTTTTACTACAACTTCCTAAAATTCCTGCTACATTGGAATTCATTATTCAAACTAAACTAGATGAATGGATAAATAACCTGTGGTACATACATGCAGTGGATTATTACATAGCACTTAAGACAAATGAGCTATCATATCATGAAAAATGTGTGGAGAATCTGAAATGCATATTGTTGAATGAAAGAGGCCACTCTGAAAAGGATACACACTGTACATTTCCCAATATGTGACATTTTAGGAAAGGCAGAACTAGAGAGACATTAGAAAGCCTGACATTCACCAGCGGGTCGGAGGAGGGAGAGGGGTAAGTAGGTTGTGCACAGGGACTTGCCCTGCCGTGCTGCGGTCTTGACGTGACTGCTGGGGTTGAGTGCACTCTGTTCCTCAGCTGTAGCAGGGCCCAGCCTATGCTTGGTGTTAGTAATCACAGAAAGGAGGGGACAGCTGTGTATGAGAAGGCTGTCTGCCACAAGCCCACAGATTATTTTATAAGAAAAGCAGACAGGTAGACAAAGTATGTATTTCTCTAAAAAGAAACCAGAAAGGTTTCTGTCTAACTGAGCTATCATCTTTTGGAACCAAATGTCTCTGTGGTGCTTTGGGACCTGGCGATGCTCCCATTGCTGGCCAACGCTGTCTCCTGTGTGTGGCTCGTCCTCCACAGGTTCCATCAATCCTTCTATCCTGCCAGTGTGTCACTTTTCTTCATTGGAAAAAGTTCTTGTCTAAAATAAAAACTATGTCTTTTTTAAGTACTAACTTCAAATATACCTTGCATTAAGTAGTGAGGCACTGTTCGGTTAGCATGAACCCTTCTCAGGTTTTCGGTATATTTGTAGTTTGCTCTTTTGAAACATGCCTACTAGAGCAAAGGTAGCTAGTGACTCTTTACAGTTAGAAAAATTGAGATTAATCATTCTATTCCTCTTCTCTCTATAAAAATTAGGACAAAGCTGCTTTAGGAGCTAAGCCATATAAGGAACAAATTGAAGACCTCAAGACGAAACTGGTGAAATTAGACCTGGAGAAGAAGCAGACTGCCAAGGAATTTGAGAAGGAGTATGTCTTTGTTCAGTCCTTATCAGTAACTCAAAAGTGGGCTTCACGGGCCAAACTTAGGGGAATGTGCACTTGTGCTCACGTAGAGCTTGACCAAGGTCTCTGCTCGTCTCTTGATTTCACCCTCTTTTCCTATTGTATGTTTGTGTAAAGACGATACTTCTTGGTTTAGAGGCCCCCGGAGCCCCAGAGCGTACCCTCTGTTTATCATTTTCCTCTATTTACCTGTCTCCATTATAGCAGGCCCAGAGTTCTTTGTGCTGTAACATAACAGACAGAATTTCCCATGGAGTCAGGCAACTGAATGTGGGAGTAAGCCCCGCATGAGCACGCAGCCTGCCGCATGCGTCAGGGCATCACATCATAATCAATAAAAGAAGTCTAGATTACCTAAATGTTTCTGAAGATATCCTTTGGCTCCTAATAGTTCTTCATCTTAAACAAGTGTCTAATGATGACCTCTAATTCTGCCTGAAAGGTAGTGCTCTCAGTCTTTTTTTTTTCTCTCCACACTTCTAACCAACCTTTGATAAGAGCTTATACTTTCAGTGAAACTCACAATGTTGAATTCCTCATTCTAAAGCATGTTTCATTATAGGATACTCAGCAGATAATCCATCATGTGTTAGGGGCTGTTTTGTTTGTAGTGCTGGGATTAAACCCAGCACCTCGCCTATTCTAAGCAAGAGTTCTACTACTGAGCTTTATCTCCTGCTCCTTTTAATTTTTATTTTGAGAGTCTCACTACAGTCCCTGTGTGGCCTCAAACTTGAGATTCTCCTGCCTCAGTCTGCTAAGTAGCTGGGAATACAAGTATTTACCCCTAAGCCTAAATGCTTTCATAGCTTTTACGAAAGGCAGAAAGTCTCTTCTCCCAGTGCTAACTAAGGTCTGAATCAACCATTGGTTACTCTTTCCCCTGGGGAACAGGGATCCATCTGAAATTGACCTTGACCTTGACCTTGATCTTGGACCCCACTGTTTGTTTACTTTCCCAACAATGTGGGAGTGAAATTGCTTCTCTCTTTCATGTTCTGTTCACTTTTACCTTCAGGTGGGTTGTTTGCTTGACTTCCTGGAAATGGCTTAATTATTTTGTTTTGTTTTGTTTTGTTTTTGTTTTTGTTTTTGTTTGCACTACCAGGGATTGAACTCCAGAACTTCTGTTTGCCAGGCAGGCACTCATGGCACTAAGCTATATCCTTGGCCCTTCATTCGTTCATTCTTTTTCCTTCCTTCCTTCCTTCCTTCCTTCCTTCCTTCCTTTCTTCCTCTCTCTCTCTCTCTCTCTCTCTCTCTCTCTCTCTCTCTCTCTCTCTCTCTGTTTTAACAAACAAACCTCGAATAAAATTTTGTTCAATACCCATTTAAAAGCTAATAAGCTTCCAAATTTTTTAAAAGAATTGATTTCTCACTATAAAGAAACTGGAGTATTCTACAACCACACAGAACACTTGTGGTTTGATGGCCCTATTCATGACCAAAAAAGACATGACAGTACCGGAGCAGTCCCAAGAGGCCAGGCCCTGCCTGCCCGTGCTTTCAGGCAGTGCATCACAGGGGCCAGTCCTGGTCCTGCCCGTGCTTTCAGGCAGTGCATCACAGGGGCCAGTCCTGGTCCTGCCCGTGCTTTCGGGCGGTGCATCACGGGGGCCAGTCCTGGTCCTGCCCGTGCTTTCGGGCAGTGCATCACGGGGGCCAGTCCTGGCCAATGGTCCTGTAGCTGCTTCCGTGTAAAAGTAGTTGCTGGGTTTTTCACATTTTTGTTATTATTCTTGTTAGAATTGCTTCTACAAGAGCCACTGTAGAACATCAAGATGAAGTGATACGGCGCTTGAAGGAAAACCTTAGAAGAAATCAACAGGCTCAAGATACATCAAGTAAGTACACAATGTGGTCACTTTCAGATCTATTCCATCTTCCCCCTCAGCGTAGTTTTGAAAACTGCAGATCTCACTTCTGTGCTGTTATTAGATCGTTGCCATTTCCATATCTCCAGGGACCCCTCACCCCTGTAAACATTAAGCTGGTGCTAAGCACTGTCCATAGCTTGAACTTCCTGGATGGCCTCAAGGACGGTCCATCTAAAAAACAAGGGAGAAAGGTGAATTCTCCACTACACGGAGTCAGGATATTAGTCTTGATTTGTGGGTGACCACGTTCTTGCAGGTTGGGGTTTCCTTATCTGAAGTATTTAGGCTTTTGGATTTTTCCAGATCCTGAAATGTTTACATGGACATAACGAGGTGTCTTGGGGCTGGGACCTAAGTGTGAAGACACAGTTAGGGATCTGCGCTTCTTAGACCCTCATCTACATGACTAGAAGATAACTGTACTTAATGGTTCTCATACTCTGTGCGTGAAACCAGATTATTGTGCAGTGGGCCATCAGAAAGCAAAACGGCTTCCAAGTGGCTGCTGAGGGACACTCCAAGTTGTCCTCACAGGGCCATGCAGGGCTCCAAGTGTTGGCCACAGGCACATCTATGTCCCGTGTGGAGCACTAGCTGACAGGGGCCGCCAGGTCAGCAAGTGTAGGTGGAGCCCTTGGGTGCCCCGAATGCTGAGGTGGAGTCTGCTGAGGAAGAGTCTGGAGACATCAGAAGCGAGGCAGTTTCCCGGAAGGGGTGGGCTCTGGTTGCCCTAGTGCGTCCTTCACTCTGGACTTTGGAGACGAGTGAAGTCACCGCCAGTGTACTCGCCCCACAGTGATCGTGGAGTCTGGCAATACGCAGCACCCCCAGAACCCCCTGACCTGCGGCGGGGGCAGCGGCATCGTGCAGAGCACCAAGGCGCTCATCCTGAAGAGTGGGTACCTGCGGCTGGAGAAGGAGCTAGCAAGTCTGAAGCAGCAGAAGGAGCGGCTGGAACAGCAGAAGAAGGAGCTGCTGAGGTGAGGGCCAGGCCCCCAACCCTGGGCCTGTGTAGACTGGTCTTTTTTTTTTTTTTTTTTTTTTTTCAGAACTGGGGATTAAACTCAGGCCCTTGTGCCAGCCCCAGGCTCTGGGTGTGTGTCATCAGGTGACCTGCGGGAAGCACAGAGCTCCTGGGGGCCAAGCACACAGTGCATTGGCCAGGTTCTCCCAGGGAAGATCAGAGTCCATGTGCCAAGTGTGCTGCCAAAAGCAGAAGGAAGTAGGCCATGAATAGTCTCACTGACACAGTGCCTCCCAGTGAGGGCTCTGAGCAAAGGCAGAATCTTCAAGAGGGCGAGAGAGAACTGCAGCCCAAGGAGGGAGGTGAAGACCAAAACCAAAATCATCAGAAGAGACCCAGAAGCCGGGTAAGACCTAGGCTGTTGAAAGAGTGATTTTTTTCATGAAGATGCCCCAGAAAGTCAGAAGACTAAAGTTTTTTTTCAAAATTTCATGATCACAGTTTTACTTTAGCTTTTTAATTTACACAGGAAACATTGGGTTGGTGGGGCATGGCCTCTCACACCTGCGGTCAGGAGGCTGAGACAGGAGCATAGCTAGTTCACACCCTAACTAGCCTCAATTACAAGCTGTCTCCAAAACAAACAAGTAGGGCTGGGGAGATAGCTCAGAATAAGCACTTGCCTGGCAAGCACAAGGTCCTGAGTTCAATCCCCAGTACCAGAACAAGTAATAACTACAAAAATCATGAGGCTGCAGTGTCAGTGTGATAAAATGGTAAAGCTGATCTTACGTGTGTTTTTCCCACATGGGCTGACTGAGGATTGAGCCATCTAAGAGTGCTGCATTTTTGTTTCCTTACACTCTAGCACTAACCAGCAACTCTCTGATGAGGTCAGAGCCTGGAAGGAGAGAACCCTCAAAAGAGAGGCTCCCCAAGAATTGCCCTGGGAGAATTTGCCAAATTCACCTGCTCGAGTGCCTGGAACCCCTAAGAAGAGGAATGACCTCCCTGCTCAGTGTGGGGGGTGCATCACACAGGCGCCTGCACCCAAGGACTCACCCAAGGCTCGGTTTTTTGACCCCCGTTCCAAGTCCTTTCCAGGCCCTCGTCCAGTTCGCTACTTTGACAATTCAAGCCTAGGCCTTTGCCCAGGTAAGAGGACAGACCAGCCACTGGGGTCATAGGTGACCCAGGTGGCTCCTAAGTATCGGGCCCATGGCCACACTGGGCCAGGAAAGCGGGGCTGCCCTGCCCACTCTGGTGCCAGGCCTGCGGCTGGCTCCCTGGCGAGTTCGCTCCTCCAGCTCTGGCACTTGGCACAGCTGCTTCTGCCCAAGCAAAGTCTTTATTCTGCCCCTTAAGCTGTCTGCTTCCCCAGAGAGCCAGACAGCTCTCTTGAGAACACAGAGCTCCTGCTTCCCAGCAGACCTTTGTAGGCTGCTTCTAGGCAGTGTGCGCACGCACCTGCTATGCATAGTGTCTGTGCTGCGGACACTCAGCCAACCACAGAGCCTGCCGAGCTCTACTCTGTCTCGGGCTAGACATGCTGTGCAGTCCCGGGAGGCTGGGTGCTGGCTGTGGCTCATGGAGGCATCGGGTGAGCACAGGCTGAGAATGTTCTGCAGGGGAGGTGCAGTCGGCATTGCCCGCCTCCCAGTTCTCTGTATGATGGGGTTTGTGAGGCAGGCCCTACTGTGAATCAGAGAATATCATTGTTGAGAACCAAATGAGTGTTACAGTTCAGAGGCTGTGGGACTAGACTGGGCTGAATTCTGCAGAGCGATCCCTGGGGGAAGGTATTAGGGTATATGCCCAGAAATGCAGGAGCAGCTGCAGGCAGCTCTGCCTGGCAGGCCGGCCAGCAAGTGGCCCGGTGTGTCTGGGACAGACCACGGAATACACCTGAGGCCCAGGCACATGGGCTGCGTGGCCTCCTTCCCGAGATCTCTCTGCCTCTTGTCTGACATCCCTACCTCTGTGCTTCACAGGGCTCATTTTGTTCTTTGTTTCATTTTTGCTTTCTCAGAGGAGCAGGCTGTGGGCACAGAGAACATGGAGCCTAGGGTCCTGCCCAGCACCTCACTGAGGGACGCGCCCGAGTGCCGGATGCAGTAGGACCTGTGGCCTGCAAGCCAGGCCCGCTTGGGGACGAGTGCTCGAGGCCTGCTGTGTCCTCCTCTCCTCGATGTCAGTAGCCAGCAGATGCTTGGCTCAGTTTTTGCTTGGCTGCTGCAAATTGGAAGATGAAGAAACAGGAAAAATGGGAGAAACAGCAAGACCTCACTGTGATGCTTTTTAAAGGTTGACCTATTTTATTTATTTATCTATTGTAGAGAATAACGGTCTGTCAGCGTTGGCACAAAGTGTACACAGCTTTATTACATATGACTTGGATGTGAATAAAATTATAAACTTGGTTTTAAGTGCTTGCACACTGAATAAACATGCACTTCTGAATCACAGTTTCATGTAGCGTGAATGGTTTCTTGGTAGACTCGTCCTCAGCTCTTGCTGATGGTCAGAAGCTTGTTTGAAAATATACAAAAGGCTTTCTAGATGTCAGTTTTTTGGGGGCAGCAGGGATTGCGTCCCTTGGCTTTTAACGCTGCTTTCCTGTTGCCTCCCCTACATCTCCCGCTCAGGCTCTGAAGCAGGCTGGGTTCTGCCGGGCTCTGTGCCTTGCTGCAGGACTCCAAGTGCAGACAGCTGACAGACGCTTGCCCTACCTCTCGCGTCAGACCAGAAGTAGAACTGGAGCCCCTGCCAATGCCTTTTGACCCAGTTCCCACAGACGTGCACATGGGTGGGCCTTGTGCATCCGTAGGACTACTTGGGTCTGGTGCTCTTATGTGAGGGCCGATGCTTGCAGGGTGCTGGGGTCCATATCGTGTTCTCAGAAAGGTCTGCAACCTGCAAATGCTTTAACCACTATGGATCTAGGAAGCATCTAACACAGTCATACCTTGGTACTCAAGTACTGAACATCAAAATTTTATCCGTTTTTGTCGCTGGTGTGGTACTCAGCATGCAGACTGTACCTTGCCAGTGTTGATTCCTCACAGTGAAACTGTCCAGCACATGTCTTCTGTGCTGCTCATTAGGCCTCTGAAAACCAATGGGTGGTAAGAACCTGGTGCCACCACATTGCTCTGTGTCACGTGACTGAGCAAATTAAAGCAGCTGTGCACAAGGTCATCCAAAGCTGCAGTGATGTCAGAGCAACCAGCGTCGAAACCTAGCCAGCCTAGGTTCAGGGCTCATACGGGTCCAGATCTTCAGTGGCCTGGGTTCCTTCGCTTCCCCAGCCAGTCGTGACCACACTGGAGCAGCCAGGCAGAAAAGACAGACTTGGCACCTCCAAGAAAGCAGCAAGCTGCGAGCTGCCTTTCCGAGCTTTCCTTCTCTTTGGGGATAAGTTCCAGATTCCACCACCAGGTGGCAGCTCGCACACATAAAGTGACCGATTAGAGGGATTCCTTTGAGTAAACTTGGAAGACTCGAGCTGAGCGATCTGTAGCGCAGACAGATCCTGGACTACAAGTCCCAGCCCGCGTCTCTGAGCGCCTGACTGCTCAGCGCGAAGATTTCCATTTCGTTTCTGCTTCGCACCAGAAGACGGTCCACCGCAGGCAGGTAAGATTTCCTAAGATTGCTCAGTGAACTCTGGACTCCAAAAGTATTTGATTTTCAGGGGTGTTGTGCTCGGTGCCCCTTTGGAATTTAATCTTAGCAGATCAGGACAGTTGTAAACAAGTCTTAAAGCGTTCCAAACTCTCTGGGCTATCGAAGTAACCAAAGGGGAATTTTTACAGACTCTGCCCACTTTGTGAGAAAATGTCCTTTGTATGTGTCTGGTAACTAAAAATTACACTTTTGTCCTGGGAGTTATCAGAGATCTGGCCTTCTGGGTTTTCACCCTAGAGTTGTTGAGAGGTGCTGATCCATACCCTTTACCTACAATTTGCACTGTTTCCCTGAGGAAATCAATTTGGCCTGAGGGCTGCTGGGCTGAGGTGAGAGCTCTGGGCCCCAGGTTTGGGGAGGGGTATACTGTCCTCGGCTTCTTGTTTCCCAAGTGTCTGCAACCCCCAATATTTCTAAACCACAAGCCTCTCTGAGAGGGGTGAGAGTTGGGGTTCGCCACCATCCTAAAGGGCCTGCCTGCTGCTGTCCAGCCCTTCCTGCATCCCTAGCAGGGAAACCTGGGTGGGAGAGGAAGGCTGGGCCCCCTGAGCCCTCAGACAGCCCCAGAGACTGCTGTGCACCCTCTCTGGGCCCATTAATGCCTGGGTGCAGCTCATTCTGCTCCTGCTCTTCCGCGAAGGGCAGATTTTAAGGGCAGATTGACCGCTTCCCCACCTTGGGGCCTCCTATGCCACGGGTGACCAGGTATGTTTATCAGACCTGTGAAATTTGGGCGGAGACTGAGGGCTTTCTCCTTGAGTTCAAAGGGAGGCCTCTCTGAAAGACTGGCTTTTGCTCCTCCCTTTGCCTCTGCCTGGGATTTGGAGATGAGTTGGGCAGGAGGAGCCACTTTGTGATTTGGGATAAGGTCAGAGGAAAAGCCAGTAAACATCACATCCTGTCACTTGTGGTGTTGTATGCACACTGGCCGTGCAGCTCATGGGCCTGGATTACCCGGGTGGCAGAGGTTCTCAGCCTGCCCTCTCAGATATTGCTGGTGATGTTTGGTAAAATGTCACTACTGCCTGGTGACCTGTAGCAGAGGGGCAGGGGCACCATTCCAGCTACTCTTAAGAGAGGAATTAGGAAGCCACTCTTGGCTCTGCCTATGTGGCCCTGGGACCTGGGCCAGGTGCCGCCTCCTCATCTGTAGAGTAGGGAAAAGGAATGTGACCTCCTTCCAGGCCCTTTTGTTCATGAGTCTCTAAGGTCAAATAAGAAATCTGCACAAGGGACAAGAAATAGCACACATTAGTTGACAATGGAGAGGCAGCCCTGAGTCAAGCCTAGAAAGAGACTCAGAGCCACTGCTCTGCTCTATGGGGTGGGGCAGGGCAGGGACCCTGAGGTCCTGTGGTGCTGGGCAGCTTCCCCCCACAGAAGGTGGCACAGCACCACCAAGGCTGGGCTGCTGCTTCTGCGATGCACGCCAGGCACCAGAGAAGCAGTGGTCCAGACACCGGGACTTGTACCAGGTGCAGGCTTTGGTTCTTAAGGTTCACATAAAAATGACACCCACCAATGCACCTCCTCTTCTTGACCTGCAGATCCCCATGGGCAGACTCGACGGCAAAGTCATTGTCCTAACTGCAGCCGCACAGGGCATTGGCCGTGCAGCAGCCCTGGTGAGTTATGGTCCTACCCCACTGCAAAGGACTGAGCTGTGCACACAGACACTGGGGCCCCTTCCTTCTGCCCTCCTTTACCAGGGCTGGGGCTGGAAGCCAGGGCTTTGAGCTGGTGAACAGTCACTCTTACCGGGAGGAGCACACCCCAGCCTTTTCTTTTCTAAGTTAGCATGCAGGTTTCAGTTGTCTTAAGTTACAAAAGGTCACCGCTGCTGGCCTAGAGGAAAGAATGGAGACCTCTCACTTAAGATGAATCTCACTGGTAACCAGACTACAGGGAACATGTTCTCTGCACCGGATGGCACTGCAGGGCCCCACAGGTGCTCGGCTTTCCGAGATCACCATTTCAGGCTCAAGGCTCCAGAGCTGCAACCATCCGGTGACCTGTGTACTCTCCCTATCATCCCCACAGAGCTGGAGATCTGGCATGCTCTCAGCAAAATGGGAACTGGAAGGATGCAGCCCTGAGGACCCCTTGTCTCTCCTAGCTCTCCCCTTCTCTTCCTTCTTTTCCAGTCCTAGAGGTTTGTCTCTGAGCTCCACTCCCACCCCCTTTCTTTCCCTTTTCTTTTCCATTTTGAGACAGGATCTTGCTACATTTCCCAAGCTGGGTGGAATTTGCAACCCTCTTTCCGGCCTCTTGAAAAACTAGGCTTATGGGCATGAACCAAAACACCCAGATACTTTTTCCTTAGTTAGAATTTAGTTACCTGCTCAGAAGTGATATATGGAATGTGGCAATAGAATAGCAATATTTAGAGGTGTTAAAAATAGAATTTTTGTTTTTTTAGGAAACACTGCCTTGTTTGAGGACCAAATCATATGATTAGTACCATATGTGCCACGTTGTTCTAATGAATGATAAAAATAACAACGACATGGGTGATAAGACTGGAGAGTTTGAGATTCAACCCGTTTTATAGATTCCAGCCATTTTGTAACAACAATGAAAATAAGCTAAAAGAAGAAAGACCAGTGACTCGCATTCATGAAGAGCTTTGGCCCTGGGAGACAAAGAATGTGTTTGTGCTCTTGTCCTCAGGCTTTTGCAAAAGAAGGGGCCAAAGTCATAGCCACGGATATCAACAAGTCCAAACTCCAGGAGCTGGAAGAGCGCCCTGGTAAGCAAGGCCGCGCGGTAAGCAAGAAACAAGGTCTGCAGACGCTGCGCAGGGCCACGCAGGCATGCGCAGGGAGGGAGGCTTGCTGGCCCTGGTAGACCCGCCCCTTTGTTCTTAGTCTGTTCCCGGAAGCACCTGATAGCCTGTGTAAAATGGATAAGAGGTAGACTTCAAATATTTTATTCATCCAATATCTTGAGAGATTTCCTTGCTATCTACAAAGTTACATGTGAAAATGAACAGTTGCGATGTTGACTATTAACAACAGCTTTCTGCTGTGTCCCTTCTTCCTGCGATAGTAGTGTGACGTGAGCCTCCTCTGTGTTTGCAGATTTCCTGCACACATATTCAAAAGCAAAAACAGATAGATGGAAATTATTTTTAGTAATACATTTATTTAACCCGATATATTTAAAATATCATCTCAATGTCAATATTAAGTTATTAACAGAATACTTAATTTTTCATATTAAATATTTCTACTTAAACTCTATAAGCTTCAGTCATTAATTTTCTTTTTTCAGAGTTACTGAGGCATAGTTAATAAAAATTGTATGTGCTGAAGGCATATGTGATACTTCTGTGTATGTGCTAGGGATTGCTAAGCAGGCTGCTTTTGTCTCTTCCTGTTTGTTTTTCTTTGTCTCCGGTGCTGGGGTGCAAGCCCAGGACCTTCCTGTGCCAGGCAAGCCCTCTACTGAGCCCCCTCCCAGCCCAGTGTCTTTTGATACCTGCCGTGTGTTACAGTGTGAATGAGTGCCACACTGGGGTTGTACACTCATACAGTGTCTGTGTGTGTCTCTGTGGGTCTCTCCATGTGTGCTGTGTGGGTGTGTGTGTGGGTGTGTGTGTGTGTGTGGCAAGAATCCTCACTGTCTGCTGTCACCACTGCATCCAAGCCAGCTGTCCCTGGTGCCATCCACAGCACTGTGCTCAGCCTGACTCTTCAGAACTGACCCATCGTAGGCTGCAAGGTCAGACTCGGACTGACATCACAGCTGTGTTTACGGAGTGCCCAGCCCCACGCATACTCCACACTCACACTGCAGTCCCAGCTGGCTCTGTTCCCGGTGCCACCAGCCTGGTGTGGGAGCAGCTGCCCCAGAGACAGCCTAGCCCCAGCCCCAATCCTGCAGGTACCCCTAAGAGACAGGCTGAGAATTCCAGGGACCCCAAAGCGTTTTGGGTGGAGGACAGGTTGGGAAGGCAGCAGAATGGACTAGTCACACAGCCCCAAGCCAGAGCAGAACAGAGAGGAAGTCCTCCCAAATCCCAATTTCAGTCTTGTTCCTTTACTAATCATTTCTGTATCCAAAATAATCCTTAAGCCATATGTGTTCATTTTATTTGCAGTATTGGGGCTTGAACCTGGGACCTTCACACTGAGCTACATCCCTGGTCCTTTTATTAAGTGGCCCAAAGCCTTGCTCAATCTTATTGTCCTCCTGCTTCAGCCTCCCAGAGTGCCGGGGTTAAAGCCATGTGTCACTACGCCCAGGCCTCTACATTTTTTAAAAACCTAACTAAACACTACTTGTGCTAGAGAATGGAGGTGCTTCTCAGACCAGGCGGTGGGTCCCTCAAGGCCAGCCTTTCAGTTGACTTAAGGGTTATTTCTAAAACAGTAATAAAAGAGACCTCAAAAGTGAAGTTTATAAATAGAAACAGCTGTGCCCATGGCTACTGCCCTTCTTTCATCCCCAGCTCCTGCAGAACTGAGGACACAGCACCCACACCCAGGATCCCACAGACAACCAGCTGGTGTGACCAGTTATAGCACCCTGTAAACTAGCTCCTTGGAAGACCCCAATAGTTCAGCTCTGAAACAGAGAGGCAGGGGAAGAAGAAGGGTTATTGAGGTTGTCGAGGTGGAAATGTAAATCTGGGTGTGGTAGGACAAGCCCGAAATCATAAGAGTTGGGGAGGCTGAGGCAGGAGGACCCCAAGTCCAGTATGTACAACCAAGCAAGACCCAGTCTCAAAATAAAAATGGAGTGGGGAGAGGTGTGCCAGAGATATGTAGCTCCACGTGAAGGCCCTAGGTTCAATCCCCAGTATGCAGGGGGCAGGATAAAAGATGAAATTGAAAGATTTTTGCATTTTAATGAGATTTTACATTTTAGTAGATGTAATGGTTAAGACCTTAGTGATCAACAATTCTTCACAGCCTGACTGAGCAGCATTCTGTGAACCCAGCTCTAGGCTAAGATGAACGACTTCCTGAGTTGTAGGTAACAGCCTGCTGTTATCCTTCAGGTATTCAAATCCGCGTCCTTGATGTCACAAAGAAGAAGCAAATCGATCAGTTCGCCAGGGAAGTGGAACGAATTGATGTTCTTTGTAACGTTGCTGGGTAATTTATCTTTCGGTTTCGTTTTTCTTTCACGATCTTTGCTGTTACTTTTAAGATCATTTTGATCGCACTGCGAAGTTATTCGCTGAAAACCTTGAACTATTCGGTGGGAAAAACGGCGGGATAGGGGCAGGTTTTCCTAACAGGCACTCAGCGACTGGGTGGCCCATGCGGTTTCACATTGTCCCTTTAAAATGCACTGCGTGTTCTCGTGGAGGAACGTGCCAGAGACGTGGTGAACACAGCAGTCAGAGTGGAACGCATGACGTGTGGACAGTGGGGACCGGAAGTCTTGCGGAAAGCGGGGGTCATGGTGCATTACATAATCTGGGTGCAGAGGAGCCAATCCGTGGGGACGGCCATATGCTGATTGCATGGCCTTAGACGTGACCCGGGCAACGCTGCTCCGAACCTGAGGCTCTGGGTCGCTGCTTCCCGGCTTTGTGATCCTGGGGAGTGCTCGCTCCGCGCCACTCGGGGGCGCTGTGGCTCTTCAACTGGAAAAAGGAGGGCACCTGTCCTCTCACTGTTTTCACTGTTCTGTCCCTTGTACCTGGTACAGGGTTTCTTACAGTCAGTGACCCCAGACCCTTGCCTTTGTTTCTAGAATAAGCATGTTGTGTTAGCTTAAGTTACTACAATGTGTACTAACACCTAGCGATGGCCCTTGTGAGCTGTTGAAAGTCTTGCTGAGGGAAAAGACACTGGCTTGGTAAATAATGGACAATACAGACAGCCAAGAGAAGGGTTGGAAATCTTTCTCCTGACGGTTTTGTTGCTGTTTTGAGGCTCCTTGGTTTGCCTTTGGTGTTTCTTTTGAATGCTTGACACAGTGTTGAAGGTTGAATCCAGGATTTAAAGCGTGCTGGGCAAGCACTGTGCCCCCGAGCTGCGTGCCACCCTTCACCGGTTCCTTCCCACGGCTTCATCACCTTCTAGGTTTGTCCACCATGGAACCATCTTGGACTGCGAGGAGACAGACTGGGACTTCTCCATGAACCTCAACGTGCGCAGCATGTTCCTGATGACCAAGGCGTTCCTGCCCAAGGTGAGCCAACCACCTCCATGGTGAGTAACTAGAAGGGACCTGAGTGTGCTGGAAGTGACAGCAGCTGACAGCAAGGTTGGCGTCATTCACTTAACCTGCAGCTCATCCCTGAAAAGAATATTGCCTAAAGGGGGACAGCAGGGAGCAGTGCTGCTTCATCATATCTTATGAGCTCCGGGGACCCAGAAAGGTAGGGAACCTGCCCTGGGTCTTATAGTGAGCAAAACTGGAACCAAAATGTAAAGCCCTCCTAACCCGCAACCGGGCACATGCCTTTAGGACCGATATCCCCAGCTTCTCTCTGGGTGAGAATTAGCCCTCCTTCGGGCTGGAACCCAGCCTCCCCCCCGCCATGATCCAAGGGAGGTCTCACTCCACCATACTGGCTTAGGTGACCAGCATCTCTGAATGCTGCTGAGCCAGAACATAAGATGAGCTTTGCTGATGGAAGAGCAGAACTGGAGGTTGCTTGGATATTCAGCCAATGACAGGGAGGTTAGTACTGATCTGATAATGAAGGGACTGCTTAACCTTCTTGTCTTGTGCCTGGAGGATTTATGAGTGTTTCAGGAAGTGCTGAAATATATATATATATATATATATATATATATATATATACCTGTTTGGAGTGTTTGAGATCTTATATACTTGGAATTTGAATGCATTCTTTGAAGACAGGATATGGGGGTGGGTGGAGCAGAGGCCCTGGTAGGAGAGCAGAGTGTAGGTCACCCTGAGGGAGGCTGTCACACTTAAGGGATACATCTGTGCAGGTCTGAAGTGTTTCCCAAACAGTAGTCAAAGAAGTAGGTGTGAAATACAAAGGTTTAACTTTGTGTTAACTTTTATTAACATAAATGTTCTTTGTGTTAAATTTGTTAATTTTTTTGTATCAATATCAACTTAAAATTAATGAGCTTGCCTCCAATTTAAGGCATCTATTGTAACAGCATCTGAAATAGCCAGAGAAACATTCACAACCGCACTGTGGCAGCAGAAGGATTCAGTGCCTCTGTTTAAAGTGACTGTGCCTAACTGGGCTCCGGATTGTGGACTCTGGCATCCTGAGCACAACTGGCTCTGTCCCAAATCAGCCAGAGCCACTGGGGCGTGGCACAGGCTCTCTCACAGTGTTTATTTCTTCAGTCTACAAACAAGGGTGGGCAGTGGCATAGTCACTTGTAGCCCTGATTTGCCAGGGTCACCTGTGTGTCACTAACTGTAACACACACAAGGGACTGGAGCTTTGGAAAGGAAGCATGATTGACAGCCGAGGTAGAACTAAAATGTGAGGCTGGTGTAGCACCGGACATTTGAAGATGTTTTATGTTCCTGTATAGATGCACCGAAAATCATTATAGGACTGGAAGATCTCTCGAAAGGCAGAGAATGAGTTGACATTATAAAAAGAGGGCAATGCAAAAGTAAGATCCACTAGACAGAAAGATGCTTTAGAGCAAGATCAGAGGATAGTTTTGCTGTTTGGGTTGGCTTACTTGCTGGCGCCCCTTGCTGTGTCTCAGGAGAGTCATGAGCATATGAATGTCTGTTGAATGAATGCATGCACTGTGAGTGTCCATGCAAGTGGCCAGGCAGTGGGCGTGGAAATAGGGGTGCCAAGATCAGAGCTAAGCTCTAGCCACTGGGGACAGAAGGCCTGGCAGAATAGGACTAGCCAGATATAGCTAAAGGAGCTCTTCAGGGGACTTTTCTAGCCTGCAGCAGAGTTTTGGGAACATCCATCATATTCAGCACTACTGTTTGTGGCACCTGTTCTGTAGTTGCCCCTGCCTGAAGGTGAGGTGAATGGAAAACCAGGGCACCTTACACCCTGATAGCCGGTGCTGAGCTGGTGCTGAGAAGGTAGAGAAGCCATGTGCATGTGGCACTGTGTGTCTATGAACCTGTTGGACCTTGCATAATACCTTGCACATGCTCAGCAAATACATGTGGCATGCACTAATAGCTTCCCAGCATCAGGAAGTCCCAGCAGTGTTCCCTTTAGCTCAGGATTCCTTCAGTCATCCTAATGCCATTGTCCCACAGCCAGGTGGCGATACCACACAGGAGGGCTGGCAAAGGTGCACACTGCATGCTGCTAGCATCTGTAGTGAGGCAGAGGGCAGGGCATCCTTGCTGTGAAGCTGCTGGGTGTTAACACCTGCTGGGACGATGGGATGATGAGACGGGATGACCAGATGATGGCCACAAAGCACAGTTCAGGGGAGGATTTTGCAGATGTGTGAAGGAGGCACTGCTGAAGGGACGTCTTTTATGATGTTCGTTTTGTTTTCAGATGCTTGCTCAGAAATCTGGCAACATTATCAACATGTCCTCAGTGGCCTCCAGCATCAAAGGTGGGAACCACCCCACCCTCACACACACACACACACACACACACACACACGCATGCACGCACGCACGCACACACACACATCACTTCGTGAACTGTGCTATAAAAATAAACACAGCCCAGGCCATAAACCCATCTACAGTGCTCGCTTCGGCAGCACATGTACTAAAACTGGAACGATACAGAGAAAATTAGCACGGCCCCTGCGCAAGGATGATGTGCAAATTCGTGAAGTGTTCCATATTTTTTTTTGTGAGAAATCTAGAACAGATTTCTTAGCAGAGAAAAAATTCGAACAAGATACTCTTGTTCTTCTACATTTGAATAGAACCTAGAAGAGTCCAGCTTGTGCTGTGCCCTTGCTTTCAAATTTGAAAATACTTATTGATCATTTTATTTTTGGCATCCCCAACATACAAGTCCTATATTCTTTTCTTAATTACCTAAAGTATATGCCAAAGATGGGGTCGATATTTTATTTATAATGGCATATATTTGTAAGTATCCAAAGATTTTGTTTAACTGAACTGGGTTACACCCACATGAACAAGGCATGTGCATGTGTGTATGTTTACATTTATGAGGAAGAAAAGAATAGAAATCATGCATATGTGCTACAATTCCAAAAAAATTTAAAAATAAAACCCATCTACAATTTCAAAACTGCTTTTTGAAAAATTGGTCTTAGTTCCTTAACTAATAAGAGCCTTGTTGTAGACATAAAGCAATCATAAAATTAAACAAAATTGTCTCCTTGGGTTTCCTTTTTATTCCTTCTTCTGGATGTGAACAGAGTTGAGGAAGGGCAACACTTACCATTTCATTAACTCACGAGGATGTGGCAAGTGCCAAGTGCTGCATCCCTTACAGCTGTCCATGTGGAACGGATGAAGAAATAAAGGTAGGAGAGGCATGTTGAGGACCAGGTGAAGCCTTCTCCTGATGAAAGGAAAGGAACTGCTCATCCACCAAAGGAGTGTTTATACTTTTTACAAAGTATCACACAACACAGGATTGCCTAGTGACTAATGACTGGCATTGTCTCGGGCAATGTATTTTCTCAGGACTGTGTTTTCTCAAGTTGCTTGATTGCTTTAGCCACTCTTTATTCTAGGACTGGCCTTGCCTTGCCCCACAGAGGTGACCAATTTCCAGCTTCAGCTGCTCAGCACAAGGGATACCTGACCTGAGGCAATCCATTGTCCAGCAGGGGAGGGGCTGCTCCATGGGGTGAGGAGGAGCCCCAAGCAAGTGCGGCCTCAGACTAGGGCAGGGTTGTGAAGCCTTCACACAGAGTTCATTTTGGCCCTAAGATGGAAGTACAAGGGCACCACACGATGGGCAGGACACCACAGCCCAGTAGGCCCATTTGGGAGCAGAAAGTGAAGAAATCCCCATTGAGGTGACACCGCTCCATCTGAAGGGGACACAAAGCAGTGGGAAGGAATGCAGACATGTGTTCCTGGTTTAGTTTTGTTTACATTTTGTTTGTTGCTCACTCCTACTTTCTTTTTGGGATCTTCCAAAGGAATTCCCAGCTGGTAGGGAGAGCACACATTGCTGTTCAGTGAGGACCCCGTGTCCGCACCGAAGCTCACTGAGTCCTGTGATGCTGACACTATTTGCCTAGAAACAGAAACAGACTTAATAAGCGAGAGATCCTGACAGCAGTCTGTGAACAGAAAGGGGAGGGTGGCAGGAAGCACACATGGCCCTGGGGACTCACCAAGGGGCTGTGTCTCTGCTCCCTTCCTTGTCCCAGGCGTGGAGAACCGGTGTGTGTACAGTGCCTCCAAGGCGGCAGTGATCGGCCTCACGAAGTCGGTGGCCGCAGACTTCATCCAGCAGGGCATCAGGTGCAACTGTGTGTGTCCTGGTGAGTGGGCACTGTAGGAAACTTGTCCACAGAGGGCTGGGGTGGGTTCCATTCTTGGGGTTCAGGTGGAAGTTGCCTTCACGGGAGACAGGCCCATGTGTGAGGTTAGAGAGCCTGCCCTGGTAGGCATGAGCCACAGGGGCAGAGAGATGCCACCCAGGCCTGTGGGACAGCTCAGGATCAAGTGGAAAGGGCCTGGTACCCTCCTTAGGGGAAGGAGGAAAAAGGGACCCTGCTCAGACAGAAGGCCTCACAGGACATGGCCCTGCAGGGCTGAGGAGGCCCTAGGGTGGCTCCTAGTCAAAAAGGTCATATTCATTTATTTCATGCTATGAATGGGCCTGTGCTGCAGCCAGCAGGCCAGGTCTGCCTGATATCACCTGGCCAGTGCTCCCTGTGGGACGCACATGCTGCACGCACGGCATCTGCCTGCAGGTGAGCAGCAGCTGCTTGGTGCTGCAGAGACAGAGCTGAGCAGTACAGCAGGAGCTGTATGTCCTCAGAGCCAAACATTCTTGGTGTCCATTTCTTTATTAAGGAGGTACCAACCCCTCCCAAAAGGAAAGAAGGGCAGAATCTCTTCCTTGTGATCTGTGGCTGGGTCCTTGTCTTAGTACCTGTGGGTGGGTCTGTTCAATAAATGTGCCCTTTCGCCTGGTTGCACCAATCCAAAATGAGCACTGGCCTCCTGATGAGGGCCCGTACTGTCCTCTGAACAGGAGTAACTTGTATCCAGAATCAGAGCCTCCAGCTGGTTTGGGAAGCTTTGGAGGAGTGAGACCTGTGGGATGGAAAGCTGGAAAGCTGCCCAGAGTGTGGAAGGAAGGGGCACAGGCACCCTGGAAGAGCTTTAGCACATACTCACGTGGCTTGTGTCTAGCTGTTGTTGATATCACTTACCCTATGGAATAAGTGGCAAAAGTATTTGTAAAATGTGGCTATTTTGGCAGCTGGCTTTTTCATGAGATTGGAAAAATTGTTCCCATGCTCTGTGAGATAGGGAACTAGCTGTGATTCATGGTGCCAGAGACAGAACAGCACCGAGGCAGAATGCTGTGTCTGGGACAGCACAGGTGGCTCTGCGTCAGATGAGTATCTGCTGAGGCACCATGTGCCAGGTAGTGCTGTAGACACAGCTCAGGCCAGTGGTGCTGTGGACCCAGATGAGGCCAGTGGTGGGGAATTAATCAGTGGCTGTCCCAGAAGAGCCACTTGTGGCTGTCATGAACGGAAAGTGATGCGCGTCCTATCAGCCACAGGAGGTGCGTGACGCAGCATGGGTGCTAAGGAGAGCACCGTGCATGCTGGAAGTACATTCGTGGTGAAACCTTGGATCCCCAAAGGCAGCTGACCAGGGAATACTGGAGTGGGACAGAAGCGGACCACTGTTCCTGCAGGAGTGTGGAGGTGGAAAATGTTCAGGTGAACTGGATCCAACCTGTGGTGTTCTCAGGAGCGTGGTCTGGAGGAGGAACTGAGGACATGCGTGTAAATCCATTCGTTACCACCTCAGAAGGCTCCGCAGACTATGACGCTGTATGAATAAGTGGGTCCCTTAGAGAGCTACAAGTCATGAATAATGAACAGGTCTGCAGAGCCTGCTGCAGGGGATGTGATGTGCCACTTCAAATCTTTATTGTTCTCATCCTAACGTATAACCATCTTAAATTATATTTTTTATTATAAACTTAAAACCATGATTAAAAACTGGAATTTGGAAGCAATGAAAAGAAGCAATGTAGAGTCAAATAGCTCAGCAGAGTAAAACACCTGCTTAGGCAGACACAGGGACCAGGGTTCAATTCCCACCAAGCCATGCCAGCCCTACCCCTGGGGAGACAGGCATGGTGGCACACACCTGTAATCCCAGCTCTTGGGAGGCTGACAAATAGGAGGATCACTATGAGTCCAATCTGTGTAGTGAAACCTGATAGACCCTGTACTAAATACATTGGAAGGAAGGAAGGAAGGAAGGAAGGAGGGAGGGAGGGAGGGAGGGAGGGAGGCAAGCAAAGTAATGAGGAAAATACAGAGTCACCTAAATTCCCAGGGGCTGCAGCCACTCTGGAGTTGTCCCCAGTGAGTCCCCACAGTAAACCTGACAACAAAGAATGGTTCTGAGATTGCTATATCAAGCTGGATCTTGCACTGGCAGAGTGCTTATGTGGCTCTGTCAGTGTTGCAGGGTTGTGGGAATTCGCTCGGATAGTACATATAAATCCCTAGGATCTGTAAGTCATCATGTGAATGCAATATGACTAAAGTGTACATCCCTGAGAAGGTTGCGCAACTCCGCAGGGACCTACTTAGAGATGTCACCAGCTAGTGTCATCTCAGCTATGTGAGAGAATGCTGTAGATGGCCTGGTGTTTCTGATGCTTCTCCCTTACTACTGACCACCACCACTGTCTGGTATTTATTCAGGAACCTCTAAAGAGAGGGGTCCTGGTATGGGCCACTGAGATGTCACCAAATGGTGGAGGGTCCTTTTCCTTAATTTATGTAAAACTTGAATTCAGCAAACTCTGCCATGCTGGCCCTGCCCCCAGGGCATACTGAGATGGCAACTGAGACTGGGCGTGGTGGTGTGCACCTGTAATCCCAGCACTTGGGAGGCTATAAACAGGTGGATCACTATGAGTCCGATCTACACAGTGACACCCTGTACACCCTGTATACTCTGTCCTAAATACAAAAAAGAAAGAAAGAAAGAAAGAAAGAAAGAAAGAAAGAAAGAAAGAAAGAAAGAAAGAAAGAAAGAAAGAAAGAAAGGGGAAGGGGAAGGGGAAGGGGAAGGGAAGGGAAGGGGGAAGGGGAAGGAACCGGCAAAGTGTAGCTCTTCCCCACTTATAGCACTGGGCTTTCAATGCCGGTGTTGTTAACACTTAGCATCAACAGCTCTTCCTGCTGCTCAGGGTAAGCAGCTTCTGACAGTTTTGGGAATCTGGTGGCGCCCCAGTGGCAGTTCCTGGCAATTCGCCACGGCTGTCTGTCTGTTCTCTGGCTTCTAGCCACTCTCAGTGGTAGTAGCCCTAGCTACTTGTTGGTTTAGCACTGGGATCCTCTATCTTGCCAGCTCTTAGTTACCAGCTCAGCATTCTCTGCTTAAAATAGAGACTGTGAACAGGAAAAAATAAGCCATGCAAGGAGGCATTACTGGGGCTACTACAGCATAAAGGCAAGCGTGTGAGTAAACGTCACATGGCCCAGTGCACCATGGGTATGGAGTCTTGCTGGTTCAGGGAGGGGAGCTGGTGTGTGCAGTGCCCTCCTTCCTGTCTGGTCACAGATGGGGCCAGGCTCATAGGCCTGGCTGAGGGTGCTGCAGAGGGCACCGCATCCTGAGGGGCTAAAGATGAAGTCCACTGGCCCCACATCTGTGCTGAAGCTGCTGCAGACAAAACAAACACCTGGGAAGCGGATAAGAGCATCTCATGTAGCTGTGGCCAGCCATGAGCTGTTTGTGGCAGCAGAACAAAGAAAAACAGAAAGTATCCCAGGGGAACATCAGGCCTTTCTCTGCTGTCTCAGTTTCCACAAAGAGTCATAATCTGTGTTGTCAAAAAATCACAGTCATGTTATTAAAGCTGTTCTAAAGCTCATATAAGAGATTGGGCAAGCAGAAATGAAACTGTCATTTGCAGTCAAAGGAGAAGGCTTTCAATGATTTTTCTGTCATCTAGACAGATGATTAGCTACCTAAAGATTAGCTACCTATTATTTTTGGTTTGATAAGTAACCAAGCTGAATATCCCCCTTTGGTTTAGGAACTGTTGATACCCCATCTCTGCAAGAAAGAATACAAGCCAGAGAAGATCCACAGGAGGTATAGTGAGCATTTTCAATGTCTTTAAACTTGGGTTAATAATGTTCTCTTCTGGGCTGGGGAGATAGCTCAGCAGAATAAGCACTTGCCTGGCAATTACAAGGGCCTGCGTTCAATTCCCGGTTCCAAAAAAAAAAAAAGTGTTCTCTTCCTACCCAGAGTAATGGGAAGTAGAATTTGGTGACTGCCAGGGGCACAGAAAAAAGGAAAGGCAGTGCCTAGTGGGTCTAGAGCTTCAAACAGCCCTGGGGAGGATGAATTGAGAGTGGCCAGGCAGTGTGACTGAGCTGAACACTAAAGAACTACACACTTACAATGGTCAAGATGGGAAATTTATGCCATATGTGCTTTTCTTCTTTTGTTTTATTTTGGCTTTTTGGTGATACCAGGAATTGAACTCAGGACCTTGTGCTTGGCAGGCAAGCACTTATTCCACTGAGCTATCTCCCAGCCCCTATGCCATATGTTTGACCCTGATTTTTAATCCTCTTTCCTTCACATCAGCTTTCTGACTTGTCACAGTAGCTGAGGCTTGGGACAGCACAGATAATGTGCTTGGGTGGAAGAGTCCCCAAAGCCCTGGCTGGGACTCATCAAGGCATCAAACCAGAGGCCCTCGTGGGGTCTGTACCACGTCAGCCCTTGGTGTGACAGGGAACACAGATGTGCATTCCCATCCCTGATGTGTGCCATGGTCTCTGTGACAGGCCCTGAAGGATTTCCTGAAGAGACAAAAAACAGGAAGATTTGCTACAGCGGAAGAAGTGGCTCTGCTCTGTGTGTACCTGGCTTCTGACGAGGTAAGCGCTCTCCTACCCAATGTTCCCATCCTGGGGCCTCTTGGCCACTACGTGTCAGTGCGATCTCACTGTATAGTCCTTAGCAGGTACGCACCAAGACACCATGAACAGGGGAGGCCTCAAAGGAAAGCCCCACATTGATCTGTGCCACTGACTCTTCCTCACCAAACTTTAAATAGCTCAAAACCTTGTAGCAAACAAAAGTGAAGGATTTAAAAAAAAAAAAAAAAAAAAAGAAGAAGCATTCAAGTTTTTGAAGGGCTGTTGTATTCCAGATTACAAATGTGAAATCCTAAGTGGTAGGTAAACACATGGACCCCAAGGACCATGAGAGCTTCAGGTGGACGGTTTAAGGGCAAACCAGATTCCACTGAGCTCAGCGCTGCAGATTGGCATGAGGCTTTTAGTTTTCCTGGTGACATGTCCGGGAGAATCCCACTATTTTTCCTTTGCTGGTTTGTCATCATGTATGGAAATTACTAATTATACCTCTTCCACTCTGGTTCTGACTAATAACCAGATTCTTCCTGGTCTTTGTACATTTTGAAGGACATGCACTGTTAAAACAAAAACCGTGTTATGAAATTAGAATGCAGAACACCTTCTCCTGATTTCTGTCACTGTATGTTAATTAAACAGGGGATGTGTGCATGGGGGAGAGAAGGAAGAGGAAGGGAGGAGGTGTGGCTCCACTACACCATCAGGGGGAGCTGGTTGGTCTCAAGTTCACTCTCTAGCATGTGGTGCAGACAGGGTGGCTAGAGAACAGGATAGATCCTACAGCAGGGAGGTTTTAGTGACAGCAGTTACACCACTCAGAACCACT
>NW_004524759.1:3848901-3865328 GCF_000260255.1 Octodon degus | reverse complement strand
GAACTGGGGATTGAACTCAAGCCCTTGTGCTTGCCAGGAAAGTGCTTATTCTACTGAGCCATCTCTCTCGCCCCACCATATCTTTCCTGTGCTCCTTCCACTGTTTCAAATTCTAGATCAAATTAAAACTAAGGATTCAAATTACAGAGTATATTGTCCATTTTAGTTAAAACATTTTTTATCTTCTGCAAGGATGGCTTCAGCTTTAGTTCTTTGCAAAATGAAACATTTTATGAGAAGCCTGTAATTATTTTTAGGATCCTGTCATTTTAGATACATTTGTTTTGTTTTGTTTTATGAGCATAGTACAGAATATTATTTCTGAGATGATTATAATTATTGCTGAAGTAAATTTTTAGAACATGCTTCATGTACTTTTGCTCCTGGAATTACCTTTGTATATTGATCAATTAACTGCACACTGCTTTTAAAAAACACTGGGTCGCTGTCATGGCTGTTTTGTTACTGACATATTGAAGAGTTTATCAGTGGCCTAAAGTTTGGCAGGAAGTGAAAATGTGCTGTTCTGGACTGTATATTATCTTAGTTTGGGGAATGGTGATAGTTCACCACTCTCATTTTATGATTCTGAAAACTGTGACCTAACTGACCCAGCACAGAATGTGCCATGTGCCCGGCTGCCAGCCAGTGGCCATTTATCTTCAGATCACAAGGACATACAGCATTCCCAAAGCATCTGAAATTTAGTTTGGGTTCTCCCAAACTCAGTGTGTAAGTACAGTGTTAGGGTGAGAGTCGGTGGTCCAGCTACCCCAGTCATGGACTGACGAAAGCCACACAGCCTGGATCCCATCTGGTTGACTGTCTCCTTGCATTCATCCCTGCAGTCAGCCTATGTGACCGGCCACCCGATGGTCATCGACGGAGGCTGGAGCTTGTAACCCCAGATGCCCCTACAAGAAGGCAGGCCCTTCCTCCTCACCACTGAGCACCTGGGTGTGAAGAAAACCCTTAGGGTTCTCGCTCCTGCATATGACATCCCTGAAAACAAGCCCTCATAGTGATGTTCAGAGTCTGAGTCATTAAAGACATTCATCTCTTCGGACTCTCTCCTGAAATCATGCTCAGTAAATCAAATAAAAAAATATTAAAATTGTTGCACAAGAATTGTTTTTTAAAAATAAACTTCAATCTGTAAACATCTGACTTGTTAGTCCAGGCTACTGCAAAAATTACAAAGCACTGCCCGGTTTAGACAGTGTGGAGGCTGGGAACCTAAGATCACTGCAGGGCGGTCCACGTCTGATGACATTCTGGGTGTGTGGTGGTCACCCACTGTGGCTTCCAGAGCAAGAGAAGTGACAGAAGCACTCTGTGTCTTTTTGAAGACATGGGTCCTGCTCAGGAGGGTCCTGCCCAGGGTCCTGCCCTGCCCCAAGTCCTCCCTCCCAGGAGGTGAGGGTCTCAATATGTGAATTTGGGGTAGAAACATTTAGTCTACAGAAACATATGAAATTAAAGTAATATTGAAGAGATTTTTAAAGGAAAAAATTAGTTTGTTTCCTTCTTTCTTCCAACTACTAAGTGTTTCTGTGCAATTCTGCATTGACCTAAACTGCACGTGGAGCCTAATTTCAAATTTTTAGACCATCATAAATGAACACCAGAGGTAGGAAGGAGTCTGGTTTCAATAGCAATGAAAGAAGATTAGATTCAGAACTATGTTTTTCATCTGTTATGTAAGAGAAAAATATTTTTACATGATGGATGTTATCACATGTTAAGTGCAATTTTCTTCAGCTAACTAATATTTATTAAAGTAAGCGATTATATTTAGTATGGGCCCAAGAAACAAATAGTTACCCAGATGCCTATGTGTTCAGTTTGAGAGATTTTTTTTCCTATTAAGTACAGATTTGTTTCACAAACTCTAGGATAACAGAAAATAGGACACCAAATTTGGAAATAGGCACCAAAAAAAATTACTCAAATATCTAACAGAAAATGAAATTTCAAGAAAAAGCTTTAATGATATGGATACTAAATCTATAATGGGAGACATTTTCCTTTTTAATTTTAGTCTTAGGGCTTTATTTTTGCCTCCTGACAAAACCAAATGGTGTGCCCATATAACTACTCAGTTAATAAGCAGGTTCTTCTTGGGTTTTTCATCTAGAACTTTCATTCCTGAAACTTTTGAAATGGACTAGGACAGGAGAACATTTAGTACAGAAGAAAGAGCATTCTGCAGTTGGGAAATGTGATATTAAAATGTAGAGCAAAGAATATTTTGAGAGCCTTGCTGATGATCCCATTGATTGTAAGATCTGCTCTCAGGCTCTGGGCCAGGCACTTCACAACTAGATGGTGGATGGCTTGGTGGAGGGCCTTCACCAGGTCCCCCAACTTGTCTTGGATTTCCTTCTCCTAGTGTGTAAAATTAGGTAGTTGGGCTAAATGACCTGGGTCTCTTTGGGTGCCTCATGCCTGTAAGACTATCATGAAATACTTTGAATAGTTATACATGAATGAATTCAAATAAATATACAACGAATTCTCCAAAATTATTTTCAGGTCCACAGATGTCCAGAACCAATCTACACAGAACCTTAGAGCATTAGAAACATTACAAGTAATAAAAATAAACTAGTCCCCAAATTCCATGATTTCCAAACTCATGTTAAATCAGGTGCTGCATCCATTAATATCTTATGACTGAAAGAAAAAGGAAAAATTATTTTAATGCTGAGCTAAGAGGAAGCTGGTATGACTACAAGTTTCTGTAGGCTTCAGAGTGGAAGCCTGTGGCTCAGGAAAGCAGTCATTTCAGAGCTGGGGTGGGTCTACAGAACCTGGCCTGCTTAGCAGGAGGACCAGAGACCCCTGGCGAGGGCGCCTGCTCCAAAGAGTGACACAGGTAAGGGGCGCGCACCCACACAGTCACATACCACATACACTTCCACATTTACACATTGGAAGGTAAATAGGAAGGGAAGGAAGCCGCAAACATGTGAGCACTGTGGAAAAGAATCCCTCCTCTGGGATAGATTAACATCCAAAGCTATAAGCCAAAGAGCACGTACTGAAGAAGACATAACAGTTGTTCCAAGACAGTGGCGCCGTCTAGCACCCGATCCGGACCTGCGTGGGCGGCGCCCATGGGAAGATAGGGTTGGGAGGCCGGGACACAGACGCCCCACCCCCCCGCGGCAACCCGGGGCGCTGACGCCGCGGGGAGCCCACCTCACCCGACCAGACCTGCCCCGGGGCATGAACTAACGGCTCTGCGTCCGCACGGCCGGCTCCCTGCGGGATTGTGGTCCAGCTCTGAGCTCCACGAGGTCAGCAAAGGGGCGCAACTGGTGAGTGACGGGAAGCCCTTGTAGCTGCGCGCGCCTGGGCCTGCGGACCGCTGCAGAGGAGGCGGACGCCGTGTGCGCACGCGTGGCTGCGTGGGCGCGCGCGGCGTGGGCGTAGGGGCACGCGCGGCGTGTGCGCGCGCGCGCGTGGGGCATGGGTGTGTGCAGGGATGCTCGTGGGGGCGCGCTGCAGGGGCGCGTACCTCCCACTGCCGGGCGGCTTCAGAAAGGAAGCTTTCTCGCCCGGGGCGGTGGCGCTGGGCAGCCGGGCTGCGTCTGCGGTGCGGGGCTACGCCGGGCATGGGACCTCCGGAGCGTGCTGCTCTGCCGGGTTCTCCCTGGAGTTCGGTTTCCCGCAGTAAGGAGTGAAATCTAGCTTCAGGGACACAGGACTGCGAGTGCGAATGCTCGTGGTTTCTTCCTTAAAGGAGAGCAGAACCGAGCAGATCGATGATCAGCGTCCACCGCGCCGACACCTAGGGGCTCCCCGAGAAGGCCCAGTCCCGCGTGTGTGTCCAGCACCCGAATTTCTTCAGGACGCCAGCCCCACGGACTACGAGCCAGGACGTCTCAGATCCTCCGTGCCAGGGTCTGTAGGAGTGAAGCGGAATTGAGAACCCCCTCCTCCGGCGGCTTTCTGCACTTCCTTGTGACTAGAGGTCTGGATGTAAAATTGGGGCCCAAGTAGGTGGCTTGGAGAAGGTCTCCAAGGTAAGGTCAGGCCGAGGTGTCTGCCTTCTAATTTCAGCTGTGTCCCAATGGCAGGGACGACCCAGGAGGAGCCAGTGTCAGGAGTTAAGAACTCTGGTAACAGAGGCTAGATCTCTGAAATCCTTCCCTCCACAAGCACAGTGTGAAGCAGGTCTACAGTTCATAAGATGGGCAGCTCTATTGAAAAAGTGTAGGGCTGGCCAAATAGCTCAGCGGATTAAAGCGCCTACAGTTGTCCTCTGCAAAGCCTGGAGACAGTGTGTACAGAGTGTGACCCACTCCTGGGGCACCAGTGTAGTGAGGGTGTATTTTCTGCGATCCTGTGGCTCAGCTGTGTCAGGTGTAAGAAAATTTTTTTTTATTTTATGGGGAAATTTTTCAAAACAAATAATAGAGTAGCAATGCTTAATATAGTGCATATATTCAGAGTACAAGATAAGGCATGAAAAAGTCTCCAAATGATATTAGCACAAATCTTTCTTCTCAGTGAACTAAGAAGGGGTGGGGAGATGGCTCAGTGGAATAAATGCTTCCTTGGCAAGCACAAGGACCTGAGTTCAATCCCTGGTTCCACCAAAAAAAAAAAAAAAAAAAAGTTCCTCAATGAACTAAGAGAAACTAGTGATATAACTATCTTGTATTTTTTCCTTTTTCTTCCTTCTTTTCTCCTTTCTCCCACTCTAGTTCCTCATTCTTTCTGAACAGTTTCTTCCCATTTCACAATGTCTATGCTACAATTTGGTCCTTATTTACTCTTTTAGTTTCTCACACTAGGGAGACTATATGATGTTTACTTGTATGAGGCTGATGTATTTCATGTATGAGTATGGTCTCCACTTGCATCCATTTACCTATAAAAGTCTCAAGTTTATCTTTTTTTATGGCTAGTACTCCATTGTATAAGAAGACCACATCTTTTGTCCATTCCTTGGTTCATGGACATTTGGGTTGTTTCCAAGATTTAGCAATGACAAATTGTGGTGCCATAAACATGGGTGCCCATAAACCACTGTGGTATATTTTCATTTCTTCTGAAAAAAATATCCAGGAGGAAAACACCTGGGTCAAAAGGGATCTCTAAATTTAGTTTTTTGAGGAATCTCTATATTGATTTCCACAGTAGTTGCACCAGTCTACTCTCCCATGGGCAGTGGAGAAGGGTTCTTTTTTGCCACAGCCCCTCCAGCATTTGTTATTGGTTGATTTTTTTTTTTTTTTCTTTTTTTGGTTGGTTTCTTTCTTTCTTTTTTTTTTTTTTTTTTTTTTAGTGTATTTAGTACAGGGTCTACCGGGTCTCACTACACAGATCGGATTCATGGTAATCCTTCTGTTTTCAGCCTCCCAAGCACTGGAATTACAGGCTACCATGCCCATGTCTCAGCGCGCCCTGTGGGCAGGGCTGGCACAGCACACCAAGGAATCAAATTTGGTTGATTTCTTGATGATAGTCATTCTTTCTGGGGGGAGACAGAACCTCAGTGTTGTTTTAATTTACATCTCTCAGGTAACTAATAATGTTGAACAGTTTTTATATATTTATTTGCTGTTTGTATTTGTTTATCTGAGAAGTGTGTATTCATCTTATATGTCTATTGTTGGATTGGGTCTTTGAATTGGAAGGTCTGATTTTTCTTCCATTCTGGCCAACTGGCCAAAATTTTTTCCCAAACTGTGGATTGTCTTTTTACTCTGTTGGTGATTTCTTTTGTTGTGAAAAAGCTTTTTAATGAGACGATATCTCATTTGATGAATCTTTGTAGTGTTTCCTGTGTAGTCTGTTTAGTTTTGTTCATGAAGTCTCTGCCTACCCCTGTCTTCAAGATTTCTACTTATTTTTCTTCCATTAGATTTCGTGTTTCTGTTTTAATATTTAGAGCTGTTTTTTAAAACCTTTTTTGGCCCGTATTTGTGGTATATAACATTTACATTCCTTGTGGGTAGTTGATATATGAACATGATACATCTTAATTCTTTTCAGATCTCCATCTTCTCCCTTCCCTCCATCTCTTGGTCCCCTTCCCATTTGGAAAAGTTCTACATATCTTTCTGTTTTCTGTTATCCATCTTTTATTCTGCTCTTTATTTCTCATATGAGAACTCATTCATATTTAAGCTTATTTCATTTAACATTATTTTCTCAAGTCATACCCATTTTCTCACACATGACTCAATTTTACGGCAGAGTTGTAGCACATCTTTTTAAATGTTGAGTTTTTGCTGTCCACCCATTCTTCTGTAGATGGACATACAGGCCACTTTCTTGGTTTACCTGTTATGCACTGTGCTGCTATAAGCACGGAGTGCATGTATCACCGCTGTATGATGTATTTACTTTTTTATTGACATGTATTTAATTTACTTCACTTAAAACTGTGGTCTCAAGAAATACCTCAAGATTATTATTTTGTGGCAGAGTAGTACTGCTGTGTATAAAAACACATTTTTTATCCATTCACCAGTTCATAGGCATTTGGGCTGTTTCCAAGATTTGGCTATTACAAACTGTGTCGCTATAAATATGGGTTTTCCCACATCAGAGTACCGTGATACTTTTAATTCTTTTTTTTTTTTTAGAATGTTTTCATATTTTTTATTTTATTGAGAAACCCATACCAATGAGACAGTTTCAAAACTGATTAATAGGACAATTTCAATAATTAATACATCATACATTGTTATCTTCTTAGTGGTTATTCATAGAACAAGATGCAGACAGGATATTCTATCCAAACACTGTTAGTACAAATCTTTCTTCTCATTGAATCAAGCGAAAGTACCTGTATATCTATCCTAACTATTCTGCATATACAGACACAAAATGGTCCTTCCTTTGTATCCCCTTTTTTGTTTAGTCCTGTCAGAGATGGGTATTCCATTGGCATCTAAATATTATAGGAGTGTGAATTCAGCAAAACAATCCAACAGAGTCCAGCAGTCCACAATAGTAGTGGGTTATCCACAGAAGTTGTTGACTTGAGCCTTTCACAGCTCAGCATATTGGCTTTAGTTTATATACCTCATTTTTATACTTTTCTGCTTGATGGTTAAGACCAGAATAAAGCGAGACCTATATAACAAGAAATGTAACTTTTGTATCTGATAAGGACCCTCAGGATTTATCCTGTAACCCTGTAACGCACTTCGTAGATCCTTTGTCAGCCATGTGGATGAGTACAGCCATTGCTTGACCAATTTGCTGTCTGTGAAAGCCTGAGAGAATTTTTTCTCTCCAGGTGGTATTTACTCTTTTGGGAAGATACTTACTTGGTTTGAATAGACTATCGCATTTTAATTTCTTGAGACATCTCCATACTGATTTCCATGATGATTGTACTAGTTTTCATTCCCACCTGCAATGCTAGATTCCTTCTCTTCAACCTTGCTAGTATCTAATATTATTTGATTCCTTGATGATAGGCATTCATTCTTGAGTAAGATGGAATCCCACAGCAGGGTGTGGTAGTACAGGCCTGTAATCCTCGTACTTGGTAGCCTAAAGCAGGAGGATCACTGAAAGTTTGAGGCCAGCTTGTGCTACAAAGTGAATTCAAGGCCAACTTGAACTGCATAGTGAAACCCTGTCTCAAAAAGATTTAAAAAAAAAAATCTCAATATTGTCTTTTTTTTTTTTTTTTTTTGGCCCCACAGCATGTGGTGCTGGGAATTGAACCTCCGTCCCTTCCTCCTGCCTAAGCTTGTGTAGACAGGTGCTTTAGACCGCTAACCTATCTCGCCAGCCCCTCTATATTGTCTTAATTTGCATTTCTCTAATGGCCAGAGATGTTGAGCATTTTTTCATGTTTGCATTAGCCATTTGTACTTCTGAGAAGTAACTGTTCATTTCAGTTGCCTAGTATTTATTGAATCTTTTCTTTGCGGGATCTAATTTTTTTAGTCCTTTATTAATTCTAAATATTAGTCTTCTGTCTGAGAAGTAGCCAACAAACTTTTTTCCCTTCTGTAGATTTTTTTCTTTACTGTTTCTTTTTTTTTTTTTTTTTCCTTTGTTGTTTTGAAGCTTTTCAATTTGACATGGTCCCATTTGTTGATTCTTGGTGTTATTTCTTCAGCAACTGGGCTTCTGTTCAAAAAGTCCTTGCCTACACCTATGTGCTTTAGAGTTTTACTTACTTTATCCTCCAACAGATTGTTTCTATTTAACTTTTTGATTTTTGATCCACAATGATTTTCAGTTTTATATATGGTGAGAGATATGAGCCTCGATTCAAACTTCTGCATGTAAGTAGCCAGTTTCCCTAGCATCATTTGCCTGAGATGCTATCTTTCCTTTCCTCTAGTGCATATCTTTTGGTTCCTTTCTCAAAGGTCAGTTTTGGCATCCTCTATTCTGCTCCACTGATCCTCACATCTGTTTTTGTGTTAGCACCATACTATTCTTTTTACTGTAGCTTTGTAATACGACTACAAATTCTGCACTGTGGTATTTCCTGCTTTGCTCTTTAGTTATATTATCTCTGAGCTTGCCAGCACCTTGTTGATCTGTTGTTTGCTTCTTCTGTTATCACTTCATATAATTCAGGTGCTTGAATTCTTGCTGTTCTCCCCATTAGTGCCCCACAGATCAGCTTTGGGGATTTGAGAGTTTTCAGAGGCAATTTTATTGTCTTGTTTTCTCATGTTTCTTTTGGGGTCTGTGCATGTGCACACACACTTTCTAATGGTTGACTGTTGATTAAAATGGATTTTGTTACTAGCATGGAGATTTCATTAGTCTTTGCTTTCTAGCTATATGCTCTAGGCGTGGTTCACTATAGTTCCAAGATCCAACCACCTCTGCTAATTTGGGGAGGGGAAAGTGCAGTATAGTTGCCCCATCACCCAACAGTACTGGAATCCACCAGATATGGGAGAGGATAGTAAGTCGCTACTATGTCCTATTTCCTTTCCATGCTCACCTTTTTGTGTGTGAGCGCTGAGTCCTTGCCTGCCTGCTGAGTCCTGCTAGTATGGTTGGTCAATAGTACCCACCCTAGAACCATATTCACTCCAGCCACTCCCAGTGTCTTTGTTCCTCTGTGTACTCAAAGTCATGACTTTTTCCACCTAGCTTTATGGCCTGTGGGTTTGTGAGACACTCCTCCTGCTTCAGAAGCCCCTCTGTCCACACACCCCAGGCTGTGGCAGTCATCCAAACTGAGGTGTATCCCTGCTTGTGTTGGTAAGCAGGGCAAAGCAAAAGCAAAGAGCCTCTGAGCTCTGTGTTGGATGTAAGGAGCAGGGTGTAGGAGGCTGAGGCTGTTTGTTGAACTTAATGCCAGCACTCTGAGAGATCTAGCCCTCTGAAAACCACACTTGACTATCCTGGCTTCTCACACTCAGAGGACACAACCCTTACATCCTTCCTGCTGTGAGCTTCAACTTCTCAGGGAGTCTATCTCTATCCTGTACCCTCTCTGTTCCTCTCTTGTGGCCTTCTCCTTCCCAGTCCCTGTCCTATGGGATCCAGAAACCCTGAACTGCAGTTGTTCTGGCTTCCACTGTAGTGGCTCAGCTGTAAACAACCCCTTCCCCACATGGCTCCCCAGTAAACATTCTCAAATGTGACTGGTGCTGCACTGGATTTCTTCTCCATTCTAGTCTGTCATGTGGATAGAGTGACTTTCAGGGCAAAACCCTATGGCATTTTTGCAGTTTATAATATCCATGGGTTTTTCATGGGGCTTGCACAACTGGTCTGTTGCTTCTCCATGGGGCCTGTACCCCTCTGAGCTTCCCTGTGCCTACAGAGACAGGAACTCCTCCCAGGAATCCAGGGTTAGTGTTCCCAGCTGCTCCGTTCTTTTCTTTGCATTTGTTTTCAGTTTCTCCATTTTCTCTGTAGCTTTTTGTTTTCTGGGTAGCTTGTTCTTGATTCCTTGGGATCAACTTCTTTTTTCTTCACTCATTTCCTAGGTGTCTGGAATCCAGGTCCCAGAGGCTATGTTTTGCTGCCAGTCTCTGCTGGGTTTTTTTCTTAGTTTTCCTTACATTCTTTATATGGGAAGCAAAGATGGGGCATTAAATCTGGGGCCATTCCCTTAATCCCAGCAGTGCTGAGGCTGGATCAGGAGGATCACCATGAGTTTGAGGCCAAACTTCACTCCGTAGTGAGTTCAAGGGCAGCCTGAACTACATAGGCCCTATTTGGAAAAAAAAAAAAAAAGCCAGGCATGATGTCACAGACCTGTAGGTAGAGGCAGGAGGAGTACTGCAGATTTGAGGCTACCCCAGGCTGCATAGCAAGATTAAGGCCAGGTTGAGCTATATAGTGAGATCCTATCTCAAAAATATCAAGACTAAAAACAAACAAACATTTACAGAATACTTTAATAAAAGATTCTGCAATATGTGGTTTATGACCAACTACTAATCCGGGTTTTTTTTTTTGGTAAGTACAAAAATGTCACTGGGAAAA
Source organism: Octodon degus (assembly GCF_000260255.1). Classification (NCBI taxonomy): domain Eukaryota; kingdom Metazoa; phylum Chordata; class Mammalia; order Rodentia; family Octodontidae; genus Octodon; species Octodon degus. The sequence continues at coordinate 3,854,882 of NW_004524759.1, read as the reverse complement.
AAAAAAAAAAAAAAAAAAAAACAACTCACTGGTAGGACATTTTTCCTCTGGGAAAAAAGACTCAAATCTTGATTTTTTTTTTTTTCTGGAACCGGGGATTGAACTCAGCACCTTGCGCTTGCCAAGCAAGTGCTTCTTCTACTGAGCTATCTCCCTAGCCCTCAAATCTTTTTATCTAAAACCTGGGGCCATGAAGGAAGAGGATCTCTATGAGTTCAAGGCCAGCTTGAACCTCAGAGAAGGACCCTCTCTCAAAGAGACAGTAGATAAACAAACCCTGGAGACAGTGTATGTGTGGCAGTGGTGCTCCCTGGGTGGGCACCTGTACAACGATTCTCAGTATTCTGTAGTCCTAGGCCTCAGGAAACCACAATTATGATAAGCTCTAAAGTGGTTTTAATAATTTGGAAAGTTATCAAATATGTCTTGTCAGCAAAACATCTCTTTTATCTTTTAAATATCTCTTTTCTTCCCTCTAAGTCTTACATAAAGTTTGCACTTACCAGAGCCCCTTGGTCTCACCGCTCTAGCACAGGCCTTGCTCCTAACAAAAGGAAGGTTAAGGAGTAGCAAGGTACCTCTACTGGGATTCTGATTTGCTTGGGCTTTGGAGGACACAGCCAGATCTCTGTGCCCCATATGAAGCTTGTCCACACTGTGTAAGTACCTCCCCAAGCTGTTGTGACCATGAGACCACAGCTCAAGGGTAGATACAGCGTTTCCCTCTATTGGCTCACCTTGTGCACTGGTATGTTCTAGTTACAACACATGGTGGAGTTTCTGCATGGGCCTTTCCTTCTACACATATCCTTTGCCCACATGGTTTTTCTGCCTGAAACCCTCATCTCTTCAAGGATCAATTCCAGGGTCTTGTGACCCCACGCCCACCCCCTCAGCCTGGCAGACAGCTCTCTCCCTGCTCTGTTTGTTCCCATGCTACTTTCATCAGCACTGAATTCCCACAAGAGAGCACAAGTGGCTAGAAGAGGTAAACCCCAAATCCCAGTAAGGCTGCACACTATGAAACCTTATTCTCACCATTTAAGGTCCAGACAAGTGCTTTCCATTAGCCAGGATCCCAAACTCTTCTTGTAGTGTGGCATTGCCATCCCAAGACTGTGGGGTCCCAATGAAGGAGCAATAGAAATAGTGCGCATTGTCTGTTTCCAAACTGGTGACCAGACCTCAGCCACATCCACACAAACATACAAGGGAGACAGGGGATGCCGACAGAGCCAGGGAAGCTGAGGAAACTTGTTGAGTGACACGGACTAGTCTCCCTGCCTGAACACATAGATGCTGCATCTTCCTCATCTCTTCATCTTCGTGCCTCACACACCATAGACACCCAGGACACAGTCAGTGAAGTTCTCTAGTAGATGAGGCACAGGACTGCCAGCTCCTGTGCCTGCCAGGAGGTTGTGGAGAGTTGGTCATCACTGCCTCAACTGTGGGCATGATGTGAGATGCCTCTCTGCCAAATCACCCAGAAAAGGGCCAGGACAGAGCAAGAGTGAAATAAAAGTTTGTTAAATTAATGAGAAAATTATTTAATGCGTCCTCACAGAAAATCAGAAGTCCTTTGTCTGTGTGACGTTAGGAAATGCTAACTGAGAAGATGACATTACAATTTGATTTTGACTGACTACTAGAATTTTACTAGAAGAAAAAGCAAGAAATGGAAGTCCAGGTAGGAGCAGTAGCAGCATTTAGTTATTGTAGTTTTGTTTACTTCATGACTAGAAATTTAGAAAATAGTCAAATCTTTATAAGCCAACTATTTTTCAATTGAGTATTCACATAGCATAACCACTCCAGGGCTGGAAGAGAGGAAACATATTATTTATAATCTCTTTAATTGCTATTGATGTAACAACACTGTTTTCAGCACTTTTTTTCTGAAAGTTTTTGAGAAATGTCAACACAGAGGCAGTGCTGGGGTGGTTTCTCCCTGCGGAGACTTGGCACAGGGTGAGGAGCCAGAGAGCTCTCAGCAGAACTTCCTCGTCCTGCTCTGCCCCCAGCCCTCTGACCTGGCTCTTGGTCACTGTCACCTGTTGCCCTGGTTAGGATGCTTTGGCTGCCACAGCAGCCTGATCCCTTCAAATACACAGATTCTTAAGATGATTTCCCAAGGGGAATGTAATGAGTGTACATCACAAACATATACTAGCAAAATTAAATAGGAAAACAAATGTACAAATTTCCTTTCTCACACAAGACCTCTGGAGGTAATCAGTTCAAAGGCTAATTTGGGAACCCAGGGACAGATGTCAGGGCTCTAGGCTGTTTTCTGTCATTAGCTAATCTAGATTTTTCTTTTGTGGGTGCCTGTTGGCTGCTGGACTTCCATGAAACACAGTTCCCACACAAACCACAGCTCCCAGCCCCACACATAGAGTGTAAGGACAAAAGAAGGGAAAGCTTTCTTCTTGTCTATCACTTATTTTTTTTTTAATTTTATTTATTTATGTGTGTGTGTGTGTGTGTGTGTGTGTGTGGCCAGCTCAGCCCACCAGGGGGCGGGGCTGGCTGGCATGTGGTGCTGGGGGGTTGAACCGCAGTCCCTGTGCTTTGCTAAGCTTGTTCTAAGTAGGTGCTTTAGACCACTGAGCCATCTCACCAGCCCTTGTCTATCACTTATGAGGCAAGAAAGATTTACCCACTGCGACCCAGTAGCTTTGCTAAAAATTCCAAAAAAAAGAAAAAAGAAAAAGAAAAAAATCATTTGGCAAAAAGAAAAAAATCATTCTTAACCCCAAAGAGGCAAGGAACAATGCTGGGGAAGTTGGTCTAACCAGTACTGATTTTATCTTTCGAGCTGAGGAAGGGGCCTGCCATTATCCACCCCTGAGCAATGGTTCAGCTAGGCTGCAAGTCATATCTACCATACTTGTGGCACTTCAGTCCCTACCATCTTGATTTTAGCATTCCCAAAAGTAATATTATAATATTTAATAAATACACTTGCCCTTTGTAGGAAAAAAACAAAAGAAACAAAAAACAACACTTGGCTTCTTACGTTGGGATAATTTCCTTGTATTCCTATCTTAATTGCATGCTGTTTTCCTTCATGAAGACTGAAACCCATCATCAGATAATTAACCAAATAGCACAGCAGCTGTTTTCCTTGGGTAACTTGGGTGCCTGTGGTGACGCACCGATCCCTCTGAGGTAAGGTCATTCTCAGACAGGAAAATATCCTTCATCACAGGGGAAGTCTAATCCCTCTTTAGCCTGATTGCAGTCCCTCACTGCTGGGTAGAGTTCTTGGGGGGAAAAAAGCATTCGAGCACAGTTGATAAAATAGTCCAGAAACTGGTATGTTTAGTTCACAGATATACTGTATGAGCCCAAGAACCTTTACATTCAACACAACACAAGCAGGTGAACATCAAAGGCAAGAGATGATCTGTGTCGCCATCATAGAACATTTAAGACAGTCGTGACGAGGTTCTTTTCAATGCCTGAGTCTACCTGTTAAATGGTAGCCTAACTATACCCTAGCCAATAGTAACAAGAAGAACCAGTTAGTGTCTGTGAGTACTCTTGAATTTTCTTTAAAAACTTTTACTTATTTGTTTGTTTATTTAGTATAGGGTCTTGCTACACAGTTCAGACTCATAGTGGTCCTCCTGTCTTTGCCTCCTCAGCACTGGGATTACAGTCATGCGCTACCATACCCATGTTTTTTTTTTGGTGGCCAGCACAGCAGCACAACATTCTGTACTGGGAATTGCCCAAACCCACACCCAGGTCCTTGTGTTTGTCAGGCCAACACTTAGACCACCGAGCTATCCCAAAATAGTCTTTAATCAATAGCAGTAAGCATATTTTACTTGACCAAGAGCCTATGAACATTTGTAAGTCGATAGGCCCTTTATTTCCTCTGACGTACTTCAGAAAGCACTTGAAACCTTGAGATTAGTAGAAAAAACTGAAATAGAGAAGGCTGCTTTATCCACAGCTCTCTGTGTTGGGAGGGAGGGCTGCCTATGGAAGTGGTTCCAAGGCATGGGCCTCCTGCCAGAGGACAAGGGGGAGTGGGTGTCTGTGCTGCAGCTCTGCCTCTCCGTGTCCCACTTGTTGGGTATACAGATAAAGCTTCGGTAGATGGAAGCTTTTTGGATTAGTGTTTGAAAACTGCTGTTGAGGATCCTAGGCAGTTCCCCCATCTTCTTTGAAGGCCAAAAAGGAAAATAAAAATAACCTTTAATTGTAGAAAGTGTAATTATGTTATCAAAAATAAAAGCACCAAATCTATCTGTGAACAATACTATCACCAAGGAAATCTGTATCACTTTCTCTTCTCTAAAGCTAAGAATTGCACAGATTGTCTTTTTTTTTTTAATTTTTTAAAAATAATTTTATTGAGAAACAAATATCAATGAGACAGTTTCAAAACAGATTACGACCACAGTTTCAATAATTAATACATTGCATATTATTGTCTTAAAGGTATTCATTGTACAAGATGCAGACATGATATCCTGTCCACAAACACTATTAGAACAAATCTCTCTATTCACTGAATTAAGAGAATGCAGCTGTATACCTATCCTAACTATTTTGTATACAGATTGTCTTTTTAACTGTATTTAAAACTGCAAAATAGGGGCCAGGGAGATGGCTCGGTGGAATAAGTGCTTCCCTGGCAAGCACAAGGGCCTGAGTTCAATCCCTGGTTGTGCCAAAAAAAAAGAAAAAAACTGCAAAAGAACATCTTGTAAAAATCTTAATGATATAGAAATATAGGCAAAGAGTGAAAAATCTAACCACTTACATTCTATTTGTCTGTAAAGAGACTTAACAGAGAATTTGACTGAATTTTTGTTATTTGCCCAATTGATAAGGTCTATAAGCATTTACCATATAAAATAAAGCTGAAGATAATACAAAGTAGAAAGTAAAAGTATTGATATTTGCTGTTGGAATGTGTTTTCAAAGTTGCAATTGAATATGGATATAGTGAGATTTTTAAGCAAAAATGGCAGAGACGGTAAAGCATGATACTTAGTGGAAATCTCATTTCACAACTGTTCATGTTGTTCTGCTGTTAAGTGTGAGTGATAATGGCTATGATTTTTAAGAAAAGCTGTTTAGCGTCTGTAGGCTGCAGTTGGCTTATTTTTTTCTTTTTTGTTTTTATTGCTGCTGAGTGCCGAGCTACTGGTCCAGCCCTTTTTATTTTGTTGCACCGTCTGGCTGAGCTATCCAGACTGGGCTTAAACTTGCATTCATCCTGCGTCAGCCTCGAAAGTATCTGGGATTAGAGGAGTGTGGCACCCTGCCCAGCAGCCAGCCTAGTTTTCTCATGTGAATGTGAAAGGGAGCAGACTTTCTCATTTACACAAGTATTCTTGAATTTTACTGTTTCATTAATCTATAATCCTTGGTTACATGGAAACCATGTAGTTTCTCTGTGTTTCCACCACATTTGAGTCAGCTGCGGCAGCTCTCTGAAACCTGCTCTGGGACAAAGGAACAAGTTCAGTGTTTGGATTTTAAAAACTTCCATGAAAATGGGAAAAACTAAGGCATTTCACTAGCACGACTGAGGAACGATGTATTAATTTTTATGAATAATGCCCATTTTATTGACTGCCAAATTTTTTATTATAACATTTCTTATAAAGAAAATCCCTCAACACTCCAGCCATGCAAAAGTGCCCTGAAGGCATTCAAGGAGCAAAACAAAAAACAAAAAACAAACAAACAAAAAAAGAAAATCCCTGTACTATACCATATATTTTAATTTCTTTTACAACAGAAAACGTTGCCATTTATTATGTTTAGCTGTGAGGTCTCCCCCAGCTTCTTGGTACTAAGAGTTTCATTTGCAGAGCAGCAGTATTCAGAGGCTGTCTTAGTTACTGTTCTCTCATTGCTGGGACAAATACCCAACACTCAAAATGAAGGAAGGGAAGGTTTATTTAGCTCACAGTTACTGGAGGTTTCAGTCCATACTCAGCTGGGTCCAA
>NW_004524759.1:3827749-3847030 GCF_000260255.1 Octodon degus | reverse complement strand
AAGGGAGGGGTAGCAGCAGCTCAAGCAGCTAGCTTCTCTTCCCACCTTACATTGTAATGCAGATTACCTGCCCCAGGGCAGTTGCATCATCCACACCCACAGTAATCAATCACAAACTCCAGAAGCTGCCCCAAGACTGCATGAGACTTTGGGGGGACACCTAGACACAAACCATAACAGAGGCACAATCTGGCCAGGTGGCCGGACCAGGGAGGTACTCCTGGGTTCATCCCTGGGGAGCTCCTAGCTGGATGGGCTACAAGGATGTGGGCCCCAGGTGTTGTTTTTATTCCCCTTCTCTCCCTCTCTCCCTCTCTCCCTTTTAACCCCCTACCCTTACCCCCTCCTCTCTCCCCACCCCGCTCCCCCTGTGCTCCCACCCCTCCCCTTTATCCATCCTCTCTCTAGCTCTTTCCATCTGCCTGCACCTCCTGCCTGCCCTGAAGTAAGCAGTTTTCCTTCACTACACCCTTCTGCCCTGATGCTTCTCCCTCACCACAGCCTTAAAAGAAATGAAGCCCCTGACCATGGACTGGAATCTCTGAACATTTTTCTCCTTTCTGCCTTTCAGTTCTTGGCTAAATATTTCATCACCACAATGCACAGCTGTTCTATAAACACTGTATCTTGTTTGTCAGTTGTCTTGAGGATGCAGAACTGCCTTTCTGCGCATCTGTGATTCCAGAGAAGATCCATCAGGCCCAGTGCAGGTGTGGATGTTGTAACTGAGGGATCATTCCATGGCAAGTGACATTCTGAAACCATCTCACACGGGCATCATGAAAAGGAGCCCTCCACTGTCCTGAGTATAGAACTTCCATTCTCATGGCTAAAAGGTGGCTGCCACTCCTCCAGGCATTGTATCTATCTTCCAGGAAAGAGTAAGGGAAATGTTGGAGGGCAAAGAATGAAGAACATGCTCTTTGAAAGGCTTTGCTAGGGACCCCCACCCACATCTCATAAAAAACTATGACAAATGGCTACCTCGAGCTGCAGCAGTGGCCAGGGATTGGAGTATTTGGCTCCTCAGACTCTAACAGTGTAGGACTCAAGGGAGAAGGGGTTAAGATGGGCATTTATTGAACAAACCTGAAGTCTGTGTTATAGTTTCTTGGTATAAGTTTCTCTCTCTTGGCATACTATAAGCCTGTGGAATATAGAGGACATACTTTGGCAATCTAAAAAAGCCCTAGCAAGAGACTATATAGCACCAACCATAAAGTCGAAGATACTATGGGTATTCGTCAGTGGTATTGTACTTTTAACTGTAATATAGAAATAACCAAGAAGGCATTAGTGACGCTGAAAATGACAGAGTCCAGTGGTTTCCCTTGAGTCACTCATTCCTCATATCAGCTTTGGAAAGTTACCTGGAGCTTGGCTGCTTCACCAGGCTGGCCCACTAATGAGGACACTGTGGCAGTGAGACCGCTCAGAATGTTTTGGAATGTGACTCAAAAGACAGGATGGGAGAGAAAGTAAAAGGGGGTTCATCAGCAAGAACTTTTTAAGAGAAGTGAAAAGGTAAAAATAAACATAATGTGAAGTGTGAATACAGTAAATGTTTAATTTTTTAAAAATTATTATAGTAAAATTTAAAGACATAATTACTGTTAAAGACATAATGCTGTGAATTCCCTTCAGAATCTTCCCTTTGCTCCGAGCACTTCTATCCCGTGCTTCTTACTGTTTTCTGCGCACCTAAGCAGTCCTCATTCCTGAGCGTCACTAGTTGCACTGCCCTGGCTGTTTCCATGTCCTGAATTGACTCCAAGTGTTCACCTTTCATGGTCATTTTGACCCTGGGGAAGAGCCAAAAGCCAGTGTCAGGTCCAAATTGGATGCAAACACAAAGTAATGTTTTTATTTGACAGGAATTGCTGTGGATATAAACTGTAAACTGCTTCAGAAAGTAGCAAGAGGGCTGGGGCCATAGCTCAGCGGCACAGTATCTACCTGGCAAGTGTGAGGTCCTGAGTTCGATTCTTTATACCCACGCACAAAGAAAAGTAGTAAAAATGATGCAGTGTGTTCAAAGTGAGGAGGATTAATAGGAATATGTTTTTTACTCTAATAAACATTTTTGTTTTGTTTTGTTTTTTTCTTTTGGTGTCTCGGGCTGCCTGAAGGGCAGGTCTGGTAAGGCAGGGGGAGCTGGGGATCTAGCAGTATCCAGCGCCTGACTGCATTTTCATGAGCAGCCGCTTAAACAACTGAGCTTAATGAACAGACCCCCTCTAATAAATTTTTAAAATGTTTTCACCGTGTTTTCTAATCACATCACACTTGATGGAATGAAAGCTAATAATAAAACACAGTATTTTAAACATTCAGAATTCTTTTTCTATCTTTTTATTGTTTTTCTGAGACAAGGTCTTGCCATGTACTTTACCTCACTATCCCAGGCTGGCCTTCAATTTGTTTTTTTTTTTTTTTTTGGAGACCAAATCACTTTATTGGGGGGCTTGGGAGTGGGGAAAAGCTGCCAAAAAGACGCTTCACATGAGATCTAATGTTCCTGGCATGGCTGGATCTCTCTGGGTCTGCTGTGGCCAAGAACTGGCCTTCAATTTGTGGTGATCCTCCTGCCTCAGCCTCCAGAGTGCTGGAGTTAGGGGGATGTGCCCCTACACATGGATCAGAGTTCTAAGACATGAAAACAGCACAATTTTCTTACAAATATTTTCAGGTTATTGCCCTATCTTTATTGTTTCTCCTTCAAAACAGATCTTGCTAAGCTTCCTGTATTGTGTTCTTCATAATCACAAGTCATGAAGGACGAAGATAAACCTGTAGCATGTGAAGATTGGGAGCCATCCAAAGAGATAAACTGCACAGCCGCAGCCCCTGCTGGGCCTCAGGAAACACAGGTAAAACCTGGGGTCAAACATGGAAAATCACAGCCACGCCTTTTAGGAAAGGACTGTCATTTCCCATCCTTAGCAGCCATGCTTTCTTATGTTCCACTAACAGTTCTCCCTGTTTTCAGCCCTTCTCTCATGGCATCCAGCTTTCCCACCCAAGGCTGCCCCAGCCTTCCTCTCAGAGGTTAACAGAATGGAGAGCTTGTGAACTGCGTGGTGTTCCCAGCCTAATCCCTAGTATCATCTGGGTTTCTTCTCTCTTTCTGTTGCTTCAGTTCAAGCAGAGAGATGCATGTGAATTGGTTTTCAACACAGAGTTATGTTTTCTTGAGCGACCTTAGTTATGTACCAGCCATTATCCTGAATTTTATTATTAACTATGCCAATTCTTAAACCCAGTATGGTGTTAGGAAACATGATGTCTATTGTATGGGACTCAAGCATTTATTTTTCTAAAGGTTCTGACTTGGTGCTAATCCAAGCACTTGCTGATTTGTTCGTGATAAAAGTTGCATGCTTTTCTTGTAAAGTGTGACCTTTGATTCTAGCAAAGGGAACTTGCTTGGAAATACTGATATAGGGGATGAAACTCCCAACCTGAACAATACCTGGGACGATGAATTCATATTCTTTATAACTGAAGAATGAATTTTATGAACAATGGAGGTTATCGGTGGTATTCCTTTATTGGGGGAAAGAAAGCTTCTGTCCAAGAGATGGACAGAAGGGGACTTGAGTGGGTTGCCTAGGAATCTGCCTTTTCTGGGGATTTTTGTAGAGCAAAACCATGAGTTGAGGTAGGTTTTAGGTGGCAAACATGAGAACTTGGCACATGAGGTAGAACAAAACTATGATCAACCAATAAGATTAGAAGCACAATTGCTCAAGTAGAATTGATTAAATCCAGGACCAAATAGGGAAGTGAGTCATGAAGCAAGGGGGCATGCATATAGAAGAGGGGCTTATCCTGTATGGAGTTGGGTTAGTGACTCTTCCACATCATCAAGATAATAGAGACCTATTTAGAATGTCAATCCGAAGGGCCAGCCAAATAGCAAGCAAGCACAGGGGCCTGGGGTTTCATACCTGGGCCTGCCAGGCCAGCCCCACCCCAGGGCACACTGAGAGGGCAATTGAGACTAAGCATGGTGGCGCATGCCTGTTTACAGCTCTTGGGAGGCTGTAAACAGGTGGATCACTACGAGTCTGATCTAGTAGTGAGACCCTGAACACCCTGTAGACCCTTCCCTAAAATACAAAAAAAAAAAAAAAAAAGAATGTCAATTCCAGACACATCTCTTTAGAGAGGTATGCTTCTGTTTGATCTTTTGTCTTGAGGTCTGACCCACAGCAGGAGAGGCTGTCTCTCCCACAATTGCAAGGCATCTTGTCCTTTACCCTGGCTCCTTCTGAGAGCCTTGCCCTGTCTGACTACCTATAATAATTTTATCTCACTCAACTGCCTGCAACAATATGATGAACCAGCAACTGTAAAGCTGCATAGAAAACAAATAATTTTAAGTTTTTTTTAAATTCTGTTAGTTACAGGAGACGGTTATGAACCTCAGAGATGTAGATCGTAGTGAACCCACTGAAGGGAGTAACTTATTGAACGGCCATGAAGAAAAGCCACAGGAAGCTCCAGCTGAGTCAAACTGTCTGCAAAGACTGAGACAAGCACTGGCCTGCCCTCCTCATGGCTTACTGAACAAAGGTGTCACACATGGTAGGTGAACGCTAAGGATGGGTGCAGGAAAGGAACTCCTAGAAGTGCAGTAAAAGATTCCAAAATCATATTGTTCAGAGGACAAAAAGAATTTAACTCCTCCCTCACATCAAAACAATTGGGTGAATAGTCACAGTGTGGGTTGTCGGCCTCATGCTGCTACTCCAAGGCCAGGCTAACAGGGTCCCAGCATCCTCTCTGAGGCTTGCACGATGACCCTGAGAAGGGACAGAATAGAAACTAAGGGACTGTGTCTTTTCTATACGTGAGTTTGTAAATGGAAAAGCATTACATAAATGTTAGCTGCTATTACTATTTACCTAATCCAACTAGTATTTTAGAGAAGGGAACTTAGTTTCTATTTCCAAACGACCCTGTCATTGTATAAGATCTTGGTTTGCAGCTCAACTTACTGCTTTCAGTTTAAAAAAAAAAACACTTTCCAGATTTGGGGGTAAGGGAAAATTTATCTCAGTTCTGTTTTGAATATTTCACTATTGGGCTATATCATTCTTTAGGGAATGGATTTAGCTTTTGGAGGTACCTGAAGGTTATTGCATTATAAATTAGATGAATAAATGGATGTTCATGTGAAGTGATGCTTTTGTATTCAGAAAGGGTCTACGTGTGTGTATGGTGAGTGTTGTGTTTGTGTTACGTATCAGATGTGTTCAAAAATCTGGTAAGTGTTCATATTTTTAGAAATTATTACAGTAAAAGGCACATTGCAATTGGTCCCTCAGAATTCTTTCCCATGCTTCCAGTATCACCCATCCAACTTGCTACTTTCTGAGACAGTTCTTGAAATCCTCCTTCTTGAGTATCTTTAGTTACACCATCATAGCTGCCTCAGTGTCCTACATTGATTCAAATCAATGGTCATTTTGATGTTTGAGAAGAACCAGAAGTGACATAGTTCCAGATCTGGCAAATAAGGTGGAGGAGGACACACCATAATGTTTTTATAAGCCTACCTTTCTACTGGATGGCACTTGGCGGCAGCAGTCACCATATTTTTACCACACCTCATAAACACACTCACAAAAGAGGACTTTCCAAGCTGCTTCAGAAAATGGCAATAACAATAGGATAAGTGTATTACAAGCCAAAAGGACTATGTTGAGGGGGATTAATGCCAATATGTCTTTTATTGTAATACATTTTTATTTATTTATTTATTTTGGTAGAACCAGGGATTGAACTCAGGCCCTTGCGCTTGCCAGGCAAGTGCTTATTCTACTGAGCTATCTCCCCAGACCTTACTGTAATATACTTTTAATTTAACCACTCACTGAATATTTTGATCACCCCACTATGTTAAGGAATGTGGAACATGGTAGATAAAAAGATGAGGGATTTGCAAAAGACAAATTCAAAGACAATTCAAAAATTGTAGTGAGAAATTATATCCTTGGAGTAAAAATAGGGTCTCTCCTATATGCAATGACCACTGAAAAATGAGGCACAATTCTTCATAGTTAAACTTAAGCTAGAAACTGGAAAATATTTTTATAATTTTCAACTGAGGCAATAAAAGCCAAGAGTAATATGTTATACTTCACACCCTTGACATGTTTTTAATGAAATTGAGTAAGGTTCTGATGGAAGAAAATCTCAAACTTTATTTAGAACACACAGTGACAACCTGGTTCCAGAATATACACTAGCTGATTAGGACCACAGATAATTTAATACCTTGTCTGGCCTTTTATTATTTTTTAACTTTTACCTTTTAAAATATGGCACATTTCTAGTTAAAATATTTATAATAAAACAGACATAAAGGGTAAAAATGACTGATGATTTGAAAACTGAAATATAACAACATACTTGAGGTTGAATCAACAGTCCTATCACTTAAGCCAGTAATAATATGTTAAGCCCATTGAAATGTACTATTGATCTATCAAAACAGTGATCAAAAATCACATCCATACAAAGTAAAGGAGATAAGTAAGCCAACAAGCTGGCTTTCTCCCTGGCGGTTTGTACCGAGCCCAGGGGAAACTAAGTCACCTGCTTGGGGTGAGTACATAAAAAGAAACATGACGCAATGCTTCAAGCCACCAGAGGTGGCCCAGGTGAGCTGAAAGTGAACCTTCTCTGCAGTGAGGCCTGTAATTAAACCTGCCTGTCTATTGTGGGGAGTCTCCACTAAAAATGAGCAGTTTACCCTGATTGGTACTTTCAATTCACAGAAAAAAAACCTCAATCCCAATATATATCTGCAGGGGTCCGAGACTGTAAACTTGGTAGATACAAACACAGACACTACCTGGAAAACTCACATTCAACCTACCTTTGAACCTTATCACCTTCAAATCTACAGATAAAGGTAAAGGGAGGGCTCACTGTAAAAAAAGAAAAGAAAAAAAGAACTTTAGGGGCCAGGGAGATGGCTCAGTAGAATAAGCGTTTCCCTGGCAAGTGAAAGGGCCTGAGTTCAATCCCTGGTTCCACCAAAAAAAAAAAAAAGAACTTTAAAACAAACACAAGGGCTGGCCAGAGAGCTCAGCGAATTAAAGTACCTGGAATGGGGGCCAGGGAGATTGGTCAGTGGAATAAGCACTTCCCTGGCAAGTGCAAGGGCCTGAGTTCAATCCCTGGTTCCGCAAGAAAAAAAATAATAATAAAAAAAAAAAAATAAATAAAGTACCTGGAATGGACTCGGTTTGATCATGCTGGCCCCGCCCCCAGGGTGTGCTGAAACTGTGATTGAGAGTGGGTATGGTGGTACACACCTGTAATCCCAGTGCTTGGGAGGCTGAAAACAGGAGGATCACTATGAGTCCGATCTGTGTAGTGAGACCCTGTAGACCCTGTACTAAATTACATAAATAAATAAAAGTAAACAGAACAGAAGCAAGCATGGAGGTTTTATGATTTTTCATTACCATAAAATAGAATATAAAACATTTTTGTATATGCAAAAGGTTGAAGAAAAAACAAATATGAATTCAACCAACTTAACTTTCGAAAATGAAAGAGATCGGACAATAATGTAAATTTAAAACTGAATTGACAGAGTAGGTAGCAGAGTTAGTGAAAATAAAATTGATGAATTGGCCAGTAGAGCTGAAAAGATTTCTGAAAATGCAGTACCCAAAGATGTGCAGTATGAACACTAGACTCAGCAACTTTGGAGCAGAGTGGATGCCCAACCTTCTGAAAATAAGAAAGACATCTTTGAAGAAATACAGACATAAATGTCCAGAATTGGTTTTAAAAAACATAAATCTTAAGCAAACCAAAGGATGATTCACATAAATGTATTATAAAGTTGCAGACCCAAAACAGAAGATCCTAAAGTCATCCAGAGAAATAAAATTTTGTAAAAGAGTCAAATCATACTTTACAGTAAAAGCCAGAATACCAATGAAAAATAGTTTCAATAAAGTGAGAGAAAACCCTTAACCTGTAGTTTGAGGTATATCTGACATATGCCTAGAAAAACTTCTTTCAAGATAAAGATTAGGGGCCAGTGAGATAACTCAGTGGTCTAAAGTGCCTGCTTAGGCTAGCTTTGGCAAGCACATGGACCATGGTTTGATTCTCAGCACTACATGTCTGCCAGCCACAAAATGAGAGAGAGATGAGAGAGAGGGAGGGAGGGAGGGAGAAAGAGAGAGAGAGAGAGAGAGAGAGAGAGAGAGAGAGAGAGAGAGAGAGAGAGACTAATTTCAGACAACAAATCAACAATTTAGAAGCAAAGATTCCCTTCCATGAAAATTGGCTTCTGGGAGATAAAGGGAAAGATAAAGAGGAAATCCCTGAGAAAGCTAAATTAGAAAATTCAGCACAGGCAGCTGAGGGCTTGAATGTGCCTGATGACCCCAAAACTGCAGTAGATGACCCCAGAGAGCCATGTGTTGATGAAAATAATGATGAAGCCACATAAGGAAGTGAAGACTCGTCTCAGCCATCATCTTCCAGTGGCATTGTTAAAATCAGCCAAGAAGATGTTAGAGTTTGAGAAGCAAGAAATGCAAGACAAAAAATATTGTGGAATCTAGTTTTTCTGTTAGTGCTATGGAATCTTGTGTGATTTGCCAAGGTCAACCTCAAAATGGTTGCATCATTCATGGCAAAACAGGACACCTTATGTCATGTTTCATGCTGCAGAGAATCTAAAGAAAGGAAATCCTGCCCAGTATGCCAACAACCAATTCAAATGATTGTGCTAACTTATTTCAAGTAGCTGACATATCCATACAAGCATATATTTTAAGTTTCTAACTAAGCCTAAAAATATATAGACAACACAGATTTTATAAATATGTTATCAAAGTGACAAATATAATTAGGACATTTAAACAGGGGCTTTTCCTGTTGTGGATTAAGTTAGTGACTCTTTCTGGCTCTTTCAAGGTGGTTGCTACCTGTTTAGAATGTCAATCCCTGATGCCCATCCTTAGTGTTTACTCTTGTCTTGAGGTCTGGCCCACAGCAGGAGTATCTGTCTTTCAAAGTTGCAAGGTTATCTTGTCTTCCATATTGTCTCCTTGAGGGCCTGGTCCTGTCTGGCTGCCCATAATATTTCTATCTAATTTAGCTGCTTACAACAGAAGGAAGAAATGGAAATAAAAATAATCAAAATATATCATAGACATGTACCAATATATCAAAATGAATCATGTTATGCTGTATCACTAATATGCACCATTTAAAAAAAAAAAAAAAAAAAAGGAGATGGGAACCTCAACCTGGCCTGGGCAGGTTCCTGATGCCTCATTGTTGAAAAGCACTGCAGGACCTGTCAGAGAGAGGCACTGGTTAATTTATTGGCAGAGTTAGAAGTAAGAGACCTTGGGGCAGAACTCAACCTGGAGTCTGGAGGAGACACAGCTCTGCCTCAGAGCAGCTTGGCAGGTGGACAGAGGAGTGAAGCAAGGTGGTTCTGGTCCAGTTGAACATGAGTTCTGGGTTTGTATAATGACTCTGAGAATCTCTATTGCTTGGGAAGGGGGTCCAGGCTCTGAAATGATTGTTTCTGCCAGGGCATCCTATCTTGTGGAAACTGCCAGAATCCAAGATGACCGTAGCTTAAGACAGGGATGAGAGACTTGTAGATGCCTCTTGATAAGTGTTCCTGTAAATCTCTTATCTGGAAGCCTTGTCTTAAAGGAGATGAGGTAGATTATGTAAATTTTGGGCTAATCAGCCTTAGATTACCAGCATTTAGAAAAACACTCCCTCAGTGACTAAGACACTTGCATGAAGATCTGAGCAGAAAGCTGACCCAGAGAGGGAGGTGATGAGGGAGACAGATACAAAATGAAGGCCAAGCTTCCTGCTGCTTTCAGGTACCACTGAGCACCTGGAGGCCCACATGAAGTGTCACTGGTCATTGTTGTTTGTTTTCACAAAAGCAACTTTTTGGTTCCTGTCCACCTCAGAAAAAGAACATACTTCAGGCTTTTAATGAGTAACAGGTTAAGGCCCCAGGAATTCACCTGCCCTTTGCCCAACATGATTTTCTGTCTTAGAACTACAAGAACAAAGCATGATTGGAGTTCAAGCATTGTCGTATTTCTGTGAAGAGGGTAAAGATAATGATTGTTTCCTTTTCTTAGGTAGATTGCAAATATGTTTGTCATAAAATTGTAAAGAAAAATAGAATGGTTGAAATAAAGTAGTGGTTCCTTCTGCCAGTAGGAAGGGAGGTGGGGGTGGGGCGGGGCACACAGGCAGATTTGAAAGACTGGTGATGTTTCTTAAAATGTTTGGTAATTACCCATTTGTTCATATTCTTGATGTTTCTGCTTTATACATGTTTACAAATGTTTGCCTATGCATTTTTTTTTTTTCAGTACCAGGGATCAAACTTGGGACCTTGTGCTTGCCGGGCAGGCACTTATGCTGCTGAGCTACATCCTGGCCTCATTGATTTTATTATTAAATTTTTCTTTTCATTGGTACATGTTTGCAGTACATCATGATTCTGTTGCTCATAGGTGCTGGGTTCAGTGTTTAAGAATTATTTTAGATTACATCAAACTTATATTTGGTTTATTCTAGTCATCATGGCAGTCCTTCTGTGGGCTGTCGTTTGGTCCATCACCGGCAGTGAGTGTCTCCCGGGCGGAAACCTCTTTGGAATCATCATCCTGTTCTACTGTGCTATCATTGGAGGAAAACTTTTGGGGCTTGTTAAGTTACCGACACTCCCTCCACTGCCGCCTCTTCTTGGTAAGTGTGCAGAAGCATGTTTTTTTCCTTCAAAATAAATATTATTTTTTAAATAGTAGTTCAGAAAGCTTTGAGAAAGAAAGAAATGAAATATTTCCATATTTGCTGTGCTAGAGACAAAAGTCAAATGTTAGATTTGAGAAATTTTGTGAGCTAGTTGTTCAAAGTGATGATTTACAAAAATATAAAGAACTTATGTAAACTTAGAAATAACTAAGTTACATTAAAGAACAAGCGTGATCACTACCAGAAACCGATCACTTCCTCGTTATTCTACCTTAGGTAAGCCTTTGAGATTGTAGGAGGACCGTGTCATGGCGGCCACTGGCCATCTTGTCCCAGTTCCGCTCTCAGAGTCATCATATTAGTAGCTTAAAATCAACCCTGATGGAAGTATCTGCAACACAGAAATAGGGGACTGCTGCAAATGAAGACTTATATTGTAAGTCACACTGTTGACCAAGAGTGACATTGTGACATATATTCTTATTGTTATGTTTTTACCTTACTCATTAACATAAAGAAAAATATGGGTCTACATTCACAGTGGCTGGTTCATCAAAAATATGAGTGACTTCTTTACTGAGTCAGGGAGTAGACACACATTTATTTTCAGTCCAACTTTATTAAATCTCATGGGAACCACAGAAAACTTTTTGGTTGTGGACACAGGAATTTGGCAAGCAGTAACAGAACCTTTCTGAGGATTCACAGGGGACTGAGATAGGAGTTTGTAGCTGAGGATATGACCAAGTGCTTATAACTTCTTTGGAAAATATGAATGTTTAAATTAAAACATTTATTACAGTAAAAGGCACATTGCCATGAATCCCCTCAAAATACTTAACCTCACTTCAAACACACTTAGCCCATCATCCTTGCCACTTTCTGCAGCTGGTCTGGAG
This sequence comes from Octodon degus, assembly GCF_000260255.1. Taxonomy (NCBI): domain Eukaryota; kingdom Metazoa; phylum Chordata; class Mammalia; order Rodentia; family Octodontidae; genus Octodon; species Octodon degus. Next base: position 3,835,346 of record NW_004524759.1, on the reverse strand, counting down.
TCCTCTTTCCTATTTTTTGTTGCATGTTGTGGCTACCTTGAGCTCCTGAATTGATTCAAAACATTTTTCTTTCATAGTCATTTTGACTTTGAGGCAGTCACACCATGCAGGATCTGGGGAGTGGAGTGAATGAGTTCATGCTGGGATGTTTTTGTGAGTCCGCCTTTCTGTTGGATGCCACTCAACAGCAGCATTCACCATATTTTGCTCAAACCCATAAACACATTCAGGAAAGAGGACTCTGGAACTGCTTCAAAGTGCAGGAATGATGGAATGAGTGTGTATAAGGCAAAGGGATTTGTGACAATGTCTTTCACTGTAATAGAAATTTAATTTAAATACCCATCATGTGTTTTGGGCTTTTTTTAAACATTTATTTATTTATTTATTTATTTATTTATTTATTTATTTGTGTGTGGCCAGCTCAGCCCACCAGGGGGTGGGGCTGGCTGACATGTGGTGCTGGGGGATCGAACCGCGGTCCCTGTGCTTTGCCAAGCTTGTTCCAAGTAGGTGCTTTAGACCACTGAGCCCTCTCCCCAGCCCTCCATCATGTGTTAATCATGCCTCACATTACTTTTTCCATTTTTTCTTTTAAGAATAGGAAATGTACCCAGTTTGTACTGTTCCCCAGTAGACACTACAGAAAGTTGCAGAGTTGAGAACTTACAGGCTTTTGTCTAGATGATGGGCAGTGGTAAGAGCTGCCTGGAAGTGAAGCCTCCATGCTTACTGTGTCAGCAGCAAGATGCAAAAAGCTGTGCTTGGGCTGGAGAGATAGCTCAGTGGACTAAGCGCCTGTTTTGGCAAGTGCATGGACCAGGGTTCGATTCTGGGTCCCGCATGCCACACTGGCCCCGCCTCCAGGGTGCACTGAGCTGGCAACAGAGCCTGGACATGGTGGCACACACCTGTAATCCCAGTACTGGGGAGGCTGAAAACAGGAGGATCACTACGAGTCCAAGCTGCATAATGAGACCCTGTATCAAATACTTAAAATGAATTTTTTTTTAAAAAAACTGTACTTTTCCTTTGTGCCTATCTTCGTAAAGGTCCCAACTTTAGGAAGTGACTTCAGGCATTGACAAGGCACAAGTCTAGAGGGACCTGCTGAGGAGAATGGAGGGCAAGGCCTCACAGTCCCAGATGAGACACTGCCCCTCTTGGGATGGACAGGTGGCACCGGGAGAGCAGATCCCTACCCAGGCACACCTGTCACACTCAACTCCTGTTTGCAGTGCCTAACACTGTTGCTTTTTCTTCCATCCACCGCATCTGCTGCATCTGCCTTCCCTTCAACCTCCCCGCCCTTTCTCAGTTCATAGAGCACCCTCATTCTGTCATAAACTGGGGTTGCTCCTTTGTCTTGATGCTCTGAAGACCAACAGCTTGTTGAGGTGCATCCTGCTCTCTATCCCCTGAGTCCTGGTACCCTCTGTAGAGTCTAAAATCCGGAAAGCATCAGCAAGTGCTCAGCGACAGAATAAAGGACGAGTCACAGCTGGCATAACAGATGTGTGCCTTTGAGCAGAATTCACTTCTAAAGCATTTGCAGAGTAAGCTGTATGTCTCTTATGAAGTGCTATGTTGTGAACGTGAAACAGAAGCACCTGCTGCTCTAAGCGCTCGCTAAGATTTTAGGAAATCCTGCAAAGTATTGAATTGCAGGAGCTAGTCCCCCATCACTCCTGTGCACAAGGGAGCAGTGGAACTCACTTGGAGAATATTTCTATTTAGGATTTGATCTTTCTCTTGACCCATCTTCTCTCTCCCTTTGATGGTCCATTTTGGGGGGAATATTAATCATTATGATATTTCCTTTTATAGGCATTTAAAATTATTTCTGTGCTCCTCCTAGTCATGTCATTATTTAATTTTTTAATTAAAAGTTTAACTTAATTTCATCCAAAGGCTAAGCATAGGGGAAGAGTCTACAGTCATCCTTTTCATATGTAAAGTGCTGGAAACTCATCTCTTATTGAAAAAACCCCTGGTCCCATTGGTCTTTGCCATTCTAGGCATGCTGCTGGCTGGGTTTCTGCTCAGGAACATCCCGGTCATCTGTGACAACGTGCAGATTGAGCACCGGTGGTCTTCCTCCCTCAGAAGCATTGCGCTGTCTGTCATACTGGTGCGCGCTGGCCTTGGACTGGACTCAAAGGTAAGACTGTAATGATTATACAGAGACTGTGTTCCTGCAGTGTCCCAAATATCTAGGATCCTCAAGCTTCAGGAAAAGACATGGACACTGCATGACATTCTTGAGAAGAAAATAGGATACATCACCTGCAGGGCTGTTCTGTAGGGGGCACCTTGTGTTTCACAGGAGGTGAGACAATGTCTCCATAGTCTTTCTCAGAGAAAGGTAGGCTTAATGTCAATAAAAGAGCTGCTGTTCCCCTGACAGAAATACAAGCCTTTGGGGGATGGCTGCACAAAGCCATGTGTGAGTGGGGGAAGCTGACTGCACTATTTAGGACATGCAGAATATGCTCCTCCCAGTCTCATTTGGAGAGAGGCATGTGCCACTCTGATGTCAGGAGTGCATGTTCTGGGAGGATGGTGTTCCTCACCTCAGGAGCCTATTCCTGAGCTACACTGTAAGTGTCAGCAGGTTTGTGGCCTCAGAGCAGACTGCATGAGTTGTGGCTGGGTGCAGACCTGGGCCCGCTACTCACCAGTTTCATGTCTTTAGGAAAATGACTTAACTTGAGAGGAGAGCCTCTAAAACATGAGGAAAATCATGTTAGTTTTCTCATGGGTCATTGTGAAGACAACACAAGCTGTCTTCAAAACACTTAGAATGTAGAAATGTTTATTAAATGAAATGGAACACCTTGAAAATTCACTTTACCTAGGCATGGGTGGAAGGCTGCAGGGGCACCAAGGGCAGAAGCCTCTGTGAGGCTACAGAGGGTGTTGTGTCAGGGTTTCTGCTTATGCTCTAGGCCCTGCGGAAGCTGAAGGGCGTCTGTGTGCGCCTGTCCCTGGGTCCCTGCACTGTGGAGGCATGTGTAGCTGCTGTTCTTGCCCACTTCCTGATGGGTTTGCCGTGGCAATGGGGATTTATACTGGGGTAAGGATTCTTCTCTTTGTTGTCCTGATGTACACTGACATTTGGGACTTTACTCAATTCCACACCACAGTGTGTATGTGAGTGTTTTCTGAAGGATACCAAAAACCTCGACCTTGACAAAATCTAGCATGGCCTCAGTGTTCCTCTCACAGGTAGGGTCTGTTCTCTACAACTGTTTTGCTGGAGGCTGCAGTCATTGAGACTGCTGAGGAGGTCACAGGCCTCGAACTGCACCCAACCCCACACCTGTGCAAGGAGCTGGGTCACACCTCAGAGTCTACATAAAGGACCCCACACATTTGGCAGTATCCAGAACCTTCCTCTGACTCTGTGGTTCTTCTGTCTCTCTCTCTCCAGGCTTAGCTTTTCACCTGCAGATGTGAGAAGCGATGGGAAGCAGTGAAAGTATGAGGAAGTCCTTAGTAGGAGTTTGAGCAGACATGAGACAGGGTATAAGAACTTCCCACTCCCCATAGTAACAGTCTGGGAGCTCTGCTGCATGGACTCCACCCAGTTCTGCCACTCCCTGGGTGTGATCTTTGGCATAGCAGTAGGGCCACTGTGCCTCAGTGTCCTCACTTGTTACAGGAACACACACAGCCTCTATCTGACAGGGTTTGGATGAGAATAAAATTAGATCACTAGAAGTGTTCCAAATAGGGTCTCACACAGGAAGCCTTTCAGATGCTTTCAGTTTCAGCTGCTGCCATTACTAGTACCACTTCCAGTCTCTGTGGCCTTCTCCTTGGGACCTGCATTTTATTTTATATATGGAGCCCTAACTGAAGGTCCAGCGTCGTTGGGTTCCAATTCACTTGTCCACGACAAGTTTTCAAATGTCCTCACATGAACATTTTGTTTAAAATGCAGCTTCTTGCTCCTAACACCCTGTTAGTATTTCCCTGCCATTCATAAATATAAAGTATTTATTTTAGGCAATCTGGTTCCCAAACAGGTCACCCCTGGTAGACTTTAGAATTCAGTATTGTAGAGAACACTGGTTCCACATGTATCTGGACTGGCATTTCTCCTCCACCATTTAAAAGATTATCTTTGTCCAAAGTTTAAGGTTCCAAAATTGGAGGTTAAAAACTAGAGGCTCTTCTGGATTGTAACATGGTGACGGGATGGGATTCTGTCCTGCCAGCTAAAGTGCTGTGTGTCAGTTTCGTCCTAGGTGCTGTGTCCCCAGCTGTGGTGGTGCCTTCTATGCTGCTTCTGCAGGAGGGAGGCTACGGGGTGGAGAAGGGGGTCCCCACCTTACTCATGGCTGCGGGCAGCTTCGATGACATCCTGGCCATCACAGGCTTCAATACATGTCTGGGCATAGCCTTTTCCACAGGTAAACTAATCTACATTCCACATGCTGCTCTTGAGTGACATCACTTAAACTGTTGTAAGCATGGCTGTGTGCTTAAGGCAAGTTAAAAATATGGAAAACAGCAGAAAGAGTTGTATACCGAAGGAAGGACAGGAGCTACAGATCTGTACTCCCTTCCCTCCTCTCAATATAGGATGTGCGAGTCCTATATTGCCACAAGCATAGGAGCTCAAGGTTGTAGTTTGCAAGAGATCTGGGCAAGTTTAATCATAGAGACTTCAGACAAAGGATGAACAGGTCTGTCTTTGGGCATGCAGGACAGAGAGCAGCCTTGCTTGGAGCAGCAGTGCACTTCTAACACAGGAACATTTCTGCTCTTTCCTTGTTAACATTTGATGGACAAGAACAGCTGTGATGTTTATTGGGTGCCTTAGCAATGTGCAATTAGGTCCTGGGTGGGTGTGTTTTGTTCCAGGTAGGAACAGAAAAGGAGCTTCAGGAACACCCCACCACCACCCTCTGCTCATGCACAGACACTTAGCATTCTTCAATACGTTTGTTAAACGGGTATGGGCAAAAGGCTGAGAGGAGATCCCTGCCTTTATTGTCCTTTGGCACAGCACCAATTTAATTTTCTTAATCTTATCCAAAACCGGGTAATAAAATTTGCGCTTCCTGTTACTGATGGAGTGTAATTGTACCCTGAGTTGAATCTTGGATTCTTCCATGGAAGCACCCATCTGAGGAAGTCCCATACTGTCTCATTCCTCCCAGCCCTCTCATAAACTTCCCATGTGCTGATTCCATATTGTTTTTGCAGAGGAAGTAGTACTACACCCATCCCACTGCTCAGCTCCAGCAGCTGCCTTTCACCCAAGCCCTGGTAAATTCATCTTCCCAAAGCAGTTTTCATAATGTTACTTTCTAGTCCAGGAACTAGTGAAGATTTCAGGCTTACCTACTGAGTCCAGCCAACACCCATGTGTTCCTGTTAAATTCTACTGTACCCAGTTAACTTGTTTTCCCACTGTGTTCTGATGTATACACGTTTGCAAGTGGGTCTTGGTCTTAGCTGCACATTAGAATTAGCTAGAGAGTTGAAAAAAATGTACACATCCCTTTGTCAGTGAAATCAGAACCTTTGAGAACGGAGTCCTGAACAGCCTGGCTTGGCAGCCATGGCTCACAACACCAAGCTGGCAGGAGCATTGCAGGGTGGGCAGACTAAGGTGGAAAGAGCTTTCCTGCTCAGGCCAGCACGGGGAGGCCAGAAGGACCTCCTAGGAGGCTCTGTCCCTTCACCCTGCTGTCCTGCTGAGGGTAGTCCTCAGACCTTGTGGACCTAAGCCCTGCTGGCTTCACTCAATTATAATTTTTAAGGGTGAGGCTCAAGAGGTTTTAAAAACAGCCTCACCAAACAAGATTGAAACTAATTAGCTACTTCTGTTCATTAGCTCAGCATAAATCTCCTATCACAACTCAGTGCTTTGGAAGGCTACACCCTTTTCCTAACAGGGGGATGCTACCTAAGAAAAATTACTCCATGTTGTTATTTTAAATAAGGGGATAATTGCTGTAGCAAGGAAAAACCACAGTCTCAGGGGAGTACATTTTCCCTGGGGCCATCTTGAAGAATGGCTTTGGGGGGGGGGTGGAATTTCCTGTACAGTGTGCTCAGAATTTTTTTTCCATAATTTTATTGAGAAACAAATAGCAATGAGACAGTTTCAAATCAAATTAGTAGTACAGTTTCAATAATTAATACAATGCATATCGTTTTCTTAGTGGTTTCAGAATTTTTTTATATTAAAGTTTCTCTAAACTTAAGTGGTGAAAAGGAAAATATAGGCCTCATTTATGACTATAATATTTCAAAAGAATTAAGCAACAAACAGGCAAAGGTAATTTTTATTTTAGATTTACTATTATAATAGACCTTTGAAGAGGATTAGGAAGACTGTGAATTTTCATTGCCAAATTCTTAAATTGCTTTACTCTGTACATATCAGAGCTATTAAGGTTAATGTTTATTTACTACTTTGTATAAAAACAAGGTCTTAAATGGTAATTTGAAAACTTAGCTAGATGTGTCTACTTGCCTAACCTAGTATATAACATGGTAGAATAGGGCCAGGAGATAGCACCTGCCTGGCAAGCACAAGGTTGTAAGTTTGATCTCTGGTACCTCAAAGTCAGTGGTCTGTGTTGACCTTATGTGCAAATACAGTTCTACAATTCAGCTCTTGTCCAATTCGCTTTGCAACCAGAATTGTAGAAAGAAATTAAGTTTGTAAACCAAGTTACCACTGTACTCTCCTTATAAGAAATGTCCATTTTGTTAGATGTCTTAAGTCTTTTTTTTTTTTTTTTGAGACTGGGTCTCACTTTGTAGTTCAGGTTGGCCTGGAACTTATTATGTAGTGCAGGCTGGCCTCACATTTGAAGTGATCCTCCTGCCTCAGCCTCCCAAGAGCTGGAGTTACAGGTGTGTGCCACCATGCCTGGCTAAGTCACCTCTAGTTAAAGCTGTGGAAATGAGAAAGTGCCTATGATGCACAGCATTCCTGCCACATACTTAGGTTCTTTATGTTGATGACTACAGACCAATGCTTGCAAGTTGATGGGTATCTGATCCTCTCTGAAATTTTGTTGTATTATATTTTTCAGGTTCCACCATGTTTAATGTCTTCAGAGGTGTTCTGGAGGTGGTGATTGGTGTGGCAGCTGGAGTTCTTCTTGGACTTTTTATTCGGTACTTTCCAAGCCGTGATCAGGTGAAAGAAACTGTCAGTGGGAAGGGCCAGCAACTAAGTACCTGCTTAGGCAAGCACAGGGACTGAGGGTGGATTCCCCGGTTTCCAGTGCTATACCAGCCCCACCTTTGGGTGTGCTGAGCCAGCAGTCGAGTCCAGGCATGGTGGTGCATGCCTGGAAGACTGAAAACAAGAGGATCATATGAGTCTGAGCTGCATAGTGAGACCTGTACCAAATATATTAAAAAACAAAAAAGGTGTGCTGGCCCTGCTCCTGAGGCATGCTGAGACAGTGATTGAGCCTGGGTGTGGTGGCACTTACCTGTAATCCTAGAGTTGGGGAGGCTGAAAACAGGAGAATCATTGAGTCCAATCTGTGTAGTGAAACTCTGTAGACCCTGTACTAAATACATTTTTTAAAAAAAGAAAGAAAGAAAAGAAAAGAAA
>NW_004524759.1:3806945-3826857 GCF_000260255.1 Octodon degus | reverse complement strand
TTGAAACTGTCTCATTGCTATTTGTTTCTCAATAAAATTATGAAAAAAATAAAAAATAAAATGAAAAAAAAATAAATGGATATGGATATGAAAAAAAAATACTCAACTAAATTTAAGAGATAGGGCTTTTGGCTTCTGGTTTTGTTAGATTTCATCTTATCAAATGGATAAGTCTTGACATTTCATTATAATACAGCAAAAGGTTTCTCAGTAAAAAGGGCCAAGTTCTTATGGTATGCAATGATCTTGTACTGAAAAGCAAAGTTTCATTTTTCTTTACACTGCTAAGTCTCTCAAGGTACATAAACATACGGAAATGTTTTCTTTTGGTAAAACTGATATTATTTTGAATGGAATTAGAAACTTAACTAAAGAAATGGTATCATCTATTATCAAACTATATGTTAATTTGAATTTTTATTGTGCTTCAAAACTATCCAAGTAAAAACATTTGAAAAGATTTTATGAATATGTAAAAGAAAATTATAGAGCCAGGCATGGTGGCCCTCTGAAGCATCTGGGAGGCTGAGGCAAGAGGATCACAAGTTCAAGGCCAGTCTGCATTATTCATATAAGGAGACCCTCTCTCAAGAAAGAATAAGAAAGAAAGAGAGAGAAAAGAAAGAGAAAAGGAGAAAATTGCAGGACTACTGTAATTACACAGTATAATAGAGATACAGTGGCTCACACTATGATTCTTACTGCTAAACAGACAAGGTAAATTAAGTCTGGTGTGGCAGTCCTCTGCTTGGTCTCCAGCCCTGAGCAGGTGCAGCTGCAGCAGACACAGGTGCTTCCACCATCCCTGAACGTCCCGTGGGAAGTCTGTCTGGTGCAGTACACACACAGTCCACAGGGAGAGCACTGATCATACTGCCCTAGAGCCCACAGGGACACTGAGGCTCATAGGACAAGGGGCTTGCACAGTCACTGGCTAGAAAGCAGCAAGGCTGCAGGGAGGGAGGTGACCCGCCCTGGGCTGTGCACCCCCAAGGAAAGCACTGTTGAGATTACTTTCTGCAGTAGTCAGGAATTTAAGATGGAAATATCAGGGCAGAAGGACAGGGTCCTAGGTGGTAGGACAACAACAAACAACTGCTCTTACCTCTTAAGAAACCTTCCTGGTATTCAAGATTTTGGAAAGGAAAATCAGGTATTGAAAGAAAGAGTAAACAGACTGAAAAGAATAGATACATTTTTCTTTCTTTTGAGGAAGAAGTACTGGAAATTGTACCCAGAGACTTTGCATTGAGCTACTTCCCTGGCCTTTTCTAAGATTTTTTAGAATCTTGAGACAAGGACATCAAGTTGTGCAGGCTTAGCTGGAACCTGCCATCCCCCTCCCTTAACCTCCAGAATGCAGGGAAGCCAGGCACACTGCCACACCTGCTTAGCATTGCAGCTTTAGCCTTCACCAAAACCCTGTGGCCTAAGTCCTTTCATAGATCAGGTCACAGCTTGGAGAGGCAAAGCAAGGATGCTGAAAGGCTGGCCTTGTAGCCCTGCCTCTCTGCTGCTCCACCAGGCTAAGTCTGCACTGCTAACTGCCAAAGGGGAGAACTGGCTTCCTAGAGGAGGTCTAGGTTTGCATGTACTCTGCCTCTGCTCTATGAAGGAAGAAGAGTAACTCCTGTGCTCATGCCCATGAAGGATGTTTTCATTTCCTCTGAACCCTGAACTTCCTCTGACAGGCTGCCTGTCATACCAGGTGCCTCATGTGCTGTCCCTCCATCCTGCAGGCCCCCCTGGTGCTGAGCCGCGCCTCCCTGCTGCTGGGCTTCTCCATGCTGGCCGTGTTCAGCAGTGTGCGCTTCGGCATCCCTGGCTCCGGTGGGCTGTGCACTCTAGTTACCGCCTTCCTGGCAGGCTTGGGATGGAGCGACGAAAAGGTGACCTTTTGGTTCAACTTCTGCTCTGATGTTTTTATGACTGATCTTTTGTGTGCAGATTCCCAGCCTTAATCACATTCTTGCCCATAGGTGCTGTTTTCTGCACATACACTTATATGTTCCCCATTGCACGCTCGCATAGCTTCCCCACTCTGTCAGTCTGGAGTCGAGGTCCTCACTCACACAACAGCCAGGGCTGCAGACTGTCACACTGTGGTGAGGCCATACTGTAGGTAGCCAGACTCCTGCTAAGGGACATTTAGGCTATTCTGGCTTTATGCCAAGACAAACTGCATCAATTACACTGTGACACAAATTCCACTTTCCTCCAGGAGCTTCTAGTAAGCCATCCCTCCTCTAAAATGAGATGATTGAGGCTCCAGTGGCTCCATCGGTTAGCACACAGTGCTTATATAAAATGAAATAATTCATGCTCGTATTTGCCCTACCTTTATATCACACTCATATCCCGACACCCTCTTATATGTTTATTTATATTTTAATTTCCTTTTAAAATATTTTTCAGTCAGATTGATCTGACTCCAAAAATTTCTTGTACTACTCTATCATGGTGCCATTAGTATGTGTACGTGTTTTTCATTGATATGTATTACAATGACACCGACCAAGGAATTCTAAACCTTGCAATTCAAAATTAAGCCTCTAAATTTGTAAGTAATGAACTAGGAAAGAGTAACCCCCGGATAAGCTGCAGGATTTGGAGTGGTGCCCAATGGGGTGTTGGCCCCTGGCAACCCTGGGAGCTTGAAGCTTTCTCTGAGGAAAGAAGCTTGAGCTTCTGGCAGGAAGCAGCAATAGGGAGGGGCCTGCTTCACTTCTTGCTGCACCCATCTGCAGGAAAACTAGCATGTGGGCCATACAGGAAAATTGTGACAACCAGACCCTCGCTGTCCATGTCTGCATCTGCCATGACTTGTCCTGAGCTGCCTGTGGCCCAGCCCCCACCCAGGCGGGCATGTAAGCCACCACCCAGAGGAGAACTGCATCTTTCCTCCATCTGTAGCTCCAGTTTCTCTCTTATGCATTTATCTCCTTATCTGCATTCATATGCATGTGTGTACACACACAGAATATCATAGTTGATTGTTCCAATGTATATATTTTGCAGTCTCTGCTATTTAAATCAAGCTGAGGGGGCCTGCCCCTTAGCTCAGTTCTTTAAGTGGCTGCTTCAACAAAGCAGTCAGGCTCAGGTTGCTGTGGTTCGATCCCCACAACCCAAGCCAGTCAAACCTGCCCTGAAGGCATTCAGAGAAAAAAAAAATCAAGCTGAAATTGAATTTCTGATCATTTTCTTATGGCAGATTCCTAAAATTTGAGAGTCCAGTAATATAAAGATTTTGAGGGTGCTAATGCATAGTGTTAAACAGCTTTGTAGAGCTGCATATGTTTACTTTTCTACTAGTAATACATGAAGTACTTCATCAGCTGAGAACCATGTTTCCCAGACTTTAAAGTGAATCAGAGGGCCAACCAGGTAGCTCAGCCTACCAAAGTGCCTGCTCAGGCAGGCACACAGGGACAGGGATTGGATCTCCAGTGTGCTGTGCTGGCCCCGCCCCCCAGGCATGCTGAGACAGCAATTGAGACTGGGCATGGTGGCACGCACCTATAAACCCAGCGCTTGCGAGGCTGGAAACAGGAGGATCACTACAAATCTGATCTGTGTAGTGAGACACTGTAGACCCTGTACTAAATACATACGTACATACATATATACATACATACATACATACATACATAAATGTGAATGTTACATGGAAGGCTAAAATTAAATTTGCTGGACCCCACACTCTAGTATCCAAATTAGGCAGACAACAGTATTTCCAACAAATTTCCAAAGGATCTCAATGCTGCCAATCTGAGCACCACACTAAACCACTGATTTGTATTGTTTTCATGCCTTCTTTGGATGAAAAGACAACCACACTGACTCCAACATGTCTTTGAACCAGTAGTTCCAAATTTTTTGCACAGATTCTGCAGGTCACAGGAAAAGACCCTGCAGGCATCCTCTCCTCTGGGCTACACTGTGGTTCTTGGGCAGGCGGGCTGCCCTGCAGGAGAATGCAGCCACCTTTCTCCCTGGCTTCCTGCTCTTCCTCTCTTTCTCGAGGGCCAGCAGTGAAGCCTAGGGCCTTGCATGCACAAGGCAAGCCCCCTGCCTGGAGCTGCTGCCCTAGCAGGGCCTCCTTTTTTTCTGAATATTTTCCTTCACACATTTCAGAAAGCTAATTCCTCAGATCAAATGACTTAGATTTCAAATTAGTAAGATTCTTAAAATTTGTCACTTACCATACTACAAATGTCTCCGTGTGTTCCGCTTTTCTCTCAGGGTGAGGTTGAAAAGATAGTTGCTGTTGCCTGGGACATTTTCCAGCCGCTTCTTTTTGGACTGATTGGAATGGAGGTATCTGTTGCATCTCTCCAACCAGACACTGTCGGTGAGAATTTCAAAGTGGCTCTTTCGATGTATCACATCTATCTATATGTAGTCGAAGTATTGTCAGTAGTTCTACATTTGGAGTTACCATACATAGAACTTAACTTCTGTAAAAAGTTAATTATGACCTAAGTCTTTAAAGTGGTTAGACAATACCATTTGGTTGCCTAACATAGTCAATATTTAACTCTTTATTTTTCCCTAAGGATAAGAATGTTCACGGGGCTCTGTTGTGATCATGGCCCAGAACTCTTACAGATAATTTGTTCTGTAATACTCATGGAGTAGAAATGTCTGTTATTCCTTCTTTTGGTCACTCATACATTCAAAACCATCAGAGTGAAATTGCATTGATTCTCAACACTGTGCTTTTACTGACTTATGCACCTGTGTTCATTCTGTTCTCCTTGCACTTCATCACAGTGTCCTTCTGCCCAAGCTGGAATCCCATCCCTTGCTCCCTCCTTTGGAATCACAAATGTACATTCTTACCTTTTCCTCCTCCATGTCCAAATATTCTTTTATTTTTTTTTAAGAGAAATACAAAATGGTTAAAAAAAGGGAAGATAAAACAAAAAAAAATTAGAAAAAATACAGAATTTCATTAAACAAAGTAATAGGAATTCAGCAATGATTGTTGTACTACATAATGTTATATTCAAATTAGCTGTTTAGATTGCTAGATATAAACATGCAAAATTGCTAATAAAAAAGAAAAGTTATAAGAAATTTAAAAAAAGGAAAAAAGTTAAGCATTAACTGCCCCTTTCCATATGCCAGCTATATCTTTTCCTCTTCTAATTTTTGTCCTTTTCCTCGTAACAGTTTTTCCTTTTCTTTGAATAGATTCTTTCCTCCTCACAGTATATAATATACCTTTCAGATTTTATTTACTCTTTCAGGTTCTTACACTCAAGTATCCTTTTACAGTATTTTCCTATTTAGAATTCAAAAGTTCTTTAATCTTTTATCCTAAAAAGTCATCTTTCCATTTTAGCACACGCTGATGAACTTTGAGTGCTTCCAGCTTCATGAGATAAGCAGGCACACAAACACTAACCTTTCATGATGCCACTTGCCTGACGTTCCAGAGCAGTTGAGCTCATCAACACAAGAGCATAACTGGTTGTCAGGTACTGGGGCAGATGGAATAGGTAACTGTTTAATGGGAAGAGCATTTAAGTTTTTCAAGGAGAAAATGTTCTGGAGATTAGTTACACAATAGTATGAACATACTTAATGCCGCTGAACTATGCACTTAAGAATGATTGGAGTAAATGTATATCTTTTCACAGTGTAAATTAACACGTGTTAAAATATGCTGAAAATGATGGAGAGATGATAATGTACTTTCTCCATTTTGCTTTACTTCTTTCCTACCACACTTTCCTTCTTCCCAACTTTTCAAAAAGAAAAAATAGCTCCATTCCCCTTATTCACTTAAGCACCAGTTCTTTTCCTCAGTCCAAGCGCTCCTAAGATATATGACTGAGTCCAGTCTTTATTTCACCTCTCAGCAACATTTGGTGCTACTGCATCTTTTTTAAACACTCTTCACTGAATCTTGCTGGTTTTTTGGAGCCCCTTGTGTCCTCCACACCATACGTAGCCCAAATGTTGCCCTTTGTCATTATTCCTATTGGTAGTATTTTGGATCAGTGGCTTTACATGAGCTGTGATTTCTCCACCAGTATTTCGTTATTTCTAAAAGTTGTATCTTTCTTGCAGGCTTCTGCGTTGCTACCTTGGGTGCTGCAGTGCTGATACGAATTGTGACCACATTTCTCATGGTGTGTTTTGCTGGCTTTAATATAAAGGAAAAGTTATTTATTTCTTTTGCTTGGCTTCCAAAGGCTACAGTCCAGGTAACGATGGACAGGATGACTCGCCATTTCAACTGCTGATTCTCTCTGATCCCTCAAAATAGTGAATAAAAAGGCTTTTTTTAAAAAATGTGATGACAATAAGTAATTCCAGATGGATTTATAGTTACATGAATCTATTCTTTAAAAGTTTTATCTTGCACCAGGTGAGATGGTACACACCTGCAGTTTCTAGCTACTTTGGAGGCTGAACCAGGAGGGTTGGAAGTCAGAGGCAGTCTAGACAACTGAGACCCTATCTTACATTTTTAAAAATATAAAAAGTAAAATAGAGGTCTGGGGAATGTGTTCAGTGGTAAAATGGCCCTGGGTTCTATCCCAACACCACTCCTCAAAATGAAAACCTTGATATATCTCAATGGCTCATTTAAATCCTTTTAAAACATCAGAATAAAACTGAAAGTTGAATAAACCCCTATATGAATAAAAAGCAGTAGCAACAGGAGAGATTTAGAATTCTTTAGTTAAAAAGATATGAACTCTTTTTATTTCAATATCTTCCAAAAGAGAGGACAACAGAAATGGCATGGCCTATTTGGAAGTATTCACATATCAATATTATTGTTGATACCAGGATACACAATCAAGAAAAGATTTATTGAAAAACTCAGTAAATGCTTTACAGTAGTCCTCCTTTATCCACAGTTTTGCTTCCTGCATCTTCTATTACCCATGTCTGATCACAATCCAGTAATACTAAATAGAAAATCCCAGAAGGAAACAGTTTGTAAGTTTCATGCTGCATGCTGTTTGGATAGCAGGATGAAACACTGCACTGTCCCACTCCATTGTGCAGTGTCCACCTGGGAACTTGAATCTTCCCTTTGCCCAGCTCGTCCACACTGGGCACACCTGTTAGTCTCAGGTGTCAGGTCACCTGTTGCAGTGTAGCAGGGCTGTGTTCAGGTGATCTTTGCTTTACACAACAATGGCCCATAGCATGGGGTACAGTGGTGCCCATGATTTGTATATGCCAAAGAGAAGACAGAAAGCACTTCTTGTAGGTTAAAAGGTGAAAGTTCTTAGCTTAATATGGAAAAATCATGTAGCAAGCCATTTTCATATATACAGAAGCTATGTCTGTTTCATAGATGCACTGGGAATTTTGGGGGCACATTCCCAAGGATAAGGGGGACTATTGTATTGAATTTGATTTGCTAGATCTTTAATTGCTATTAATTATTCACAACTAGCCCAAACACCTAAGAAATGTCTTAATCTCTTGACCCAAAAATCTGTGTGCTCTAATTGACGAATAACAAGGAGAGCACTTATAGATAGTGCTTTAAATGCTGATTGTGAATATGCTAGGATACCTGTAATTGTTCATTAAGTTAGAACTGTATAATTATAACTTGTTGCAAATGTCTAATGTATTTACTATGTAAATATATAGTATTGTGCATTTGGGGTTACTTACAGCAATTAAGACAACTGTTCTCTGATTAATTTGCCATTTATTGACATCTGCAGACTTTTATTTTCATGCAGTGAAAATCAGATGTTCTTAATTTAGAAGGCTTTGGAAGATGCATATGTTCTGTAATTAGGTTCAGACTGTATGCAGTTGCAGGCTTGGGCTTTATCTCAGAGATTTTTCTTTTTGTCCACCAGACTGCTACATAGTGGTTAATACTATTTGTAGTAACTTCAGTAGGTGAATATCAAAATGGTGATTCTATATATGGAAAATGTGTTTCTAGATGCTAATATTTCAAAATTACCATCTGCCTAACATCAAATCAGTATTTTAAGATATGGAGAAAATACTGAGGGTGTGTTGGATACTGTGTGTGTTGTGGAAGGCATCCTTGGGGACCCACTGGGCCATCCATTGGCCCCTCCCACATCCCCACATATGTACGTGACGCACATCCTACCATAGCCTCAAAACACCTCCAGATTACTTGTAAAGCCTACTATAGTGTAAGTCCTGGGTGAATAGTTATCTCAAAGGGGAATAGTTTTTTTTTTTTTTTTTTGTTTAAAGGCTGTGCATGTTTAGTACAGATGCAATTGATTTTTAATATTTTCAATCTATATTTGGTTAAATTCATAGATACAGAACAGGGAAATGTAGGGCTGACTGGATCATATAAATTTTTTTGTTTTCTTCTGTGGGTATTGCACAAGAAGTAAGACTTTCATATAGATTTTTTTTTTAAATTTAGATGATTTTTTTTCTTTTCAAAGTTTTATTGATGAACATATAGCAATGAGACAGTTTCAAATCAAATCGAAAGTACAGTTTCAATAACACACTGCATCATATAGATATTTATTCTGTATTAAGTGTTTAAAAATCCTTTCCTGTAATCTTATGTTACAAGAAATATATTTTACATCGCAGTATGTCATACATACAAATCCCAAAAGGTCTCAGTCAGAGGGACAGAGAGAGCGCTGAAGGAGAAACATACACTAGTGTAATATTTGACTTTCTTACAAGGAACTCACTGTTGAGTTAGTTCTGTCTGGGGCAGGAAACAGCAGGGTAACACAGAGTCTCTGCGCCCAGGGACTGGGTGAGAGATTGCTGTCCCTCTTCCCATCAGAGGCCCGGTGAATACTGACCTCAGCAGAGGCTGCCCAGCCACGAATCACAATTGCTACCTGCAACCCCAGGGTTGAAAGGAGGCCACACTGAGGACTGGCTGTTCCTTCCCAGGGAGCATTGAAGGGTGGCTCTCGTCCCATCCACACCCTTATGGTGGGCACAACTTCGATGAACAACGACACCTAGTGGCCAAAGCGCTGGAAAATTGAAGTTCTGTGGACTGGATGGCAGGGTGACTGCAGCTATCATGCTGTCTGATGCACAATATTTTCTCTTCAACTTCATCATGTACTATTCTGACATGTACTGTGTGTACTCAGAATATTACATTTACCTCTAAAAAGATGAGAATTTTCATAAAACTTTCCAGCAGTGTATCCTAAATCAAATACACTACCAAGTTTGGAGGCAGTTATTCCAACATCTAATAATATTAACTTCACGTTTCATATGAACACTTCCATGGTTCATGTTTCAAAGTTAGTTTAGGCTCTAAACTAACAACTGAAACAGCACATTAGAATCCGATACTCTCTGTCACACACACACACACACACACACACACACACACACACACACATACCATACAACTTGAACCCAGGGATTTTTTACTGAGCTACATTCTCAGCTCTTGTTTGTTTTTGAGGCCAGATCTTACCAAGCTGCTCCAGCTGGGCTTCAACTTCCAATCCTCCTGCCTCAGTCTCCCAGAGGGAGGGGTGGGATTGCAGGCATGTACCATGCCTTGCTTTTTTTAAAAAAAATTCCAAATTCTTAAAAACAACAAAAAAATGAAAGTCATTAGAAATTAGTAAGCAGAAATGAGTATGCTGTACCTGCTTTTGATTAACATTGGCTGTATTTTCCATGTGTTTTGAGATGTATGTGCCGGATACTTAAGAACCCTACAAATAGGTACATATGCATGAGCTCTGTGCAAGGGTAGAGAGGCATAACCAAAGCCAACTGCAGTACACTTTGAAAGGACAACTAACACAACTTTCTTACTTGGGCAAAAGAATAAGCAGATTATTATTGTTATTGTTGTTATTTTGTAAATATGTGCTTGTCTTGTCTTCATCTTTAGGCTGCAATAGGATCAGTGGCTCTGGACACAGCACGGTCCCATGCAGAGGAGCAGTTAGAACGTTATGGGATGGATGTGTTGACAGTGGCCTTTTTGTCCATTCTTATCACAGCCCCCATTGGAAGCATACTTATCGGCTTGCTGGGCCCCAGGTTTCTCCAGAAGCTTGAACATCAAAACAAAGATGAAGTTCCTCAACAGACTTCTGTGCAGTTTTAGAGGTGAAAAGAAGAAAATGATGAACATAACGTTCAGAAAACTGTTACCAGAGGCTAGTTCTAGCAGGTTGTATTTTGAAATGTGTAATGCTTAAGTCTAAAATATTATAGAATCAAAAGTGTGCCTACTTCTTTATGTAGCAGCTTGAGCCCTTTCCCTTAGCACCTTGGGTATTATATTCTATGTCTGATCTCTCTACCTTCTTGCTTTCTTTCCCCAAACACTTCCTTATTTTATATCATTACTCTTCGATGCTTAGATCCATTTTTGGAATACCCATAACAACAGAACATAATGAAATATGTTCTTTTCAACTTCTTGTTTGGTTGGGTTTTTTTGTTTGTTTGGTTTGGTTTTTTTTTTTTTTTTTGGGAAGGGTCTACAGGGTGTTCAGGGTCTCACTACTAGATTGGACTCATAGTGACCCGCCTGTTTACAGCCTCCCAAGAGCTAGAATTACAGGCGAACACTACCATGCCTAGTCTCAATTGCTGTCTCAGTGTGCCCCAGGGGTGGGGCCAGCACAGGCAGGCCTGGGGATCAAACCCCCAGCCACTGTGCCTGCTTGCAGGTACTTTAATCTGCTGAACTATTTGGTCGTCCCTCAACTTCTTGTTCCTTGAATTTTTCTAGGTATCATACATGTATTTCATGCACACATTCAAAAAATTTCAATCTTTGATGTAAATGGGTTAATTTTTATAAGGACATATCTACAATTCAGAGGTAACAAAGGAAAGACCAATTCCAGCTACCCAGTAGCTTGCTTAAACTTACTGTCAATTTTCATAAGTTTTGTGATTTGTGGTAACTTTGGCAACCACTAAGTTTCCATGCCTACTGAGTCCTGGCTTTTTCATTTCTTCTGTGATCTTTGAAAAGTTATGCTTAGGACAGTAAAAGTCCTAGTAGGAATTTATTTATTGCTATATAATGTTGATGTCAGAGTGAAGTCTTGGTTTTATCACCACACTTAAAGTCATAGCTTACTTTTCTTTTTGTTTCTGTTTCTGGTTTTTTTGTTTGTTTGTTTGTTTATGTGCTGGAGGGGAGGTCGAACTTAGAGCCTTACATGTGCTACGTAAGCTCTCTACCGCTGAGCTACAGATGTGAATGTAGCCCAAAAGCCAAAGCTCTTCTCTCGGTGACCTGGCTCATGAAATCAGAGTTAGCTTGCTCAAACACTGACCAACCAAGCAGCCACATTGCTCTGATCTCCAGTCTAACAGAACACACCTCTGACCTTTTGAGGTTGTGTACATGTTTGCCTGCTATTAAATTGGCTTCTCTGGTGTAGAAGACTTGTTTTAGTTATCTTTGAACCCTTATTATTTTAGAGCATAGAACACAGTAGGCATTTAATACACATTTACTGAATCTGATTATAAAATAATACATTTTATTGAAGAAGGCAGAAAAGGGCAAGGAAAAATATTGAAATGGGCTTTGATATAAACATCCTTCATTTTGATTCTTCTAAATTTTACTCCTGCTGTTTTGGAGGATTTTTTATTTTTAGAAAGCTATATCATCTTCTGAATTAGTTGCATAAAAGACAACATAAATATATTACATTCTATAAAGTTACATTAAATATTTTTATTATATACAATAAATGGTGGACTTTCACAACCATGTGTTCAAGTAGTATTCATTTTTAATGGATAAAATTCCTGCCTTTGTGCTTATATTTCAAAATCCACTCATGCGCTTCCCTGGCAAGTGCAGGGGCCTGAATTCAATCCCTGGTTCCACCAAATACATAAATAAATAATTAAAAAACAAACAAACAAAATCCATTCATTCCCTCCCTCACAATACACGTACAACATGCCACTGTGCCAGGCACTGTGTGAAATACCAGGGAGAACAGTGATGAACAAACTAACCAAGAGCTCTGCTTTTAAAGGAACTTGGCTTCTAGAGGGAGACTGACACTGTGGAGAATACAAATATGAATTGGACATACTAGTTCACTTCAGGAACCTTACAAGGAAATGAGATAGGGACAAATAGCTATAGGCCACATGAATACTTCAAAACTTGTTCTCATGAGGAAAACTTAGAATGTGTTACTTGAACTGAACCTTCTAGAGTGGAGAGGATTTGGGTGGATGGATAGATTTCAGAGGGTATGGTGAAGATGAGAGCAACACAGAGGAAGGCTGGTGTAATAGCAGAGCTAAAAAATAATAAAGCCTAGAGCATAATGACAGACAGTTGAGAATGACAAGTGGATATAAGATCAGGGAAGAAAACATTGAGATTGATGACTTTTTTGTTTTTAGTACAGGGTCTCACTACACAAATCAGACTCATAGTGATCCTCCTGTTTTCAGCCTCCCAAGTGCTGGTATTATAGGCGGGGCCCCACCACACCCAGTCTCAATCACTGTCTCAGCTTGCCAAAGGGGTGGGGCCAGCACCTTCATGCCACTTTAGAAACAAGTGGCATCACATTTTTTTAGTTGACTAACTCAAATTAAATCTAGGCTCAGTCCTCTGACCTAGTGAGAATTCTTAAACTTCATTTATGGATGTAGCCTTCATCTTGCTTACAGGGACCCAAAGCATTTAAATCTCCGGGATTCTATTGCTTCTGGAGAAGCCACAAGACTCCTAGCAAGTCCTCCTTTCCAGTTGGACCCCTATCTTTCCTCCCTGTATCCCCAGAAAAATCATTTTCCAATGAAAACACGGCATTTGATTCACCCTATCACAAAGACACTAGCTACACTCCTAAAACTAGACAGAAAACAACTGCTGTTGTTCACTGAGATATCTACAACATGGTGAAAGTAAGAAAATGTTACAGTGAGTTCTTATAGAAATTCATGAAAGAGGTATAATTTGAATCAGAGCTTGGGTTAAGTCAGCTTTTCATTGATGTCACAAGACAATCAACGTGTAAGGGGAATACTTCTGTTAGCTCACAGTTTAAGTCTGTGGTCAATTGGTCCTGTTGCTTTTGGGCCTGTGGGCAAGGCATTACATCATGGCAGGGAGTGTGTGGTGGAGCAAATCTGCTAATATCATGGCCGGGGACCAAGAGGAGAGGAAAGGGCCTGGGGTCCCAGTGTCCCCTAAGGGACAAATGACCCAACTTCCTCCCATTGATATAGGGACGTGAAATTCCCAACCTGGCCTGGATGAGTTTGTGTTCTCTAAAACTGAAGAATGAATTTTAGGAACAAATGGAGGTTGAGGGTAAAACTTTAATGGAAAGGAAAGCTTCTGTCAGAGAGAGACAGAAGGGGGACCCGAGTGGGTTGCCCAGGAAGCTGTTTCTTCCAGGGACTTTTATAGTGTAAAACCATGTGGGGTTGAGGTAGGGACAAAGGGGTCTCACTTAGGCAGATGCAGGGTGGGACTAAACTATGGTCAACAAATGGGATTACAAGCACCATTTGCTCAGGTAAAATTGATTAGGTCCAGGACCAAATGGGGGAGCGAGTCACATAGCAAGCAGGCATGAATGTAAAACAGGACCTTATCAGGAGGCCTTCAGACCATAATTCTTCCTGAGTAATGATTGATCCTGGATGCCAGTCTTTAGGTTCGATTTACAGCAGGGGCCTCCATCTTTCCCAAAGTTGTAAGGTGCCTGGCTGTTGTTATTTCCTTCGAGGGCCTGACCCTGTCTGACTGCCTGTAATTTTCTATCTAACTCAGACTGCCTGTAACACCATCACGCACTACTTCTTGCAGGTACCACAAGCTGAAGATAGAGCTTGTAGCACATGTGATTGGCGGTCATTTAATATCCAAAGCAACTGGACCTTACACTATGTAGAAAAGAGAATGTTCTCAGCAGACAGAATCACTTTAGATAAAACACTGAGGCAGGGCTGGTGAGATGGCTCAGTGGTCTAAAGCACCTACTTAGAACAAGCTTAGCAAAGCAAAGGGACCGCGGTTCAATTCCCCAGCACCACATGCCAGCCAGCCCTGCCCCCTGGTGAGCTGAGCTGGCCACACACACACACACTCACACACATAAATAAATAAATAAAATTTAAAAAAAAAACACTGAGGCAAAAGGAACACAGTGTTCAGAAGTAAAAGTTGTTCTGAGTGTCAGGAAAATGCAACTTGCCTTCCTAAGAAGTTTGGGTCTGCTCTCTGGGCTGGCTCGGGGGACCTATGGGAGATTTTCGCAGGTGAAGTCCCAAGGTTCAAGAGTGCACATGTGCAAAACCAGCAACAACAGCAAGCAGCATGGAGCAGAGCACAGCGACCAAGTGGCCTGTGTCTTTGTAATTCTTACACAGATGGTTATCTCATGTTTACATTCTTACATTACGTAACTAGCGCATGCATGTTTACCTGTGCTGAGTAATGGTGACATAACCGTATCCCACTGTGCGCCTGCACTAGACAAGCAAGGTCATGTCCCTTCATGCTCTTTATCTTTGAAGCAGACTGAGTGGTTACCCACACTCCCAAAACAGTTTTTTTTACACAGACTGTTTTAGAAAGCATCCAGATTCTGTTACAGGAACTTGGGACACCTTTGGACTCCCCTTCAACCAGGGCAGCCCTACTTTGCCTCCTATGAAACTTGGATCAGAAGACTTCATAAGCAAAAAGTAAAAGGTTTTGGGGCCGGGGAGATGGCTCAGTGGAATAAGCGCTTCCCTGGCAATGCAAGGGTCTGAGTTCAATTCCCCGTTCTGCCAAAAAAAAAAAAAAAAAAAAAAAAGTAAAAGGTGTTTACACCACTAGTTGTCTACCAAGTGTTTGCTTCCTACTAAGCCCTGTCGCGTTAACTTGCCACATGTGACTGGTTCTCACCCAGAAGAACCAGTTCAAGGAGACTGCATGTGGTGGGATCCAAAGGACACAGAGCGGCGCCACTGAACCAGGGCAGTCCTGACCCTGCTTTTCCACCGTTTGGGTGTATATAAACTGATTTCAGGAAATATATGAGTTTTGACAAATTACTTCACCACCTCCAATCCCTGGTACTGCTTTCTAGTTGAGTCAGCTGGCTTTTACAATCCTGTAGGCCGAACATAACAGACACTGGAAGTAAAGGGTTGAATAAACTTGGCTCACCAGGTGAAACCAGGAACCCAGGTTCACCACACCCACAGACGGGCTGGGGTCACTTCCATGCGCAGCTCAGCTGAGGACTAAACCCAAGCTACGCCGGTCGCCGGATCCGCCCCCTCCCATGATTGGCCTGCCCTGATGCCCCGCCCCTGTGCCGCCATTGGCTCCCGCCTTGGCACCGCCCCTGGCGCCCCGGCGCGCTCCTGAGCGCGTGGCTAGCTGTCGGTTGTGAGAGCCTCCGAGGGTCACTGAGGGGGTCGTAGCTGCGCCCGCTTCCCTTGATTTCTAACCCCGGCACTCGTCTTCCCTGCAGCCAGACAGCCGTCCCGCCTCTCCAGCGCCTCCTCCCTGCCCGTCGCACGCCCCAGGACCTCTGTCTTCGTGCCGGGTTTCCCGTGCGTACCATCCAGGACGTGTAATCAAGGTGGCGGCTCAGGTCTGTCGTTCCCTGAACGCCGTTGGTGTGAAAGCGGGCTCCGTGCGGGGGCACACGAGGCTGTGGGCACCTCACACCCACGCGGGGTGGGGGACAGCCAGGGGCGCTCTGGGGCCTGGAAGGGCTGGCCCACGGGCTGCTGACTCCAGTCAGGATTGCTGCTGGTGAGACGGGAGTGCTAGAGGGCACCCAGGCTGTCGCAGGGGGAATTCCTCCCCGAACAGCTCTGTTACTGTGGGCGGGAAGGGACGGTCTCATGAACCCGGTGCATCAGGACCAGAATGTGCACTACTGTTTCTCTGAGTTGCGTGATCGTGAGCTCCTGCCCACTACCCGACAGACAGGCAGGTGTGCTGAGAGGAAGGAGTGCTGTACCATCTTAGGCACTTTATTGTCACTGGGGCAAAATAGCCGGCACCCTCAGCTCCACAAAGAAAAAGGTTATTTTGGCTCACAGTTCGAGGAGTTCTCAGTCCATAGCTGTCCAAGTCAAATGCAGAAACAGCTTGGAGGAAGGGCCTGGGCAGAGGACAGCTGCTAAGGTCATGGAGGTCAGGAAGCAGAGAGAAGGGAGGATGTAAACCCAGGTCATGTCCCCAGCCTCTTCCCACCAGGCACCAGCTCCGAACCGCACACTTATCGGGGGATTCATGAGTGGGTTAATCCATTGATGGATATAGCACCTCCATGACCCAATCACCTTCAAACATGCAAGGCCTTGGGGGATACCCCAGATCTAAACCACAACAGAAACTAAACACTAAAATTGAACTGTACCTGAAAAACGGTGCACTATACACTCAGTAACTGTGTATGGATAGGATGAATAGATGAGCTTTTGAAGGAACCAAGCCTATCCACCACTCCGTTCGCTGTACTAGAGCCAGGTCTTGCAATAGTAATTCTGCAGATGTTGGTCATGTAGAGAAATTGAGGTATGTGCTGTGGAACAAGCATTGATGGAAATGTTTTAGAAAATCTTACTTTTCCAAATAATTGTTTTAGGTATTATGATTACAATGCCAGAAAAGACTAGCAAGATCTCTATTCTCATGGAATTTAAATTCTAGTAGAGGAAGATGGAAAAAACAGATAAGCAATCTATGAACAAGGAGTTTTGCATAATGGTAAATGCAGTGACCAAGTGAAAAACTGTTAAACAAGAGATGGGAAGAACTTGCTTTATTTATTTTTTTTAAAATTTATTTGTGTGTGTGTGTGTGTGTGTGTGTGTGTGGCCAGCTCAGCCCGCCTGGGGGTGGGGCTGGCTGGCATGTGGTCCTGGGGGATTGGACCGCGGTCCCTGATGCTTTGCTAAGCTTGTTCTAAGTAGGTGCTCCAGACCACTGAGCCATCTCATCAGCCCCAAGAACTTGCTTTAAATAGCTTCTTTAGGTGAGTCCTCTCTAAAGGGCTTGCAAAATAAAAACTGCTATAGTTGAAATATAAAGTGGCACAAAATGAACTTGGAGAGATAGAGGCCTAATCATACAGGTTTTTGAATAGGCTACAGAAAGCTACTCTTGGATTAAGTGTGAGATTTTTTAAAAGTGTGATATGAAAGTAGTAGTGGATTTTGAGGGAGTGATATGATTGCTTTAGCTTTAAAAAAAAAAAGTCATCTCACAGCAAATGGATCACAGGGACAGAGAGCAAGATTTGTGGCAGGAAACAATGGAAAAATTCAAGAAACCATGACAGAAGTTTGAGATAAAATAACCAAAAAGTAGATGTGCATGAGATACATTTTGAAGGCAGAACTTACAAATTTTGTGATATTTTGAATATAGGGGTGAAGAAACAGAAAAGGTCCCTCCTAGCTAGGGTTTTGCTTGAGTATGAGAAGGTGGTTATACCATTTGCCAAATGGAAAAGACTGGGGAAGAAAGAGGAGGGGACGACTTTTATTTTGCTTACCTTAATTTTTAAATGTTCATTAGGTAAGTTCTGAGTCTTGAGTTTTGTGCAGAGAGAAAAAGACTAGAAATTAAAAGTTGGGAGTCACTAGCATGCAGGAAAAAACTACCTAGATAGAGTAAGTATTCTCATGGAGAACATTCCAGTGATTGAGGGGATGGGGAGTAAGCAAAGCAGAGAGAAGAAGAGCCAGTGGATTAGGAAGAAACTCTAGACAGGGTGGTGACGTAGAAAGCAAGAAAACAAAACATGGTCAATGGTACTAAATGATACAAGAGGTCAAGTAAAATAAAGAGATGTGTGTGTTGGATTTTGTCAACTCATAATAGTTGTGTACTTTGACAAGTACAATGAGAAATGTGGTGAGAAAAAATATAACACTCTAAATATCTTGAGATATTTTACTATGGAGAGCTGATTAGAGAAGGATACAATGGAAGAGAAGGGTTCTTGAAGATACTAAAGCATGTTTTTAAAACTAGTGTGAGTGGTCTAACACAGAGCATTTATGCAAAATGAAATCAGTACAAGAGAGTGTGTCCATCAGTTTTTGGGAGGTTCTTTTTGTGCTGTGACAAAATAAACAACTTAAAGAAGGAAAGAGTTACTTTGGCTCATAGTTTAAAAGGTGAGCCAAAATAAATCTTTGGTCTATTTAGTAACTGTCTTAGTCACTTTCTTTGTCACTGAGACATAATACCAGATACCCACAACTTAAAGAAGGAAACATTTATATTGGCTCCCTGTTTCAAGTCCAGGGTCAGCTAGCTCCAGGGCAGAAATGGCTTGGCAGATGAAAAGCCATTCATATCATGATATCCAGGAGAAAGAATAAAAAAGGAGAGCTAAGGAGAGAATAAACCCTTCCAGGTCACCACTGTCCTCACCCAGTGACCTACCTCTTTGACTAATCCCAATTTTCTTCCTTTTTTAAATTTAATATTTATTTATTTATTTGCTTGGTACAGGGTCTGAGCTGCATCACAATCCTCCTGTCTCAACCTCCCCAGCTCTAGGATTATGGGGGGGGGGGTGCTACCACTCCTGGTTTAAGTGGCCAGCTTGGTATGGGGCCAGTGTGGCACAGGGCCAGCATGGCACAGGGCCAGCATGGCATGTGGTACTGGGTAACAAATTCAGGTCCTTGTGCTTGCCAGGCAGGTGCTTAGACCTCCAAGCTATCTCCTTGGACCATCCCAATTTTCTAAGACCACAGTTACCTATAACTCATCAGTGGATTAACCTAGTACCACTATAACCCATCTTCTAAAAGTTCTAGCTCTAAAACATGAGCCTTTTTGAGAAAAGTTCTAGATCAAAACCTTAACATTCTGCCTCTTGGCCTCCAAAAAATGTCTGTTTTTCTTTCATTTGTGGGCTTTTTCTTTTTTTTTTCTTTTTTTTTTTTTTTTTGGAGACAGGGTTTCGCTATGTGTTTCAGGCTGGCCTAGAGCTCACATTGTAGCCCAGGCTGATCTCAAACTCACAACAGTCTTCCTGCCCCAGCCTACTGAGTTCTGGGATTATAAGCATGTACCACCATGCCAGCCATGTCTGTTTCTTTATGTAAAATGAATTTAACCCATCTCTAGGAGTTCCAAAGTTCTTAACAGTTCCAACTTACTAAAAAAGTTTGAGTCAAAAGTTTCCTCTTCTAATCAAAGCAAACTCTTATCTGTGTACCCCTATAAAAATAAAAAAAATTAAATACTTGTGATGTACAATGACTCAGTAAATATTTTCATTCCAAAAGAGAAAAAGGAATAGAAAGTAATGAGGCCAAATCCAGCTGGCAAACTATATCTTGTAGTTCCATGTCCAGTACCCAGTGCAGTTATGACAAGATGTGGACTTCAGAGGGCTTGGGTGGCCCCACCCCTTTAGTATCTACTTTTATAGCTCCTATGGCCTGTTTTGTGGGGTGGCCCAACTCACTGTCCATAGCATTCCTTAACACATTTTCCATGTTCCTAGCATCTCCAATTTCCTGTAGCCACTACTGTATATTTGGCTTTACTCTCACAGCTTTGCAAGTTGCCCCTTAAGAGGCACACTACTTGGCTTCCCAGTCCTCCTGAAATCTGGGTGGAATCCTCCATGAATATATAATCTTAAATTCTGCCTAGCTACACAACCAGCACCACATGAATGATGCCAAGGTCTGCTCCCAACTCAAGCAGTAGCAAGACCTCTTGGACCATTGCAGAGACTTCTGAGTACCTGGATAGCTGATCACTGTGAAACATAGCCCAGTAAATCAATTCCTTAGGAGGCCCTTCTCAAACAGGGAGCTCTGGGGTTCTCTCCTCAAATGAAAGCTTTATAGATTTACACCTTTCATCCTGGGAAAGACAGGGTCTGGCCAATGTCTGAGATGTCTTCAAGCCATGTTTTCTAGTTTCCTG
>NW_004524759.1:3804283-3806429 GCF_000260255.1 Octodon degus | reverse complement strand
GGCTCCCTTTGGTGTCTTTTTTTTTTTTTTTTTTGCAGAACCAGGGATCGAACTCAGGCCCTTGCGCTTGCCAGAGAAGCGCTTATCCCACTGAGCCATCTCCCCAGCCCCTCCAAATTTTCTGATCAAGGAGATTATGGGGCCACAGAACAACATGATCCATGATGTAGAGTGTGCCTAAGGAGAGTAACATGGAGAGAAAACATTTTCTCAGGCTTTCACAGAGAGAAAATTGGTCAAGCAATGGCTGTGACTCATCCACATGGCTGACACTGACAAAGGATCTACAAACTGTGGTACAGGGTTTCAGGGTAAATCCTGAGGGGATTTGACTGACCTTGTCAAATACAAAAATTACATTTCATGTTATATAGGTCTTGCTTTGGTCTTAACCATCCAGCAGAAAAGTATAAAAATGAGGTGTATAAAGTAAAGCCATATTAATATGTTGAGCTGTGAAAGGCTCAAGTCAACAACTTCTGTGGTTAACCTACTACTATTGTGGACTGCTGGTCTGTGTTGGATTGTTTTGCTGAATTCATGCACCTATAGTATTTAGATGCCAATGGAATACCCATCTCAGACAGGACTAAACAGAAAAAGGGGGGATACAAAGGAAGGACCATTTTGTATTTGTATATACAGAATAGTTAGGATAGATAGACAGCTACTTTCTCTTAATTCAATGAAAAGAAAGATTTGTACTAATAGTGTATGGACAGGATATCCAGTTGTCTTCTTATACTATGGATAACCACTAAGAAGATAACAATGTACAATGCATTAATTATTGAAACTGTCCTATGAATCAGTTTTGAAACCGTCTCATTGCTATTTGTTTCTCAATAAAATAAAATAAACTTTTCAGATTTTAAAATCATTTCATTTTGATGTTTATTCCTGATTTTTACAGTACATCTAACTAAAGGCAGTCAGTAGTACCCATGCCACACCCTGCAGAGTTGCCTTGAAATTTTCTCTACCAAATTAATTAGTCTGCTGCTCTTAATCTCATTCTCAGGCTCAGGAAATGGGGAAAATGTAGACAAATTTTTTTTTTTTTTTTTTTTTTTTTCAGGTACCGGGGATTGAACTATTTTCTGTCAGTTTTAATCTTGCGAATTTCAAATACTATTTTTTTTTTTTTTTTTTTTTTTTGCCACACATAGCCTTCAGTCACACTGCCAGTGGAATCCTTGTTCCCAATTAAAACCTCTTAACCTTGTCTTTACTATCTGCATTTCTATGAACATTCTTATCTTCTGAGCTTTGACCAGAACCTCCCATCAAGGTCAGGACTTCCCTAGCCAACATCACCAAACCTTTCCTAACTTGTCCCAGTAGTTAGTTCCAAAGGCTTCTAAATGACATGGTCAGGTGCACTCATAGCAACAACCCCTCTTCTCTGGTACAGAATCTGCCTTAATCATTTTCCTCATCTCATCACTAAGATGCAACACTCACAACTTAAATGAGGACAGGTTTATTTTGCCTCATAGTTTCAGTCCAAGGTAGGCTGTCTCCAAGGCAGAAAGACCATGGCAGAGTGGCATGGAAGACAAAAAGCTGTTCATGGCATGGTGGCTAGGAAGGAGAGTGAGACAGAGACTGAGAGCAGAGAGGAGCGGGGAGGAGGAAGGGATGGAGGGTGAGAGTAAGCCAAGGATAGAGATAAGCGCTTCCAAGTCACACCCCAGTCCTGCCTCTTCCAACCGTACCCCACCTTCTGACAGTACATTTAGCTCTGAACTCAGCAGTGGAATATAATACCTCCAATGATCCAGTGATCTTCCAAAACCTAACCTCTGAACATGCAAGACTTTTGGGGAACGTTGTAGACCCAAGCCTTAACAGTAAGTCATGGTTGTCTAGTTCCATGGTGGGTCACCTTCCAAAAGCCCCACCTCTGAACACGAGACTTTGGGGGACATTTAGCTCCAAACCATAACAGAATACATAGACTTTAGGAATATGGTCTTTGAAAATACAAGAGGAGATAGGATAACAGGAATATGTACAAATGTAGGTTTTGGGAGCATGGACAAGTGTGGGCTTTGGGTGTGTAGTTTTTTTTTTTTTTTTTTTTTTTTTTTTATTTGTTTTTTTCTACTTGCTATCTCTAATGTTCTTGCTTTTGTTCTCCTTA
>NW_004524759.1:3803009-3803992 GCF_000260255.1 Octodon degus | reverse complement strand
TGGCCCCGAAGCTTCCGGGTCTTCCTTAGTCTGGAGGGCATGTCGGCGGCCGAGACGAAAAGCGGGTGTGTAGTTTTGAGATGTGAGGCATGACATATAGGAAGAACTGAAATTTACATGGCTAAAGTTTAGGCAGTCAAATGAAAGAATGAGGAAATAAGTAGGTACAAGGGCCCTATATAGCAATTTAAGGAGTTTGACTTTTTTTCCACTGTTGAAAAATATTAAGCACAGGATTGTCTTACTCATGCGTTTCAGGAGATTTTTCTCCATTATGGAAATTACATCAAGGAGGAACAGTGCTAGAGATGGGGAGAACAGTTGGAAGACTATTACAAGATCTAAGAAAAAAGGTAGTTATGGTCTGGACTAGGGTAGTGGTAGTTTTTCTGGACAGCAATAGACAACATGATGATTTAGTAATTCAGTGGATATTGGCAGGGAAAGAGAAGTGGGAAGGAAGACTGACTTCTCAGAGAAGTTTGTAATTTGATGAACTAGGTAGATGGTGGTTTCTTTTTTGAGATAGGCATTTCTCTAAAGAAGGAATCAATTTGATTGGAAAAGATGTTTAGTTCAGTTGTACTTTGTCCTTGGATTGTCTAAAATCCTCCCTTTCTAACCTAATTTATAAGTTTGGAATTGAAGTGCAAGGAGGTAAAGCTTAAAATAGTCTTAAAACCATAGGAGTAGAGGGACTGGGGAGATGGCTCAGTGGAATAAGCGCTTCCCTGGCAAGTACAAGGGTCTGAATTCAATCCCTGGTTCCACAAAAAAAAAAAAAAAAACCTCCAAATTCAGCTTCTCTAACAGCAATGAAACACCCATCTCTGACAAAACAAAACAAAAAAGGAGCTGGGGCAGGGCAGATGGCTCAGTAGAATAAATACTTGCCTGGCAAGTGCAAGGGCCTGAGTTCAATTCCCCATTCCACCAAAAAAAGGGGGGGAGATATGAATAAAGGACATATTGTAGTGAATATA
>NW_004524759.1:3801500-3802676 GCF_000260255.1 Octodon degus | reverse complement strand
AAAAAAAAAAAAAAAAAAAAAGACCACAGAAAAGATAACCAGAGATATATAAAAAAAGGATACAGGAAGTGACAAAATGAAGTATGAGAATTCAAGAAGTAAAACTGGCATCCGTTTTTGTGTTATCGTGTGCAGAAAGCTTTATTTGGAAGGTTTTTTTTTTTTTTGACTGGCTCAGGCTGCCTTAAGGGCAGGTCTGGTAAGGCATGTGGAGCTGGGGATCAAACCTCAGTCCCCTGCACTTGACTGCATTTGCATGAGCAGGCACTTAACAACTGAGCTAACTGGCAGAACCCCAGAAAGCTCTATTTGGAATAACTCTAAACCAATGGTCTTGATTTTAAAAAAAGATTCAGTGACAATATTTGAAGCAAATAAAAGGGAATAAATAAAAGCATGGGAAGTCTAATTTATAATACCAAACTCAGTATTCACTATGACTCAAGGAAAATTTCTATTCTTATGTATCTAATTATTAATGTGATTATAAGATTTGATTTGTTTTTCTTAAATACATAGAAGGGACATGTGAAAAACAATCTCAACGTATTTAGCTAAACCACAAAGTTAATCATCTGTATTTAGAAAACTAATGGAGAATTAGCCATGAACTATTGCCAAGTGGTCTGCTGTTTAATCACTAGATGTCACTATTTACAACAGTGCTCTGAAAGGATAAATTCATAGTGTTACATATGAATACCGAAGAAAATACAGTGTATGTGTTATTTATGTAAAAAGTGATGGGGCTGGAGATACAGCTAAGCAGTGCAATGCCTGCTTGGCAAACTTGACGTCATGAGTTTGATTCCTGGTACCCCGCCCTCAAAACAGAAGTGAAATTTCCCAAGGAGCAAGTATTGATACTGTTTCTCAGTTGGTCCACCAGAAAATATAAATCACAAACTTAAAGCTAAGTCCTTGGATTGTCTAACATACTTCCTCCATGACCCAATTTTATAGGTTTAGAATTGAGGTGCAAAGAGGTAAAGTAGTGAGACATTTACTCTGCGCTGTGTAGCAAATCAAAGCGAGTTTGCGTTGTTCAGTTTTCTTCACAACACCGCATTGTGTCCATTATTAGTATATATAATCAAACAGACATTCTAATAAAACAAGGTAAAAAGCAGAACTTCTAAATCAATCAAAATTTACCATTACTTTAAACACAAAGCC
>NW_004524759.1:3791528-3800001 GCF_000260255.1 Octodon degus | reverse complement strand
GGCAGTGCAATGTTGAACATTTGGCAAGCAAAGGCTTTTGCTAGAACTTTCACAAACACCTCATTCTGTCTCCCTCTTCCTTTCCTCCCCTATTCTATCTCCCCCACCCACTCTCCCTCTCTGTCATAAAGTGGAAAGGTTCATTTTGGCTCAGTGTGGTCAGTTGCCAGATATTTGGTGTGCTGCTTATGGACCTACTGCAGGGCAGTGTGTCGTGGTGGCAAGCATACAGCAGAGGAAACCCTCATTTGGAGGACAGACTGGTCTCTTAGTGTCCTTAGAGTCACTGCCCAGTGGCCCAGATCTACTGCTGGGCCACACTCTTACAGGTTCCAACCCCTTTCCCCTCAAGTGCCACAGGCTGGGACCTTTTTTAACCCATGACCTCTGGGGGACATTCCAGATCCAAACTATAGCATCTACCCTGGTTCCCAAAGCTTACATTTGTCTCACCAAGGAAAATGTATTTAGTCTTCTTCTGAGACTCTCCAAAGTCTTAGCTCTCTCAGGCATTGCCGGAAAGTCCACGTCCAAAGTCTCTCCCAAGAGACTCAGCTCGGAGCACTTGTACAAATTAGCATTACCTGCTTCCAACATATAGTAGTGGGACAGGCACAGGGTCAACATTCATATTCAAAAAGGCAAGTCATAGGAAGAGAAAAGAAGCATTAGGCTAAAGCAAGACCAGAGCCAGCCAGACAAAGATGAAATCCTGTCTTTCTGTCCAGTGACCAGGCAGCTCCTCACTTTTTGTGGCTTGCTTTTCTTTCTTTCTGAGCTTCCCTCAGCAGAGGTCCCCTGGTCTGGTGTTCTGCATTGCAGCTTCAACATCATCCTCACAACTTCAGTGTATTGTTCTGCCAAGGACTGTCTACTAAGACTCCAGCCCTGTCACCCAGTGACTAACCTTCCAGTCCATCCTTTGAAATCTTGGTGAGGCTTCCATGACTTCTTGAGTTTCACATGCTTCTTGCCTGCCACACCAGCATCATGTGGGTGACAAGTCAGCTGCTGGCATGAACTCTGTATATGTGGGCCCACTTGAACCAATGTTGCAGAAGCCTCTGAGTGCCTTGTGAGGCAAGCATGGGAAATGAACCTATTTGAGGATCACTTACTCTGGCTTTCTTGTTAATTATGTGGAAGGTTTTTGGTTTGTTTGTGTGTGTGTGTGTGTGTGTGTGTGTGTGTGTGTGTGTGTGTGTGTATTTGGCATTTTTAACTTCACCATTCATTCAATGTTTACTCCACAGATATTCAGAGTATCACTATGTGCCAGGCACTATGTCAGTCAGGAATAAAGCTAGGAATGGTCTCTCCTTCCATGAAGCCCAAAGGTTCCTAGTTCCATCTGAGATGGAATAGGCCCACCATAGCCTACCTTTTCTGCTGCTTAAATCCAAAAACTCTGAATAAAATATACAGAGTAAGTATCTGAGGATTTTGAAAAATAAGCATATCAGGTGAATTGTGAAAGACAAACTACAAGAAGGGCAAGGAAGAGAATGGAAGGGAGGAGAGGGGAGGGCAGGGGAGGGCAGGGGAGGAAAAAGAAAAGGCCAAATAGCTCAATAGGAAGGTGTCAGAGAAGTGGAGATTAGACCAGGTTACCGGATAGCATGTACTGGGAGGCTGCGTGTAAGTGAACCTGCCCATCTATCTGCGTGGAAAAGGACTGTGTGGTCTAAGGCACCAACAGAAGTAAATTTTGTTGCTCTTGTAATTTCTTTTGTTTTGTTTTTTTTTTTTTTTTTTTAATGGAACCAGGGATTGAACTCAGGCCCTTTGAGCTTTCCAGACAAGTGCTTATTCTACTGAGCCATCTCCCCAGACCCTGCTCTTATAATTTGTGACCTAAGATAAGCCTCAGATCTCCTAGTGTGTGAGGGTAACACAGGAAACCAAAACTACAACAAAATCTAATTGTGTGGGCTAAAGATCTGGAAAATGAGCCAAAGAAAATGTGAGGAAGTCCTGTTAGTAGTGGCTTGTGTTTTTTGTTTTGCCTTTTAATGGATTTTCCTTAAGGGCAGGCCCTATTTATGCATTAGAAGTAACTGAAACTCAGGAGAAGGAAAAAAAAAAAAAAAAAAAACATTTTGTCTTACAGCCAGAGAAACCAGGAAAGGATACCCTGAGAGTTAATATGTGATGGGGGAGAGATGCTACTAAGACAGGAGAAGGCTGAAGAGGGGTTCCTTAATTCTGGGTACAATCCTAGCCCAGGGTGTTGGGTACCCCAAGTAGTGCACACATGAAGTAAACCCAAAGCAGCAGAGCAAAAGTTGGGAAAACAACTGAGATTGGAGGCAATGCCACAAGGTAACAGAACTAAGGATGTGCACCTAACCAAGCTGACTGCTGAAACAAACCAAACAATTAATAATATTCAGAGAATTTTCAAAGAACCTTAAAGTCTAAGCAAAATGTCTGTATTATACTGTAAAAGTGCTAGACATATAAAGAACCAGAGAATGATTGTGTTGGCGCAAAGAAAATCAACAAGTAAAAATTTAGGGTACGGTTACTGCATCACTGCAGCTGGTTCCACCATGCTCCAGGTGAGGGGATGCAGGGCAGCCTGGCACGCTGCCCTTGGAGATATCTTCTCCTGAAGGAAAGCTGCCACTTCATATGCTTCAAAAATGGTTCTTCCAATCATTGTAAAATGGGGTGAACAGGAATATTCAGTGACCACGCTTTCGGAAGATGATACTGTGCTAGATCTCAAACAGTTTTTCAAGACCCTTACTGGAGTGCTGCCAGAACACCAGAAATTACTGGGACTCAAAAGTGAAAGGCAAACCTGCAGGAAATGATGTTAAGCTTGGAGCTGTCAAACTGAAACCAAATACTATAATTGTGATGATGGGAACTTGTGAGGAGACCTTGGAAGATGTCTTAGGTCCACCCCCTGACGATGATGTTGTCAATGATTTTGATATTGAAGATGAAGTAGTTGAAGTGGAGAACTGGGAAGAATATCTGTTTAAAATTTCTCAGAGAGTTAAAGAGTACAAAGTGGAAATACTGAATCCTCCCAGAGAAGGAAAAAACCTGTTGGTACTAGATGTTGATTATACATTGTTTGACCATAGGTCTTGTGCAGACTAGGGTAGAATTAATGCAGCCGTATCTTCGTGAATTTCTTTTTTTTTTTTTTAAATGTATCAGGTATTTAATTAGGTTCTTAGTAAGAAATTTAGAACACTAATTTATGAGGATAAATTCCATTTGTCGGATGAGTAAAAACAGATCACAGGTAGCAATTTTGCTGAAATCTGTGAGTCCACTGCTTTCTGATCCACCTTGCGCTGCTCTGAAATCTGGTATCTCTCTTTCTCAGTGTCGAAGATCTCGCCCTCCTGGTTTCTGGGCTTCCACAGCTTCTTCTTCTTAAAGTAAGCATCAGTGAGGTGTTTGGGGATTTTCACTATGCTGATGTCCATTTTTGTAGAGGTGGCAATGACAAATTTCTGGTGTGTTCTTCGTAGAGGAACACGATTAAGGCTCAGAGGCCCAGTCACAAGTAGCAAGCCACTCTCCAACTGCTTCAGGAAGACCACTCTCTTGCCTCTGTGACGCCCGGTGAGGATGATCAAGATGGTGCCAGGAGTGATGCTAGCTCGAAGTTTCCGCACATGCTGACTGAAGGGTTTCTTGCCGTGGCTCAAGAGCTTTTGGGGCACATCTTCAGTAGGGTAGTACCTAGGCATTTTTCAAAGCTTAACCACCCGGCTACCTCCATTCTTGTCCCCACCGACCGGTTTTGTGATGGTAGCAAGAACTTTCTCCTTCTTTTTCTTCTCAACCTTTGATTTAACAGCTGTGTACTTTCTCTTGTACAAAGCCTTTCTGGAATACATGGCAGATCAGGAGTATCTACCAATTCCTCTAACCAGGACAGGATTTCAGCTGCAGTGGGGCTGCCCCTTCTTGGACTTTTTTGCCTTCTTCACCTTACCCTTTTTACCAGTGCCACTGGCAGAAGCCTTCTGGGCTTCGGGTTTCTTCTCTTTAGTGTCTGGCTTCTCAGTTTTTTCATCCGCCATCTTGCAAGATGGGAAAGAACTAAGATTCCGACTTCCGGTCTATAAGCAATCTCTTCGTGAATTTCTAACATCTGCATATGAAGATTATGACATTGTTATTTGGTCTGCAACAAATATGAAGTGGATTGAAGTTAAAATGAAAGAGCTGGGAGTGAGTACAAATGCAAATTATAAGATTGCCTTCAGTACATACCCCAAGGAGAGGACTGATAGATGTAAAGCCTCTTGGTGTTCTATGAGAAAGTTTTCCAAGTTTTACAGCAAAAAAAAAAAAAAAAAAAAAAAAAAAAATACCATTATGTTTGATGACATAGGAAGAAATTTTCTCATGAACCCACAGAATGGACTAAAGATAAGGCCTTTTATGAAAGCATACCTAAATCGAGATAAAGACAAAGAACTTTTAAAATTAACTCACTACCTCAGAGAGATAGCAAAATTGGATGACTTTTTGGAGCTAAATGACAAATACTGGGAAAGGTATCTCTCAAAAAAGCAAGGACAGTAGTCACACGTTATCCTAGCCATTATTGAAGATACTTGAGATCCATGACCTTTTTGCTTTTATGCTACAAATCATGATAGTGCTGGACATGGAAGCAAATACTAGACTCCTTATTCTCGGTCTTCCAATTTTTGTAAATTTAATTTTATATTTTTTTTGAAGATCATAGCAATATGCTTTAAAAAAATTCTTCCCCCCTCAAATGAATATACTGTTACTCTTGAAAAGTATTTTCTCTGGCATTGATTATTGAAATGTTTTCCATCAAAAAAAAAAAAAGGAAGAAAAAGTGGGGGGAAATGAGTACTAATGTGTTGTTTTGTGACTTTAGAAATATTATGTCTTGTGTTTTTGCCTCACATTATTAATTGCCTAAGTCTAAAACCAAACCCATCTTGGAACTAGGGTTTTTCCCTTTAAGAAAACAAGCAAGTTTTTGAGTAAAGAACTTGGTTTGTTATGCTTAAAATTATCAATAATTTTTATGCCTTTGGCACAGACAGAACTGCTCCACTAGTTTCATCTCTAAATTCTGAGATGTCTCAGTTTGGTCTGTGTGTGTCAGTGTTCTCTACTAAAACCAAGGGACGTCAGTTGTGATACAGCTGTGTCATAGTATGAGAGATAGAAAGCAAAGGACTGGGGACTAATACTAAGGAACAGAGTGTGCTTCTCTTTAGTGGCTAAACGGAACTATTCCTGCCTAAAACTGTTGTCATAAAAGCAGCTAAAGGCAGTAAATTAAAATGGGATTAAAAGCAATAAATTTCAAAATATCACCAGTTCAACCCTAAAAAGCATGAACAAACCTAAAAAGGTTTTTGTTCTCTTCCAGCTATATAAGTGCTACCACTGTGTGTCAGTGAAAATATCTTGCCATAAGATTAAAAATATTGTATATTACTTGCAATGCTTAAGCCTGCAGATATGTAATGTGACCACTGTTTTGTGTTAATAGTATTGCTTTATACAGTTCTTATATTTGAAAGGAGTAGATTCTTTTAAATAAACATGGTGTATATTGTTCTTATGGGACTATTTCAGTGGTGCAAATAATAAATATCTTTTCTTAAAACAAAAAATTAAAATTAAAATTAAAAACTTAGGGTAGGGGCTGGAGA
Organism: Octodon degus; assembly: GCF_000260255.1. Lineage (NCBI taxonomy): Eukaryota > Metazoa > Chordata > Mammalia > Rodentia > Octodontidae > Octodon > Octodon degus. The sequence continues at coordinate 3,794,323 of NW_004524759.1, read as the reverse complement.
GATGGCTCAGTGGTCTAAAGCACCTACTTAGAACAAGCTTAGCAAAAGCATCAGGGACCGCGGTTCGATCCCCCGGCGCCACATGCCAGCCAGCCCGCCCCCTGGTGGGCTGAGCTGGCCTCTCTCTCTCTCTCTCTCTCTCTCTCTCTCTCTGTCTCTCTCTCAAATAAATAAATAAATAAAATTTAAAAAAAAAAAAAACCTTAGGGTAATACACATGTTGGAATTACCAAAGACTTAAAGTAGCCTTTAAAACTATGTCCCCTGTGGTAAAGATAAGCACATTAGCAATGAAAGAAAAAAATACTCTTGGGCCAGCCAGATAGTTCAGCAGATTAAAGTGCTTGCTTAGGCAGATGCGCCCGGCATGCCATGCCACGCCTCACGCCCCTCCCCACCGCGAGTACACTGAGATGGTGATTGAGACTGGCCATGGTGGCATGCGCTTGTAATCCCAGCTCTTGGGAGGCAGAAAGCAGGAGGATCACTAGGAGTCTGATCTGTGTAGTGAGACCCTGTAGACCCTGTACTACATACATAAAAAGAAAAAGAAAAAATACTCTTGACAGCAGAAATTTTTTTTTTTTTTTTTTTTCGGAACCGGGGATTGACAGCAGAAAATTAGAAACTATGGAAAAGTAATAAGCCAGGCCTAGTGGCATATGTCTGTAGTCCAAGAACTTTGGGAAGATGATACAGGAGGACTGCAAGTTTAAACCCAGCTTGGGCAATTTACCAACTTAGGGAGACCCTATCTCCAAAAGGGCTTGGGACTGTTGTGATGTAGCTCAAGGCAAAGGCCCTAGGGTCAGTGCTCAGTACTTAAAAAATAAATAAATAAATAAAAAGGGCCAGCCAGATAGCCCAGTGGATTAAAGCACCTGCTTAGGCAGATGGAGGGACCAGGGTTCGATTCCCCAGCATGCTATGCCAGCCCTGCCCCCTGGGGCACGCTGAGACTGGGATTGAGACGGGCATGGGTGGTGTGCACCTGTAATCCCAGCATATGGGAGACTGAAAACAAGAGAATCACTACAAGAGAATCACTACTTTATCCACCATACTAAATACAAAAAATAAAAAATAAAAAGTTTTGCCAACTAAAAAATATAACATCTGAAATAAAAATTTCCATGGATAGGCTCAATGGCAGAATAAAATGAATAAGGAAAGAATCCATGAACTTGATAAATGTTAAATAGACATTGTTCACTCCAAAAAAGAGCATGAAAAAAGTCTGAAAGAATAATATGAACAGAGGCTTAAGGAAGCATAAGATACTATGATGGAGTCTACAGCCTAATGAGACATATGCACTGAACAGTCACCCTGACAAATACGCAATTTCAAATTGAGTTAATTGTTTTGAAGAAAATGGGCAAGGTCCTACAAGCATAGGTAACAACAAATGGTCCTGATTTAGCCTTGGAAGGAAAGGTGTTACAATGATTTCTCTGAAGACATGATCTTTGATTCACAGAATAAAAAAAGTTAAACCAAATCAAGGGGTATTGTGGATAAGAGTATTTCAATTAAAGGACAAAGCATTAAAGACCTTTCAGGTAGAACATGTAAATTTTCAGAAGCTATAGGGACATAAGAGTGACTCATAATTTTTTTAAAAATAGGGAAAGTCAAGAATTTTAAGGTAGAAAGGGATCCAGGAACCATATTGTGCAGAATCCTGTAGAGATATTAAATATCTTTTTTGTTATCCTAAATCCAGTGGCAAATATTAGGAAACCTGACTTATGAGTGCATGGAAAATGGAAGGACTTGAGGATTCTCAGCTTTTAATAGTTGACTACAGAACGATGACCCTACAAAAGTAACACAAACATGGCTATTCATGGTGGTGCACACCTGTAATACCTGCACTCGGGGGGCTGAGGCAAGAGGATCTCCTCAAGTTCGAGGCCACTCTGGGCTACAAAGTGAGTTCAAGGCCTAAACTGCAGAGTGAAACTCTTCTCAAAAGAGACCTAACAAACAAACAAAAGAAGTACATGAAAAGAACAAAGATGGGAAATGACAGAGTGGTTTAACAAGAGCCAAAGGAAGAATGTTGTGTTATGCCATACTTCATGTAGAATTTATTTTTTGTTCTGATCATTCAGCAGATGCAAATTAAAACAACACTGAGATTCCATCTCACCCCAGAAAAAAAAATGGCTGTAATCAAGAAATCAACTAATAAATAATAAATACTGGTGGGGCTTAGGGGAAAAGAAACCCTTCTCCACTGTTGGTGGAAGTGTAGACTGCAACCACTGTGGAAATCAGTGTGGACATTTCTCAAAAAACTAGGGCTAGAGGTTCCTTTTGACCTAGTCCTTCCGCTCCTGGGTATCATCCCAAAAGAATTAAAAGTATAATATGGTAATTGACAAGTAAAGGAAAAGAAGATGTAGTGTTCAGAAAGATAGATGTTTGACCCAGGGTTTATCCATAACAGATTTTCAGATGATGTAAGTGTTCAGCATGGCTTCTCTTTTATTGAAAAGGAAGTAAAGAACTAGGAAACATCTTTCTTTTTTGTCTTCTCAAGTACCCATAATGCAAATAGTTATTTGTGTTTACTTGTTTAGATTTTTTATTTTCCTTTTGGTTGTTTTGCTTGTTCTGCTGGTTGGTTGATTGGTTAGTGGTTGTTGTTTTATTGTGCTTTGATCTGTATCGGTTATTTCAAACGCCCTGTCAAGGTCAGACATTCTTAGGGCTGGAAAGATAGCTCAGTAGAATAAGCACTTGCCTGGCAAGTGCAAGGGCCTGAGTTCAATCAAAAAAAAAAAAAA
>NW_004524759.1:3783697-3790758 GCF_000260255.1 Octodon degus | reverse complement strand
TTTCTTTCTTTCTTTCTTTCTTTCTTTCTTTCTTTCTTTTTTTCTTTTTTTTTTTTTGTATCAGGGCTTGAACTTGGGACCTTGCACTTGCCAGGCAAGCATTTATTATGCTGAGCTATCTCCCTGGCACTAACTTTTCTTTCTTTGGTCCTGTTACTAGAGAATTATTATGTGTTCCTAGGAAGACATAAGGTTATGTTGCTTTTTCATGCTTCTCATGTCACTCTGGTGATATTTGCACATCTGATGAACCTATTGTCTCTGGGAATTTCATCATGAAAGACTGTGAATGTAAGGTGTTTATTGATGAAGCTGTGTTGGCTTTGGCTCAAGGTGGGTACAGTAGTACAGCCTTTCTATAGCCTCTTGAGTTGTCATCAACATGGCATTGCTTATAGTGGCAAGTTTGCTGATGGCCCTGGGTGTAACTCACACATCTGAGTGTGGGGTGCTCACCACTTTCCAGGCAGGAATGGCATAGTTGGTTTAAGAGTGAAGGAACAGAGCTGTCATCAGATTTAGTGAGCTATTCTATCAGGCCCTGCACAAGAGTGGGCCCTCTAAGTTTCACTGGGCAACAGGGGCTGGAGCTGCTGCAGGAGGTCTTAGCTAGTTGCATCTAGGTCTGGTCCCAAAATAGCACTGTTCAGTGACAGCCTGGGTGGAGGAAGGTACAACATGAATTGAATTCCCTTTCCAGAGCAGCACAATACAGCATATTCTCTGGCAACTTCCCAACCAAGGTTGAAGGTCCCTGAGAACTGCACGATTCCCCAGAAGGAACATCTGCAGGTGGCATCCAGAGGGTGGCCAAGACCCACACTGGCCTTTTTCTTATCTTGAGAGATTGTTCCATTTCAAGCATATCCAGACTGGAGTGACAGGGAATTTGGAACACAGTGCCTTATTCCCTTCACAAAGCTGTCTTGACTCTGTGCCCCGGCTTTCCTGCTTCAATCACACTATACTCCAGCAGCCTTCCCCAAGTACTCTTAACTGGAGGGCAGGTAATAGTCTTTTATTTGGGATAGGGGATTCACTGTAGAAGGCAACCATGTCCAGCACCTCTAAACAGCCATCTTACATATTTCGTGTTAAACTTTCTTGGAGTCTTATAGAGGATTATTACTGAAGATGGAATAAATCAATGGTGCATATTATTTCAGACATACAATCAGAGTGCATGAAAAAAGAACAGAATTTTTTCATATATACATCTAAGATATAGGTCACCATTATGAATTAGTGAAAAGTATCACATTTCTGCATAATATTTTTAAAACAAGTTTAAGTGAATATTTACTTTTAACTCTGATATCTCACTTGACTCTGATATGAATTGATGATAGTCATTATAAAGTAATGTCACTTAGCCATGTTTGTTTTTATATTGATTTATAGTTCTGGTTTTCTTTTAAATTATTTTCCTTTTAAATCCTAGCATGCATACTGCAAAATCCGAAAGTAAAGATGAGGAAGAGATAAATTTCCTAACACCTACATCTGGCCAGGTAAAAAATTAAGTCTACATTGTAGTACATGATATAAAAATCTCATCTTAAGTCTATTTCTGAATTTTACTGCTATGATTTCTTCCATATGTTTGGTTAAGTGTGAAAAGTCACAATGTTGAAAGTGCTACTTAATGGGCCTAGCAAATGACCAGAAAATACAAAAGTTGTTCTCTAGAGTATTTTGGAAATAAATAGCTTAGATTTTAGGAATAAGAAAAATATAACTTGGGGATGGGGAGATAGCTTGGCAGTCAATGTGCCTGCCTGGCAAGCACAAGGACCTGGGTTTGACCCCTGGTACCACATGTTATGCTGGCCCTGGAACCTCAGATGTGTGGTGCCATGCTGGCCACTGAAACTGGGCGTGGTGGCACATGCCTGTAATATCAGTGTTTGGGGAGCCTGTTACAGGAGGATCACTATAAATCTGAGCTGCATAGTAAGACCCTGTACCAAACAAATAAATAAATGATTTAAAAAATTGAGAAGAAAAACATAGCTTATTGTTTCTTTTCATATCCAGAGAAATTCAGTGATTTAAACCAGTAGAAGTAAAGATGAGGCTTTGCACTATACTTTTTCTATTTTTTATTTATTTTAAAGAAAATAAAAAATAAAAACATTAAAAATGATACAGAATTTCCCAGTGAGGTGATAGAAAATCAGCAATGGTTTTTCTATTGCATATTGTTTTCTTCATTTTTTTGTTTTCTTTAAATGCATTTTGTGCAAGGTCTTGCGACGCAGCTTGGACTTTTAGTGATCCTCCTGTTTTCAGCACCCCCGCCCCCCTCAAGGGCTGGGATTACAGGCATGTGCCATCGTGCCTAGTCTTGGTGGATGGCTCAGCGCATCTGGGGGCAGGGCCAGCAGGGCACGTAGTGCCAGGGATAAAGCCCCGGTCCCTGTGCTTGCCTAAGCAGGCACTTAGTCTGCTGAACCTATCTTGCCGGCCCATGCATATTGTTATCTTCAAAGTAGTTGTTCATATATAAGCATGAAAAATTGATCAAAAAATTAAGCATTAAAAAGAATATGCAAAAAATTAAGCATTAGCTGTTCTTTTCAATAAACCAATAGAAATTAGTAGTACAATTTTCTTAGCTATCTTGTATATGTATATAGTTTTCCCCTTCCTTTTTTCTCCTTTATCTCATCCCAGTTGTTGTTTCCTTCTGAGCAGTTTCTTTCTCTTTCACAATACCTATTGTACTTTTCAGATTTTATTTACTCTTTTAGCTTATTACATGTGAGGAACACAATATGATGCTTACATATGTAGGACTGATTAATTTCACTTAGGAGTATGGTCTCTAGTTGTATCCATTTACCTATAAAAGCCTCCAGTTTATCTTTTTTTATATAAATGACTCCATTTAATGAAAATACCACATATTTTTTATCCATTCCTTAGTTGGTGGGCATTTGGGTTGTTTCCAAGATTTAATTATGACATATTGTGCTGCTATAAATATGGGTGTATAGGGCTGGTGAGATGGCTCAGTGGTCTAAAGCACCTACTTAGAACAAGCTTAGCAAAGCACAGGGACCGCGGTTCAATCACCCAGCATCACATGCCAGCCAGCCCCGCCCCCTGGTGGGCTGAGCTGGCCACACACACACACACACATAAATAAATAAAATTTTTTTTTAAATATGGGTGTATATATATCACCGTGGTATGATGTTTTCAGTTCTGTAAAAATATCCGGAAGGGAAATAGCTGGGTTGAATGGAACCTCTAATGTTAGATTTTTGAGGAATCTCCACACTGATTTCTACAGTGGTTGTACGAGTCTACTGTCCCACCAACAGTGGAGAAGAGTTCCTATTACCCCACAATCTCTCCAGCATTTGTTATTAGTAGACTTCTTGATAATAGCCATTCTTTCCAGGGTGATATGAAATCTTAGTGTTGTTTAAATTTGCATTTCTTTTCTTTTTATTGATACAGGGTCTCACTATACATCTCGGACTCATAGTGATTGATCTGCCTGTCTCAGCCTCCCCATCACTTGGGGCCAGGATAGCATGTGGTACCAGGAATCAAACTTGGGTCCTTGCACTTGCGAGGCAGGTGCTTAGACCACAGAGCTATCTCCCCAGCTCTAATCTGCATTTCTTGAATGACCAATGATACTGAACATTTTTTCATGTATTTACTTGCCATTTGTGTTTCTTCATCTGAGAAATATGTATTCATCTCAAATGCCATTTATTTTTTTATAAACTGGGTCTTTGAAGTTGTGGGCCTACTTTCTTAGGTGTTTATATGTTCTAGATTGAAGTCCTTTTTATGAGGCACAGTTGGCCAATTTTTTTCCCCAATTTGTGGGTTCTCTTTTTACTTTGTTGATGATTTCTTTTGAGGTGCAAAAACTTTTCACTGAGATCCCTGTTATTGACTATTTGGAGTATTTCATGGGCAGTTTGTTTTGCATTCATGAACTTTCTGCCTACCCCGTGTCTTCAAGATTTCTACCTATTTTCTCTTCTAGTACATTTAGTGTTTCTGTTTTAATATTGAAGTGTTTGATCCATTTTGACACTGTAGTTCAGTGCATGGCGATAGATGTGGGTGTAGTTTTAGTCTTCATGTGGAAAGCCAATTTTGCTAGTCACATTTATTTTTTTTTAAATATTTATTTATTTATTTATTTATTTATTTGTGTGTGTGTGTGTGTGTGTGTGTGTGTGTGTGTGTGGCCAGCTCAGCCCACCAGGGAGTGGGGCTGGCTGGCATGTGGTGCTGGGGGATTGAACCGCAGTCCCTGTGCTTTGCTAAGCTTGTTCTAAGTAGGTGCTTTAGACCACTCAGCCATCTCACCAGCCCGCTAGTAACATTTATTAAAGAGGCTTTCTTACAGTGAGCATGCTTGGCCCCTTTGTCAAAGATAAAATGTCTGAGTGTGTTTAAAGTTGTGTCTGCGTCTTCTAATATGTTCCATTGATCCTCCAATCTGTTTTCTTTTTTTCTCCCAGTACCATGCTGAGTTTATTACAACAGCTTTGTAGTATAATTTTAAGTAAGGCATTACATTGGCTTCTGCCTTGCCTTTGTTGGCCAGAATTGCTTTTGCTATTCTACATATTTTATGGTTTCAGATGAATTTTAGGAATGTTTTCTCTAGCTCTGTGATGGTATTTTCTTTATTTTTTATTTTTTGTATTTTTAGGGAAAGGTCTACAGGGTATCCAGAGTCTCACTACTAGATTGGACTCATAGTGATTCTCCTTTACAGTCTCCCAAGTGCTGGGATTACAGGCGTGCACCACCATGCCCAGTCTTAGTCGCTGTCTCAGCACGCTCTGGGGGTGGGGCCAGCACAGCAGGCCCAGGGACTGAATCTCCAGCCCCTGCACCTGCTTGCAGGCACTTTAATCTGCTGAGCTATTTGGTTGGCCCTTACTAATGGTATTTTGATTGGGATTGCATTGAATCTGTATAACAATTTTGGGAGTATGGCCATTTTCACAGTGCTGGTTCTTTCTGTCTATAAGAAAAGAAAACCTTTACATTTTCTGAAATCCTCCTCATGCTCTTTTATCAGAGTACTGTAATTTTTACTATATAGATCTTTTACTTCATTTGTTAGATTGATTCCTAAGGATTTCCCTTCTTTTTTTTTTTTTTTGGATGCTATTGTGAAGAGTATAGGATTCCTAATTTCTCTCTCAGTGAGTTTTTGTTTGTGTACAGAAATGCTATTGATTTTTGAATGGTGACTTTGTATCCAGCTATGCTATTGAATTTGGTCATTAAATCTAGAAGTCTTTTCATGGAGTTTTTTGGTTCTTCTATATAGTGTATCATGTCATCTGTGAATAATAATATTTCACTTCTTCCTTTCCTATCCCTATTCCTTTTATTTCTCTCTCGTCTAATTGTTTTGGCTTTGCAGTATATTTTAAACACTCACCCTTGCTTCTTATTCGTTTATTTAAGAAGAATTCTCCTCAGACTATGTCCACTTATTAAAAATTCTTAAATTGTAAACCTTAAAATACTGCAATATTATTTTATATAATTTGTCACAACCCTTTAAAAAAATCATTATGCTACACCAGAGAGATAGCTCAGTGGCATAAATGCCAGCTTGGCAAGCACAAGGTCCTGAGTTTGATCCCCTGGTACCACAAAAAAAAAAAAAATGCTTTCAGGGTAAATCCTGAGGAGATTTGACTGACCTTGTCAGATACAGAAGTTACATTTCTTGTTATATAGGTCTTGCTTTATCTTGGTCTTAACCATCCAGCAGAAAATTATACTAACAAGGTATAAAAAGTAAAGCCATATTAATATAATGAGCTGTAAAAGGCTCAAGTCAACAACTTCTGACATTGCCAGTCCTATAGGTAACCCACTATTATTATGGACTACTGGACTATATTGGATTATTTTGCTGAATTCACACACCTACAATATTTAAATGGTAATGGAATACCCATCTCTGACAAAACTAAACAAAAAAGGGAATATAAATGAAGAACCATTTTGTATCTGTATATACAAAATAGTTAGAATAGATATACAGCTACTTTCTCTTAATTCAATGAGAAGAAAGATTTGTACTAATAGTGTTTGGACAGGATATCATGTCTGCATTTTGTTTTGTACTATGAATAACCACTACGAAGATAACAATATGGAAGGTATTAATTATTGAAACTGTCCTACTAACCTGTTTTGAAACTGTCTCATTGCTATTTGTTTTTCAATAAAATTAATTTTAAAAACCCTCATCATTATGATTTTAGTCCCTCGCTACAGTGGTAGAAACTGCAGAAAGTGCCTTAATTCCAGAAATCAAACAGACTGATCATCAGATTTGGGGACTTTGGTCTTAGAAAGCCATGTAATTTCTTTTTTGCCAGCAGGTATTGTAAAGCCTTTGACTCCATTATCATTAATGCTAATCATCCCTTTCCTCAGTCTGTCAGTCATTCCAGCCTTTCTTATATTTCCTGTTCTCTTTTTCCACTATTCTCTAAATATTAACAATACACTCCATTTGTGTGTGTGTGCGTGTGTGTGTGTATGTGTGTGTGTCAGTGTACACATCCTCCCAACATGGCAACCACGGGCAGATTTGGAGATCTCTACTCTAGCTTGAACGTACCTCAGGGTTTATTGTTGTTGATGTAATTGTTCATGTTTCTGCTTTTTATATTGGAGAAGCTTCTCAATATTATCACAAACCAGAGGTTTTCTAAATTTGCAGTCTCATGGGTGGAGTTTCACTTAAAGCATTGGAAGATTAAAGTAAACACATATGCTATTTAAATATATTATTTACAAATACTCATGGAAATATAATTTCTGAAGACTTAACCTATACTTTTCTCATTTATCTTACATTTGCATAATTTATCAAATGAATGCAAAATTATAAATTTATATTTCACTTAATTCCCAGTTTAGTTGTACTTTGCATTTCAGAACAGTTTTGGTGATCAAACTGAGGTAGACAGGGGCTGGAGATATAGCTTGGCAGCATAAGCACCTGCCTGGCAAGTGGAAGGTCCTGAGTTTGATCCCTGGTACAA
>NW_004524759.1:3781083-3783454 GCF_000260255.1 Octodon degus | reverse complement strand
GAAAGAAAGAAAGAAAGAAAGAAAGAAAGAAAGAAAGAAAGAAAGAAATTTAAAGTCTACAGTATGGCACACTGCAAAATGCACTGCTGTGACACCCCAAATACTTTTGTATGTCCTCCCCTTGTTGACAAAATGTGGTGACTTAGGATAATTCTTAAAATATTTCATTGTTTTCCTTCAGAGCTTCAAGGATCCTAGTAATGCTGCACATAAAGAAGCTAAGAAAACTGTGCTGTTAAATGCAGAGGAAACAATACCACGGAAAAAAAAGAAGATATATTTTTCTTGTCCTCCACAAGGAGTATTAAATAAAATAATGACAAATGGTATGTGAAATCAGAAATATAAATGGAGAAAATATATGGTGACTAATAGAACAAGCTACTGCTTAATCTGTAGTTGGGATTATTAGCTTTGTTATAAGCAATAACTGGATAAAGAGAAAGTTTCCTTGAATCTTTCAAATCCAGAAATACTGCTTAATAAATATAATCTTTTCTCTGAATTTTATGTTCAAGTTTTGGAATTGAAAGCAGCACTAAAGAGGGCCGGCCTGATAGCTCAGCAGACTAAAACACCTGGTTAGACAGAGCACTGGGGCTGGATTTGATCTCCAGCAAGCTGCGCTGGTCCCGCCCCTGGGACAAGCTGAGACAGCAGTTGAGACCGGGCATGGTGGCACGCGCCTGTAATCCAGGGTTTTGGGAGGCTGAAAAGAGGAGAATCGAGTCCGATCTGCATAGTCAGACCTTGTAGACCATGTCCTAAATAAAGGAGAGAAAAAAAAAAAAAAGCAGCACTGAAGATTTTTATTTCAAACTGACCTAATCCCCTTCTTTGTTATATCTGTGAACTTTGGCTCATGAGGTATTATTATTTTAAATTCATATTCAGTGGGACTTTGCTTTTGAGATTATATGCAGTCTGGAACTGGACTGTCCACTGAGATTCTTTCATTTTATGAAACAATAAAACAAAATTGCATAATCAAGTAATAAGAGAATAACAATAATAACTACATTGTGTATCATTATCACCTAGTTACTCAGAATACAAGACATAAGCTAAAGAGATTCCTGTAAAAAAACTAACAGAGCTGACTTGACCAGCACATATAATAAAAAAAGAAAACATACAACTTTCTTTTCAGCAAACTAAGATAAACTAGTAATATAAATGAAACCAATTAGCATACATATTGAAATTTTTAAAATAATAGAGTTTGTATTTTGGGGACATATTTGAACTTTGAGATGTTTTAAATTAGTATCAACTAAGTGTCATGAGTAGTTTCACAGGATACTTTTTAGCTAGGTGTAGGACTTTGGATATTCCCAACCCATGGAAATCATATAAACCTGGGCCCCAAACACAAATTATGTAAGGCTTAATTTATATATCAATTTTCAAAAAGCATAGGCTATAACTCAGTGATAGAGTGCTTGCCTAGTGTACACAAAGCCCTAGTTTCAATCTTTAATATTGAAATTTTAAAATGTAGTTTATTTAAATATGTCACATAAAATGACAGAATCTTTGGAATACATCTTAAGTTTCTCTTTAGCCATATTAGTTACCAATGTTAGCCTATACTATGTACATTTATATAGAACTGGCTATTGATATTTAATAAAATAGAATTTATCTGTTTGTGGATATATACTTTTTTTTATATTTCAGGAGTTATATTGTTTATGAGTTGGTGTATACTCTTGGTATTTTTAGGCCCTAACGTGCTCCCTGAAGGAAATTTATTTGGACTAGTAATTATTTTTTATGGTGCCTTCCTTGGGGGGATACTTTTACAATTCATTAGAATACCTACAGTGCCCCCACTTCCACCTCTTCTTGGTAAGTATAGAATGAGCTCTTTTTTCTTTGTTGTTGACTATTTGTATATTTTGAACAGTTTCTAGTTGGAAAAAATATCTCAGAAATATTTCAATTTAATATGATCTATGTAGTTCCTTTGTATATGCATCACTGCATATGTTTATATAGCCCTTTTATGAATGTATGTATTCTCCTTGTATATAGATAGATAGATAGATAGATAGATAGATAGATAGATAGATAGATAGATTTTTTAAAATCTGTTTTTAAAATAATTGAATATACTCAATATATGAGTGTTGTTGCTTTACCATTGAATAAGACATTTTTAAAATTTTAAATTCATTACTAAAAAGAGCATTTAAGAAAGACTGAGTTTTGTGTAGACCATATAACTTGAATAAAATAACAAGATTCATATATTAGGGTTGGGGATATAGCTCAGCAGCACAGTACCTGCCTGGTAAGTTTAAGGTTCTGAGTTATATTCTTGGGGTGTGTGTGTGTGTGTGTGTGTGTGTGTGTGTGTGTGTGTGTG
>NW_004524759.1:3775541-3779873 GCF_000260255.1 Octodon degus | reverse complement strand
TCTCTCTCTCTCTCTCTCTCTCTCTCTTTCATCTATATATCTCTATATCATCCTTCCTCTTTCTCCGCCCCCCCTTTCTTCTTTCTTCTCTTCTTTACCTTTCTTTCTTTCTCTCTTTCTTTCTTTCTTTTTCAATACAGAGGGTCAAACTGAGGGTTACTATACTACAGAGCTACATCCCCAGCCTTTTTCCTTATTCTTAAATTTTGAGATAGGATCTCGCTAAGTTGCCCAGGCAGCACTTGAATTTATGATCCTCTTGCCTCAGTCTCCCAAAATGCTGGGATTATAGATGTATGCCACTGCACCTAACTAAAGGGCAAAATTTTCCTTTTTTTGTTTTTATTTTTATTTTTTAAGAGAAATTGAAAACTTTCATAACTTGTTCTACATGGATTTATGTTTCTGATTATCTCTGCATTGTACTAAAAGCTATTTTTAAAGTACTTCTTCACTAGCATCAGCATCATCAAAAAAGAACATTTCCTAAAGTATTACAATTTAGGAATCATAAATTTATTTGGCTTTTAAGAAGATGAGTGTTTATGAATATAACATCTATGTAAGTAAGTGTGGCAAATGTATGGGTTTGATGGAAATACCATCCCAAGAACAGATAGTTACAGCTAGCAATAATTTGTTGTATTCTTGGGTAGGAAATTTGAACCATTGGAGAAATTGAAAAGTTCTCCCTTTTTAAATTAGTAATACAATTGTAAGTTATTTTCTTTTTTGGTATATTAGCATTTTCTACTTGTAAGTATTAAGTTAATGAATAGTTAATTGCTAAATGTTAATTTATAAGGAAGAAAACCTATAAGATATTCTCATTATAGTATGAGGAAAATGTAGAAATAGTTATTTAATTCTACAGAAGTCAATTTTCTTAAATAATTAAAACAATATTTTACAAAATGTGATATATATTGTACAAAGTATAAAATTATAAGCCTTTCTATGATAACTGTATATAAAGTAAATTCTGAGAGTTTTAAAACCACAGAGATGGCCATATGTGGCCACATGAGACTTGGGTTAGCAAAAGCTGATTACCCCAGAGACACTGTACTTCAGCATGCTTAGGTGGCTTTCCTGCTGTGTGTGTGACTCTGTCCTCAGGCTCTACGGCAAATGAAGAAAGTCTGCTTCCGGCTGTCTTTTGGTCCCTGTATCATGGAGGCGTGCAGTGCTGCTGTTTTTTCCCACTTCATCTTGGATTTCCCTTGGCAGTGGGGGTTTCTATTAGGGTAATTATTTTTGCTTTTTTTCCACTATGAAAATACACAGGTAATGAAGAAACAGCTCTTCATTGACATTCCTGTCACAGTTGTGGGAAACCTTGGAAATCAGTTGATTGAAAGCAGAGCCATGTCTCACATCTACCATATCCTTGACAAGCATTCATAGTTCCTAAGCAGTGCACCTGCTCAGCTTGTCCCTTCTCTACCATATTGTAATGTATGCATATATCTGAGCCTATCAAATGGTCCCTTCCTTGGTCACTGTATGTGTGCATAAAAGGTATAGAAGAGATTTTTTTAATATAGAGATAAATAGAAACTCCTTTTTTTAATGACAAGCAAAGAAAAAAGTATTTCCCTGTATTCAAAGCCTCAATTATCTTTCCCATCATGTCTTTCTAAGTTATTCAGCATAAGTCTCAGTCAGTGTCTTTATTTATTTATTTATTTTGTATTTTTAGGGAAGGGGCTACAGGGTGTTCAGGGTCTCACTACTAGATCAGACTCATAGTGATCCATCTGTTTACAGCCTCTCAAGAGCTGGGATTACAGGAAAGCACCACCACATCCAGTCTCAATTGCTATCTCAGTGCGACCCGGGGCGGGGCCGACAGGGCAGGCTGGAGAACCCCTGGCCCCTTCACCTGCTTGCAGGTGCTTTAATCCACTGAGCTGTTTGGCTGGCCCTCAGTCAGCGTCTCTAGACATGAAGTCCTTTTCATTTTCAGTTAACTTTTACCTCCACTTGTCCATTCCCGTGAAGTTTTGTAGTAAGTTCACCCACTACATAGATATTGCCATAGCCGATGGATTTTAAATTAACTTCTGTTGTACGTTATGAAAATGCATTGCCATTTTATACTTTTACACTTCTGAGGGGTTGAACCTAGAACTGTACCTTGGCACCTTCACCCCTGAGTTTAAAACACCTTGTGAAAAAGCAGAATTTTACAGATAAAGGTGACATTCCCTTTGTCATGCCTCCAGTGGGTGGGACTCTAGGGCATTCGCAGCTTCTTCCACATGAGTATAGGTTTCCATGTAGCAATTTTAGAGAATGTACAATAGTATTTTATCATGGACTTGTTTACATTTTCCTGATAACCACAGACACTGAGTGCTTTTTCATGTGCTACAACTATCTGTTAATTTTCTTTGATGAAGTGCCACTTCAAATCTTTTACCAGTGTTTAAAATTGAGTTGTATATACGTTATGATTGTTCTTCAAGGGTATCACTTTGCTTTTTTTTCCTAAAAGCTATTAAAACTTTCAAGCCAAAAAAATACAAAATGAGGCAATAAAACACATCTCAAATTAAAATTGTCATTGCTGCTGGGTCTGTACCCATGCAACAGGCCACCAGACCATCACAGCTGCAAATCAGTGTGGTGCGAGGATCCCAGAACCAACTATGAAGAGCCGTGCCTCAGCTGTTTTCCATTCCTTCTCACTTGGTTTATTTATTTATTTTTTTTGGTGGAACTGCAGATTGAACTCAGGCCCTTACGCTTGCCAGGGAAGCACTTATTCCACTGAGCCATCTCCCCATCCCCTTCTCACTTGGTTAATCAGGAACTTCCTCTTTTGATTTTCTCACTTGCCAACTTTGCCCCAGTCAGCAACTGTTGAGTCACTGTACCACCCATGTAAACTCCACCCCAGCCCAATCTGATAAAAGCTCCAACCTCTATTTCCTGACTCTCAAAGTTCTCTGATTCTCTTTTGTCTATCCTCCTGCCCCAGGCAATGAAGGATTTCTTTGCTTTTACCCGCTTCTCTTTTGCACCAGAGGAAGGAAGCAACCTTACAGTTGCTACCCTACTATCCCCAAATGTTATTCTTCTGTTGTACCACTTAGCTTATTTATTTCTTTATTTACATTGTAGAGGCTGTCTTAGGTACTTTTCTTGTTGCTGAAACAAAATGTCCAACACCCAAAGTTAGAGGAGAAAAGGCTTGTTTAGCTCACTGTTTGTAGAGGTTTCATTCCATACTTGTCTGGCTCCAAGGCAAAAGTTAGCAAAGCAACAAGGGAACTTAACAGTACCTTTCTGGGCTGGGAGATAGCTCAGAGGTTCAAGTGCAAGGTCCTGAGTTTGATCCCCAGTACCAAAAATAAGAGATAATAAATGGTGCCTTTCAGCCTCTCTTATGCAGTAAATAGGCTACTTGGATTAAGGAGGTTCCAAACCAATCAGTGGACCAATTTAGTAATCATGTATCCTTACTCCCAGCATTGCACCATGAATCAGTCACACTCTAGATCCAGCCACCTCTGAAAAAGCTTTACCTATGATCCCGTGAAGCTTTGGGAGGACACTAGACAAAACCACAGCAGTACCTAAACCAGCTGGCATTTATTTCTCAGTTTTGAAGTCTGGAAGGTCAAGCTCAAAATGTTGGCAGCTTTGGTTCTTCCTGAGGTCCCTGCTTGGCCTGCAGATGGCCATCTTGCTGCTGTGTCCTCTTTGGCCTGTTCTCTCACAGGCATTCTCAGTATCTTTTTCTGTCCTCACAGGGACTTAAGTCCTTTTTAATTAAGGCCCCACTTTTATGACCTGATTTTCTTTTTAATGTATTTAGTACAGGGTCTCACTACACAGATTGGACTCATAGTGATCCTCCTGTTTTCAGCCTCCCAAGTGCTGGGATTACAGGCACACGCCATCACACTCAGTCTCAATCGCCCTTCTCAGTATGCCCCAGGGACAGGGCCAACATGGCTCACTGGGGATCAAAACTTGATGATCTGATTTTAATTGTTTATTTTTTATTGCAGTACTAGAGATTGATTTTAGGGTTTCACACGTTAGGCAAGTTCTCTTCCGCTCAGCTATATCCACAGCTCTTTTATTTTATTTTGAAATAGGGTCTCACTACATCACTTAGGTTGGCCAAATTTATAATCCTTCCTTATCCTTCTCAGTAGCTGGAATTATCATAGCAGCCTGTAATCAGTTTTTTTAAGGTTCTGGTATTGAATACAGTCCCATTGATGGTGACTTTCCACATAGGACTTGGCAAGAAAGAGACATACTTTAGTATAAAACAGTTTTTTTTTCCTACTATTTCTTTTTATTTATTTATTT
>NW_004524759.1:3762335-3775331 GCF_000260255.1 Octodon degus | reverse complement strand
CCCCCTTCCTGTCCCTTAAATAGAGGAATATTATACTTGAGGGCCTGATTTCAGGACTCATTTGTTTGTTTATTTGTTTTTGTTGTTTCTCATTCTGGACCTCACTTTTCTCTTACAGTCTAATGATTTCAAGTTCTGCCTACTACTGTGTTCTGTTAGCATAGGAAACATAACAAGTTGTACAAATAGTAACATCACATTTAAGCAGGTAGCCAAATTCCATGAGGAGGTGTGGAAGTCCTAGCCTCAAATTCTAAAAATGCTCATCTAAAATTTTGTTAGTGCTCTATTTTACATCTCAATATATAACAGTCATTAGCATTTTTGAGCATTTAGTATGTGCCAACGACTCTCCTCCATTCACTTCCCCAAGGCCCTAGCTACTCTAGTTCTTAACCCTAACACATGGAAATAGGCATTCTTTACTAAGTTAAGCAATGTTTTCAATACTTGTTTACCAAGAAGTTCTGTTCTCATTTTTAAAATTTGGTGCAATTTCATCCTTTTAATCGGATAATGTAACAAATTATATTGGCAGTATCCTAATGTAGAACCATCCTTGTATTCACCTACAACTTTTTTATTCTTTTAATACATAGATTCATTGTGTTCATACTTAAGATTTTATCATTAAAATCACAAATGAGATTGAACTGTGATTGTTTTTCTTATGTCTTTATCACATTTTATCACATTTAATATATTATACTATTACTGCCTCAAAACCTTTCATGTTGACAGCATCTAGCATTTTTTTACTTACACATGCCTTTTTACTGAGCCCAAGTGGCTGAATATAGAAAAATGTCTGAAGCAGTTGTCAAATAGAATCGTCCTCCATCTCTGTTCTTGGAAGCAATATGAAATAGTCCCTTTTAGACCTGAGACCTGCTTTAGTTATGCTGGAAAAAGAAATGGGTGTGTACTTTGCCCTCAGAGGATTTATTTATAGTATCTAACATTTTAATGTTGGTTAATAAGTAAAATCACCTTCCCTTTCTTTTCTTTCATCTTTTCTTAACTTTTTTTTTTTAGGTTTCTACTTTTGTTTATTGTAAATCATGTTGCTGTTTTCTTTTAAAATACAGAAAAACATAGGCATTACCAAGATACTTAAATAATTTATATTTCTCTTCCAGCAACTTTTAGATGTCTTTATCCTTTATCCTCCTCTTATTGGAGTACTTTCACCAAAATTATTGTCAATCTAAATCTTTGTGTAACAAATTGTATTAGTCACTTCCCTACCCCTGGGACAAAATACCCGACACACACAACTTCAGGAAGAGAGGTTTATTTTGGCTCATGGTTTCAGAGGCTTCAGTGCATGTTTGGTCTGCTGGCTCCATGGCAGAAATGGGCTTGTCAAAAATGAAGGAAAGATACTCATTCCCCTCATGGCATCTGGGAAACAGAGCACAAGAAGAAACCAGAGAGAGACCTATACCTGCCACAGGCACGCCCACTATGATCCGCCTCCTCCAAAAGGAGTCGGCCTTTTAACAGCACGTTCAGCTATGAGCTCCTTAGTGGATTAATCCATTTTCAAAGTTAATATTCCCATGATCTACTCATTTTCCAAAAGCCACACCTATGAACACATTGAGCTTGTTCTGGGACATTTTTATCCAAATCATAACGTTTGGTTATACTCACTTGTTTTTTTAACAATAATAATATACATTGTTTATTGTCTACATAGTAGTTATTCAGAGTACAAGATATGGGCATGAAATATTGTCCAAACAATATTAGCACAGACCTTTCTTTTCAATGAACTAAGAGAAACTAGTTATATTACTATCTCTACTATTTTTATACTCACTTATTAACACAAATAATTTATCCTTAAACTACTTTAGATTTATTTCATATTTTCTACCTGTATAGCCATGTCACCTATAGATAATGAGAGCTTTACTACTTCCTTTGCAGTATGCATTATATTTTTCTTTCCTTACAGTACTGGTAACAACCTTCCATATGTTCATTGGAAGGTGCTAGCCAGGTTCAGGGCTGCATGTCTATACTTCTAGTATTTGGGAAGCTGAAGCAAGGCTCTGTGGTATGGCCTATAGTCTCAGCTATCTGGAGAGCTAAACTAGAAGAATTTTTTGTTTGTGTTTTATCTTTACTTATTTATGTTTTGTGGTGGAGGATTAGGCCTTGCACACGTTGGGGTTGATGCTCTGCCACTAAGCAGCACTCACAGTCCAGCTAAAGGAAATGCACCAAGCTCCAGAATGGTCTAGTTCCAGTCTTAACTTTCATGGATGCCTCAATTTAAGGGGTAGGGGAGCCTAGGATCCTTAACCACCTATGTCTAACTAGGAGGGGCCTTATGTCTCTCCTTGGTGAGCTACTCAAGAGGTAGGAGTGCTATAGAAGGGGCCATTCTAACAGTGGTACTGGGAGCGACACTCCCTTTGTTCTCCAAATCTCTCTTTCTCTGCCACCTGTCCTTTCTGCACATGTATCACCTGTTATGTTCCTTGTAGCAACCTTTCTTTTAATTTATGATTGGTTTCCTTTTTAAACCTTAAGCTGTATATTTCTTCTTGGAGAACACGCTTCAATTTTTGTCTTAAAGCTTTCCTTTTATTTTCTAGTCAAGTTATAGAATTTACCATTATTTTTCTATCTTTATTTCAAAGGATTTAGGGAAAGGAGGGGCTAACATTTGTGCTCCGCCTCTCATCTTGACCCAGAAGCCTGTATATCATAATTAATGGTAAAGAATGTATAGAAGGCTTTGTCCCCATTGAATGCTTTTGCTTGAAAGCAGAACTGCATGTGGAGTTGTAAAAAATGGTAAGAGCATCAAGAGAAAAGTGCATGGTGCAGCACCGGTGATGAAGGTGTCTTTTTTCAGGTTTGTCCTAGGTGCAGTCTCCCCTGCAGTTGTGGTCCCATCCATGCTACGCTTGCAGGAGGCAGGGTACGGCATAGAGAAGGGCATCCCCACTGTGTTGATCGCTGCCAGCAGTATGGATGACATCGTGGCTATCACAGGGTTCAACACATTCTTGAACCTCATCTTCTCCCAAGGTGAGCAAGAAATTCCAAACCACTGTATCATTTGTGACCTTTGTACCTCTTCAAGCAAGGTTTCAGGCTTTACCTCTTCACTTATGAACTAAGACTTTTCAACTTCACATCTTTTTATTCTTCATAGAAAGCTCATCCCAGGTCAAGGAAGAAATTTCAAGGGTTAAACACTTAGCAAAGTGGTTTTTTTGTTTTGTTTTGTTTTTTGTTTTTTTTCGGAACTGGGGATTGAACTCAGGTCCTTGCGCTTGCCAAGGAAGCGCTTATTCTACTGAGCCATCTCCCCGGCCCAGCAAAGTGGTTTTAACAGGAAACATTTTGATTAATTTGATAATTCACGTCATTACTGTTTATCTGTTCATGGTGCTTTGGAATTTTATCACAATTTTCACTAAGAAAATGTGGAGCATCAGTATCATTAGTACTACTAGTACTTTAATAGGTATTTTGAAATGTTCCTTTTCAGTTATCCTAACAAATCACTGATTACTCTACATTAAGACAATATAAACACACAAAGTGGGGATAACCATGTGCCTCTTTGAGTAGTGGTAGAGCAAGATCCAAGAACACCAGTTCGATTTCCATATTTGCTAATGCTTTAATTATCTGCAGTATTTGAAATTCAGTCTTCTGTATTACTTAAGCATGAAAATGAATGAGTAGGGGGCCGGGGAGATGGCTCAGTGGAATAAGTGCTTCCCTGGCAAGCGCAAGGGCCCGAGTTCAATCCCTGGTTCTGCCTAAAATAAAATGAATGAGCATTGGGGGTATTAAACAGCTATTCATGTGTGCTGGCCATTGGCATTATGGAATGTTTGGTGAATTGCTTCTCTTCAAAGTCTTTTTCCTATCACAGATGTGTTCATCTTTTGTTCTTTTTGATGTGTCAGGATTCTGAATAAAATTAAGAATAGGGCCAGGGAGATGGTTCAGTAGAGTAAGTGCTTCCCTGGCAAGTGCAAGGGTCTGAATTCAATCCCAGTTCTGCCAAAAAAAAAAAAAAAAAAGAATAATAACCCTTTGTTTTACATACTATATTTTGTATTTGTAATTTGCCTTTTTGTTTTCTATTTTTGCCATTCATAAAATTTAAATTTTGTATGAATTCTGGCCATGGTTTTCCATGATTGGTATCATTCATTCCTTCAAAAGTATTTTTTTAGGCCTCTTCATTATGCCAACCTCTGTGCCAAACACTGAAGATAAACAGTCATGTATGGATGACTTTCTCTTTGAAGATGAGGAAACTGAAAAATAGAAATCAAGTAACTTGTTCAAAATCATAGATGCTATAAGTAAGACAGCCAAAATATAAATTTACCAGTGTAACCCAGAGCTGCATATGTGACTACATTTTATACTGCCCCTCAACACAGCAGATGGGCAAGTCCAAATGACCTGTGTTTTCCCAAAGCTTAAGTTAAATGAATAATCTCAAATATAATGAATAATTTATAGCAGAGGGTGACATCAATCCTCATTTGAGGTAAACCAAAGAAAGTGAATAACCAAGCAAGACCGCATCTTAATATTCCTTTCCTACCTTCTGACTCTGTAACTTCCATGTAAAATTTTAAAGATTTTTAAGAATTGATGTTGTGTAGTACATCTTCCATATATCTGTATTTTGGAACATGGCCTATTTTGAGCTCTAAATTCACTTTTATATAACTAATACTACTTTCAACCTTCTTGTTGGATATTGCATCTTTGTCATATCACCTTTATTATACACAAATTCCTAAATACATATTCTACCAAATATATATACTATGATCTCCAAGGAAAAAGAAAAATAACAAGTGTCTGGAAAGGGATGGCCACCACTTTTAGCAACTCTTATAATTGCATATGCCAAACACAAGTTGTATTAATCTCATGATATCTCAGTAAATTTAAAAGTATATAGACATCTTTTGTAGACTTTGTGTACTAAGTTGGTTGGTTTCCATTTTTCATGGTTCTGCTTTTTATTGTAATGCTAGCTCTGCTGCTAGCTATCTGGTCAATTCCCTTTCCATCATTATCAAATGTCCTTGTGTCTTGTGATAGTGTGTGATTTCAAGTTTGTCTAAGTAGACACTCCTCTTCTCTTTTGATGGCCATTTGTGTGGAATATATTTTTCCATCTTTCACCTTCAATCTCTAAGTCCTTAACTCTAAAGTGAGTTTCTCATCCAGAACATATAGTGTGGTTTGAATCTTGCTTTTTAATCAATTTGTCATTTGCCTAGAGAACTTATCTGTGGAACATTTGCAGTAATGCCTGAAAAAAGGTTTTATGCTTGCCATTGTATTTATGCCTAATTCCCATGTTGTCCCCTTTTCCTCTCCTGCCCCTCCCTTCCTGTTTTAGTTTTATTTATTCATTTATTTATTTGGTACCAAGTCTTGCTACACAGCTTGGACTCATACCTATCCTCTTCCCTCAGCCTCCCCAACCCTGGGATTATAGGCATGCACCACTATGTCTAGTTTCTGTGGCCTGCCCAGCATGCCCAGGGTTCCAGGGCAGGAATCACATGCAGTTTGGGTCCAACCTGGGTCCTTGCACCTGCCAGGTAGGTACTTAGATCGCTGACCTATCTTCCCAGCCCCTGCATTTTAACTTTTTATAGACACTTCGATTCTTTTGTCATTTTCATTTCTTTTTTTTTATTGTTAATAATGTATTTGGTTGTTACAGGGTCTCACTACACAGCTCGGGCTAGTGGTGATCTTCCTGCTTTCAGCCTCTTCAGCACTGGGATTACAGGCATGCACCACTGCACCCAGACTCTGTAGTGGGCTCAGCCCTCCCTGAGGGCAGGGCTGGCATGGCATGTGGTGCCAGGAATCAAATTGCAGTCCCTGTACTTGCCTAAGCTTGCCTAAGTAGGCACTTTAGTCTGCTGAGCTATCTCACCAGTCCCTGTCATTTTCATCTCTATATCTTCTATAGGTCTTTTATTTGTTGATCCATAGAATTATATAGAATACGTTATGGTTATAATAGTTTGTTTTAAACCAGTAACACTTAATCTCTATGTGTCTTGGATACTTTTCTCTTGTTACTGAGATAAAATACCTGATGCCCAAAGTTAAGGAAGGAAAGGTTTATTTAGCTCACAGTTCGTGGAGGTTTCAGTCCATAACTAGCTTATGGACTGTCCCCTTTTCCAGAAATAAAAGAGAAACAAAGTCTTCTGCAGATTCAGAAGCCTCTGACACAGCACAGGGGCAACAGTTCATAGCAGTTGAAAACAACAAGAGCAAAAGAGGGAAGCAAGCCTTTCTTCCTGGCTCTTACTGTATGCCAGCTGCCTGCCCTGGGCAGGTGTAGCACTCATATACGCTAGATTCAACCCCCTCCAAAACACCTGTCCCCATGAGGCTTTGGGGTGACATCCAGACACAAACCATAACACTACTCCTTTACATTTATTTCTCTGCACTTTAATGTCACAAATTGCATATTTTATATTGTATATCTGTTCACATGGTTAATACATTTATTTTTATCTTAAAATTCCATATTTGCATTAAAAGTTCTTCACTTACCAGCCTAACAGTATTGCAAAATTCTGTAATGGTCTATAGGTTCAGCCTTAACATAAAAGCTTGTGCTTTGTACACTTGTGTGTGTTGTCCTATAAGTTCTGCTTCTCACCTCCTGTAGGCCAGATCCAGGGCTGAACTCATTCATTTCTCACGAATCTGCAAAAGACTTTGCTTCCCTTTTATTTCTGGAAAGTGGGTTGGATTTGCTGAGCCCCTTACTCTTAGTTAGCAGGGTTACCTTTGTCCAGCATTCCAGGTGCATTACCCACCCCACTGGGCCTGTCGGGTGTCTAATTTTGCAGCTACCTCGTAGAAGCTCCTATGTGAAGCAAAGTCCTTTGTCCTGCTGCCTTCAAGACCCATTTGCCTTTTTTTTTTTTAATGGTTTTATTTATTTATTTATTTATTTATTGTGTGTGTGTGTGTGTGTGTGTGTGTGGCCTGCTCAGCCCACCAGGGGGCGGGGCTGGCTGGCATGTGGTGCTGGGGGATCGAACCGCGGTCCCTGTGCTTTGCCAAGCGTGTTCCAAGTAGGTGCTTTAGACCACTGAGCCATCTCTCCAGCCCCCCCATTTGCCTTTGACTTTGACAGTTTGGTGCCAATGGCTTGTTTTTTGATCTCTCTGTTTATCCTAGTTGGTTTCCTTGAGCTTTCGCCTGTGTCACTTTCTTCCTTACAATTGAGAAGCTTGAGGCTGTTCTTCATCTGTCTTCCTTTCTGACACACCACCGTGCATATACTGCTCTGCCCCATGGCAGCCTGTAGGGCTGAAGCACCCCACAAATAAACTACTTTCCATTTTCCTGAATCTTTTTTGTGCTTAATCAGCCTACTGTCAATGCCTACTGCTGAAATTTTCAACTTTAATATTGTACTTGTCAGTTTTAGAGTTTCTGTATTTTTTTTTACCCTCTCTGTTGATATTCTCCTTTTGTTTGTGCATTGTTCCCTGATTTTATTTAGTTGGTCTTCTTGTTCCTACAGGGCTTAAGATATTTTTATCTATTTGTTTTATCATTTGTTTGTTTTTCCAGTGCTAGAGCTTAAACCCAGGGCTCCAGGCATGCCAGGCAACAGCTCTACCACTACGCAACCTCCCTTAGCCTTACTTTGAGTCTTTGTCCATTGACATTTCCTTATGTCAATTTCTGGAAATTTGGTTGTTCCTTTGAGTTGGTCCTTAGTTCCGTTTCTGTGTATGTGCTATAACTCATTACTCCAGGGTTTGCCATTTGAGGAGACTGCATCTCCTGCGGTCATTACTGTCTGATATCGTGCTAATGACTGACCAAGGCTGGCCTCTGGGCACTGCGGTTGTGACAGCTCCAGGTTTATGTGTGCAGTACTCCATTCAAATCAGCTTCTCAGTGCCTTTCTCTGGAGCTTTTGTTCCCTGTTCTCTTTACACTGTAGGTTCCCTGATTTTTGGAGCCATCTCTGGCCTCTTTGTTCTCAGGTTTGGAGGCAGGATGGAGAGGCTGGTGCCTTGGATAACCTCTAAAAAAATATTCCTTTCTCCTGGTCTCCTCCCAATGGAGAAGTGGCAGGGCTGGTGTTTTCCCCCAGTTGTTCCAACTGTGCCGACTTAGGGAAGGACTCCGACAGGCACCATGCAGCAGCTGCTCTCACCGTCCAGGTCACTCATCCTGGCTCTGCACACACCTGGGCTACTGCACTTCTTCATGGTCTGTGTTGCCCTGAGCCTTTTGAACCATATACTGATGCTCGCTCCACTCTGGAGGTGATCAGGGTTTGGGCTCCCCATTCCACCACTCTTTCTATTATTTTTATTGAAAAAAATCTTAAAATATACATAAACATCCTTTAGTGCAATGATGATGAACCTTTTAGAGATCTGTGCCCAAAATACAACCCAAAACCCACTTATTTATCACAAAGTGCCAACATCATGATTAAACCTGAATGCTAAGCTGTGGGGGCAATGCTGGGGCAACAGTTCAAGTGCTGACAGAGAGAGCTCTGGATGCCCCCTGTACCGTGCAAGCCATAAATCTGCCACCACTTCTTCAACACGTCAAATACCCAGAGCATATTTTACTCACTATTGTGAACTACAAATGTGAATACATAATATCTATGGATAAAATGTGTATTGGAAACTCAGTTGCTCCTTGGCTAGTTCTAGGCTCAACCCTGGAGTAGAAGTATTTTCTTTGTTGATAATGTTGCCATGTTGCATAGTGGATCAGAGAAGTATTAATATAACCTTACTAGCCCCACGCCAAGAGCCAGTCTTCCCTGTTGTTTTCTCCTCATACTTCCACCTCACTTTGTTTCACAAGTGAGCATGCAAGAGGTGTACACTGTGGCTTATTACTTAGTTGTTTTATGGCCCACACAGTGGAAATTTCTGAGGTTTTTCTATATTTTAAACTGCATGAGAGTAAACATTTAATTCAATTAGATCCAAATATGTTTTCACATGTATCACTGTCAAAGGTCCAGTTTACTTATTTGGTTAACAGAATGTTCCTTTTCTTTATGAACTATATAGGTTGGATTTTCTGATGTGAAAATATTTCTCTGTGAAAAGTATGTTTTATTGTGTGCCCTTACAGGTAGCATACTTCATAATGTGCTATCAACTTTATGGGACGTACTTGTTGGTGTGCTGGTAGGAGTTGTTTTGGGAGTTTTTATTCAGTATTTTCCAAGTGAAGATCAGGTAAATTTAAAAATTCATGTGTTCTGTAGAACTGCAGGATGTTAGTTTCCATCACCACAATGAACAGCCTGAGATAGTTAACTTACAAGAGGAGGTTTACCCTGACGCACAGTCTGAAGGCTCCTTTCCATGATCAACTGTTCCATCACTGTGGGTGTATATCAGCAAACCAAATCCATTACCCTTAGGAGCCAGGCTGCAAAAATGAGAGGAAGGGCCTGGGGTCCCACTGTCCCCTCTGGGAGCATGCCCGCAGTGGCCCGAGGACCTCCCACAAGGTCTGCCCCAGTCCCTCTACCTAAGAATCATGCCTCCAACAACATCTAAGATACAGCATGATAGACATTTCTTTCCAAGGGTAGAACTTTGGAAAAGTTGGAGGAAAATGTTGAATTGCTCACATCACCTTCTCCCCTAACGGAGCCCTTCGTGCCTACTGTCTGCTTAGAACTGAGCACATTGGTGTTTGGTACAGGCTGACAGTGGCCTTGACTAATGTCTCTCCTTCCTAATTAGTCAAATAAGGAGTATCAGAAAACTGTACTTAAATCTGAGTATCTTTCCTCATCCTGCCCCACCCTTTCTCTACTAGATTACTTATTAAGTTTGGCAATTTTTCCTAATCTTTTTTCTCCAAAGCTTCCTTGAACATTTTAGGAAAAAGATAGCTTCAGGATCAACATTATTAAAATGAGCACTTTCCTGCTCTAAAGGATATGCCATTATTAGTGTATTTTGATACCTTCCACCCTAACTTACCTGTAACAACTAATTTTTTTATTCTTTCTTTTATTTATTTATTTGGTACAGGGTCTCAATATGCTGCTCAGACTTATAGTGATCCTCTTGCCTCAGCCTCCCCAGCGCTAGGATTACAGGCATACACCACCATGCCTGGTCTCAGTGGCTAACATGGCATGCATTACCAAGGATCAAATCCAGGTCCTTGTGCTTGCCAGGCAGGCGCTTAGACCACTGCGCTATCTCGCCAGCCCTATAACCATTATTTTGATGAAAGAGATATTAAAAATTTATCTTTAAAATTTTGGTGGACAGCTTCTATAGAACTAAAGATTTTATAGATCTCCCCTTCACTATTATAACTACATTTAACTCTCATGCAGTTAAAATATTATAGCCATTTTATTGATACCAGTATCAGATATATATCAGAAAATGAAAGTTTAATATTTGTAAATTTTATTACTAGAGATCAAGTTTGATGAAATACTTAGGAAGTAAATCAACATTTTAGACACTAACATATTGAGGGACATACTAGCAAAAGGTTAAAAACAAATGATAAATGATTAAAACTCTTACATATTTAATATAAACCAATTTCTAAATATTTGTTTCTAGGAAAAAGTGCCAATGAAGAGAGCATTCCTTATTCTGAGTATGGCTGTTTCTGCTGTGTTAGGCAGCCAGAAAATTGGTTTACACGGAGCTGGAGGATTGTTCACGCTAGTGTTGTCTTTCACAGCAGGGTTAAAATGGGCCAAGGAGAAGGTGAATATTTTTTACAAGATAAAATAATTATATATATATATATATATATATATATATATATCAGGGCATTGTATGTATCAGTCAAGGAACTAAAATATTTGGGAAAAGTACCTAGAAATGTACTAAAGTGCATTTAGAAATAGTCATTATATCAAGTTTCATGTTTTATATGATTATATAACTTAGTAATGTAATTACTTCACTCATTAAAATTTTACTTATACAGTTCTTCCATGGAAACATTTTTTAAATGTATTTGGTATAGGTACTCATTATGCAGCTCACACTCATAGTGATCCCCCTGTTTTCAGCCTCCCCAGCACTGGGATTACAGGCCTGCACCAACATGCTTGGTCTCAGTGGCCAGCTCCGTGTGCCCCGTGTGGGGCTGGCACAGCATGTGGTGCC
Organism: Octodon degus; assembly: GCF_000260255.1. Lineage (NCBI taxonomy): Eukaryota > Metazoa > Chordata > Mammalia > Rodentia > Octodontidae > Octodon > Octodon degus. Next base: position 3,764,133 of record NW_004524759.1, on the reverse strand, counting down.
AGGGTCAAACCCAAATCCCCGTGCTTACCTAAACAGGCACTTAGTCTGCTGTGCTATCTCGCCAGCCCTCCATGGAAACATTTTTATAAAATATTAAAACTTACTGAATAAAATGCAGAAGATTCTTTCAACCTGCACCATTCCTAAATATCTAAATCCCTTCCCAAAATTATTTCTTCTCTCTATAGACATTTAGATTTTTTTCCATTTTTAACCAAAAAAATCCTGCTATGAATAGTCTTATTCATATGTTTTTTATACACACTTCTTCGAAGTAGTTGCCTGGAATAGAATTTATAGATTAAGAAATATAATCTTTTTCTTTTGATAAGTACCGCCAAATTATCACTTTAAAAGATTTTCATTATTCTGCCAACAGTACAAGAGAATGTCTCACATCTTAAGTAGTGTCTATTTTTCTCATAGCCACCTGGGTAACATTTTTTTTTTTTTTAACATAGGGTCTAACTATGCAGTTCAGGCTAATCTTGAGCTCACTCTGTAGCCCAGACTGGTCTCAAACTCCCAATGTTCCTCCTTCCTCAGCCTCCCTAATGCTGGGACTATAGGCATGCACCACCATGCCTGGCAGCATATTCGTTTTAAATTGGTATCCTTTGTCCATTCCTATTGGTGTATTTGCCTTTTATAATTTATAGTTTCTTCTTTTATGGCTGCTGAAAAATATACACATATATCATATATATATAGCATATATATGTATATATAATAACATCTCATATAATTTTTGCTTATCTTCAACTTTGTGTATGGCATTACTTGTATGAAGTTTTATAAGAAAATTTTCTATTAATATTTCCTATAAATTTCCTATAGCCAAACCTATCAGATTTTCCTTTTTGATTTTAGACTCTGTATCTTGTTTAAGAAAGACTTCCTTATTCAAGATTTGAACATTATGAACATTATGATTATATACTATTTTCTATACTACCACCTACAACTCTGGTAGTTTTTTATTAGTACATATTTGTGATATATAAAAATAACATTTATCGTGGGGCAGATGGATGGATGGATGGATGGATGGATGGATGGATAGACAGATAGATTTGTTGTATCTTTATCATTTTTGGTCCCCTACCCTAGTGAAGACAAGCTTTTAGAGCTTTCAGTGATATAAATAGAGCCAGTGAGATAGCTCAGTGGACTGAAGCACCTTTTTAGATAAGTGTAGGCAAGGACAGGGACCGCAGTTTGGTCCCAGGCACCTCATGCTGTGCCAGCCCCACCCCCAGGGCCAGAGTCCGGTTGGGCATAGTGGTGCATGCCTATAATTCCAGCGCTGAGCAGTCTGAAAACAAGAGGATCACCACGAGTTCAAACTGTGTAGTGAGATCCTGTAACAACCAAATAATTTAATTAATTAATTAATTAATTAAACAAATAGCCAGCTGTGGCATGCATGCCATAAGTTTGCCACCACTGCCCTACTCCTTTCTCCCTTTCCCCAAATTCCTTTACTCCTTTGCAAAAGAAAAAAAAATCTACCAGTTTTTTAGTATCTCTCTTTTATTTTGGTCTTTATGTTTTGGGTCGCTTATATAAGAGAAGCCATGTGATATTTAAGCTTCTGTGTCTAATTAATTCCATTTAATATTATGGTTTCAAGATCCATCTCTTTTCCCCCAAATTACTCAGATTTACCTTTGTGGCTAAGTAATACTTTTTTGCATATGTTTACCACATTTTCTGTACATTTATCTGTTGATAGGTATAGAGGCTGTTTCTGAAATCTACCTGTTATGAATACTGTTGTTATAAGCATCTATCACTG
>NW_004524759.1:3761347-3762062 GCF_000260255.1 Octodon degus | reverse complement strand
CATTTATTGTATTTAGTTCTTAATGATAGAAATTCTAATAAGATAGAAATAAGACAGACTCTAGTGTTTTGATTTGCATTTCTCTAATAGCCAAAGATGCTGAACAACCTGGAGAGGTAGCTCAAGGGTGGTCTAAGCACCTGCCTGGCAAACGCAAGTTCCCACATTCGATCCCAGTACCACATGCCCTGCCTGCCCTGGAGCCACAGGCACCCCTTACCGGCCCCAAAACTCGATGTGGTGGTATACACCTGTAATCCCCCCTCTGGGGAGGCTGAGACAGGAGGATCACTATGAGTCTGAACTGCATAGCAAGACATACATCATCAAAAACAAAAAAAAAACAAAGATGCTGAACTTTTTTTTTTTAATGTATTTAGGACAGAGTCTACAGGGTCTCACTATGTAGATTGGACGCGTAGTACTTGTCCTGTTTCAGCCTCCCAAGCGCTGAGATTATAGGCATGCATCATAGTCTCAACTGTCATCTCAGTGTGCCCCAGGAGCGAGGCTGGCACAGAATACTGGGGATCAAACCTGGTCACTGCACTCTGCCTAAGCAGGCACTTTAGCTATCTGGCCAGCCCATCACCACTTTTTTTTTTTTCCCCAGAACTGGGGATTGAACTCAGGCCCTTGTGCTTGCCAGGGAAGCACTTATTCCACTGAGCCATCATATTCGTTTTAAATTGGTATCCTTTGTCCATTCCTATTG
>NW_004524759.1:3758284-3760873 GCF_000260255.1 Octodon degus | reverse complement strand
GGCCCCTAGATACTGTCTTAATACCAGAGTAGCTAGCAAAAACTTTTTCCTACTCCAAAGGTTTTCTTTACTCTGTTGATTGTTCCCTTTGCTGTGCTAGTTTTTAATTTAACATGGTCATGGTTCCATGTGTTGACCCATAGTATTTCTTGAACAACTGGAGTTTTGTTCAGGAAATTCTTGCCTGTGACTGTTTCCTTCTTTTATCTTTCAAGAAATTTAGTATTTCTGTTTTTTATAGCCTGATCTTTCTTTCATTTTCATTGCATTCTTCTTCATGTAGATAACCTGTCTTCCCAGCACAATTTGTTGGAAAAGCTATTTTTTTCTCCAGCATTAGTTTTTTAGCCCTTTTGTCAAAGACTAGATGGTTAGAAGTATATAAGCTGTTTCTGTGTCTGTTAGCCTTTTCCACTGGTCTGTATGTCTATTTTTGTGCCAGTACCATGCTGTTTTTCTTACTGTAGCTGTGTAATATAACTTAAAATCTAGAACTATAGTGCCTCCTGCTTTGCCCTTTTTGCTTAGGATTGCAATGAAGTTCTTGGTCTCTTGTGATTTCATGTAAGTTTTAGTATTTTTTCTAGTTCTCTGAAGAATGGCATTGGTATTTTGATTGCATTAAAGGTATATGTTATTCTTGATCGTATGACCATTTTGGCCAAATTGATTCTGTCCACCTAGGAACAGAATAATGTCTGCATTTTCCTTTTATTTTACTTATTTGTTTTTATTTATTTTTGGACTTTTTAAAGACAAAGTCTCACCTATGTAGTTCAGGCTGACCTTGAGCTCACTTTGTAGCCCGGGCTGGTTTCAAACTCACAACTACTAGCATTACAAATGTGCACCACCATGCCCAGCTTTTTTTTTTTTTTTTTTTTTTTGTTTTTGTATGTTCCCTCCTCTTTTTTCCCTAAAAAATTTTTTTTTTTTTTTTTTTTTTTTGCGGAACCGGGGATTGAACTCAGGCCCTTGTGCTTGCCAGGGAAGCACTTATTCTACTGAGCCATCTCCCCGGCCCCTTAAGGATTTTTTTTTTTTTCTCCAAATGCCCTTAGGGGTGGTTTGGCTGGCTGGAGTGTTGTGGGAATCGAACTACAGCAACCTGAGGCTGACAGCTTTTTGTGGAAGCAGCCTCTTAAAGAATTGAGCTAAGGCCATGCCCCCCAAAGAGTTTTGATGTCTTATAGGTAAAAGTTCATATCATCTGCAAATAATGATAGTTTGGCCTCTTTTCTATTTTCATGTTTTCTTTGTCTTGCTTGATTGTTCTGGTTAAAAGTCCAATTATGTATTGAACAGAAATGGTGAGATTACACACCCTTGTTTTGTCCTTGATTTTCAAGGCAGTGTTTTCAGTTTTTCCCCATTTGGTATGATGTTGGCTATGGATTTGTTATAAATGCTTTTTTTTTATCAGTTAGCACTAGATCATTCTTTATCTACTTTTATCAATGTTTTTATCCTGAATGGATGTTAGTATTGTCAAAGGCTTTTTATACATCTATAAAAAGAAGACCATGTCGTTTTGTCCTATTTATGTGGCATATCACATTTATTAATTTACATATGCTCCACCATCCTTGCAGCCCTAGGATGAAGATAAGCTCAGTCATAATATGTGATCTTTTTAATGATTTGTTGTTTTGTTTTTACATATCTTGTTGAAGAATTTTGTTATGTATGGTCATCAAGGCTATTGGCCTATAGTTTTTGTTGTTGTTGTCGTAGTTACTGTTGTTGATAGTCCTTATCTGACTTCGGCATCAGGGCAGTGCCATCATAGAATGAGTGTAGAATGTTCTGGGGCTTCCAGTTTCATTAAGTGTTTAAGGAGTATTTGGTGTTAGTTCTGTGCTGTAGTTCTGGTAGAATTTAACAATGAATCCACTGTGTTCTCAGCTTTTCTTACTTGGTAGGCTTTTAAAATATTACCTTAGTAGTCATTCCCTGTCATTGGTCTATTCAGGATTTTTATATCTTCTTGGTTTAATTTTGATAAATCTATGTATCTAGGAAATTATCCCTCTATTCTAGATTCTCAATTTGTTCAAATAGCCATTTTCAAAATTAGTTTCTTATAATCCTCTGGGTTTCAGTGCTGTCTATTCTAATTTCACCTTTCTCATTTTTAACTGCACTGAGGTATATCTTCTTCTTCTTTTTTTTTTTTTGGTAAATCTGGATAAGAGTATATTGCCATCATTTAGCCTTTCAAATAATCAGCTCTTTGATTCACTGATCCTGTGTGGTTCATTATTGCCTCAGTTTCATGGATTTCAGCTCGCTCGCTTGCTTGCTTGCTTGCTTTCTACAAGTTTTGGTTTGGGTTGCTCTTGTTTTCCTAGGACCTTTAGATGCATCATTGGGTTGTTTATTTGAGATCACTCTATTTTTCTAATGTAGGCATTCATGGTTGTGCATAGTTGGTAGAACTTTGTGTCCCACAGGGTTTGGTATGTTGTACTGCCATTGATATTTGATTCCAGGGACATTTTAATGTCTTGCCTTTCTTCTGTGATCATTGATTATTCCAGAGTATATAATTTACTCTGTGTGTGTGTGTGTGTGTGTGTGTGTGTGTGT
>NW_004524759.1:3714310-3757693 GCF_000260255.1 Octodon degus | reverse complement strand
ATTATTGAATATTATAGGTGTGTAAACTCAGCAAAATATTCTAAAAGAGTCCAGTAGCCCATAATAGCATTGGGTCTTCTGTTTAACTGGCAATGTCAGAAATTATTGACCTGAGTCCCTCACAGCTCAACTTAACAGCATGTCTTTATTTCCTATATTTCATCTTCATAGTTTTCTACTGGATGGTTAAGACCAAGGTAAAGCAGGACCTATGCAACAAGAGTTGTAGCTATGTGGCTTCTTTTGCTGTTAATTTCTAGTTTGCTTCCTCGGGATATGATAGAATGCAAAAGATTATTTCAACTCATTTTTGTTTTAATTTAAATATGCCTTGTGACCTAAGATATGTTATATTTTGGAAACACTTCCATGAACTCTTGTCAAGAATGTGTATTCTGATATTGTTGAATGAAACACTCGGTAATAACACTTGATATCTGATAATTCTCATTTGTTCAATGGAATGGCTCTTCTGATATTTCATTGTTGAGTTTTTGTTTGCTTGACCTACTTGTGAGAATAGAGTGTTAAAATCTTCTAAGATTGTATTGGTGTCTGTCACTTTATTTCAAGTGATTTGGATTTGTTTTATGAAATCTGGTACCTATTCAGTGCATAAATATTTATAATTATCTCTTGTTGAATTATTCCCTTTACATTTTGTAGTGACTTTCTTTCTTCTGATCAATTTTGGCATAAAGTTCACTTTGAGAATAAGATAGCTACTCCTGCTTGCTTTGGGGCTCAACTGCATAGGGTACTGTTTTCCATCCTTTCACTTTTGTCCTATGTGTTTCTTTGTGGATGAGGCGGTATCTCTTGTGCGCACCATGTACTGTAGCTGGGTTTTGCTTTTAGATCTAATTTGTTCATCTGTGTCTTTTGACTGAGAAGTTGAGTCCATGTATTATCAAATGCTATTACTAAAAAGCATTTGCTGATTCCTATACTATTTTTTCAGTGCTGATTCCTTTCTATTTTACTTTAACTACTTGCCCAGTTAAATATATCCTCTCCCTGGGGCCTTTGTTGATATTAGCCTCAATCTCTCTGTTTAGAATTCCCTCAAGTATATTCTCTAGTGCTGGCTTAGGAGACATGAATTTCTTAAAATTCTTCTTGTCATGGAACATTTTTATTTCTCTGTCAGTTTTAAGGATAATTGAAGGATATAGTAATTTTAGTATTTTTTGTTTATATTGTTTTGGCATTTAGTTGGTTTTTTTGGTTTATTATTATTATTATTATTATTATTATTATTATTTTAAATTTGGTGCAGCATCTACAGGGTCTCACTACCTATTTTCAGCCTCCCAAGAGCTGAGAAAACAGGCGCCCCCATGCCCAGTCTCAATTGCCATCTCAGCGTGCCCTGGGGGATGGGGCCATCATGGCACTCTGGGATCAAACCTGGCTGCTGCACTCTGTCTAAGCAGGCGCTTTAGTCCCCTGAACTATCTGGCCGGCCCTCTGGCATTTAGTTCTTTAATTCATCTGGAATGCCTATGAATGATGTAAGGATATATGCACACACATGTATGTGTATTCATACACACATATATACTTACAATAGATAACATACATTCATATATGTCCATATAAATTAGAAATTTTCAGTGAATTATTATAATTATATTATAGTTATTTTAGATGCTTTTAACATAAGCTAAATCCTCACACATACATATATAAATTTCTATATGATCCTATTAATTTTACTTATTCATTTTATTTCTATGCCAATATTAGTTTTTAATCAGTGCAGTTCTGTATCTCTAAATAAAAAACAGAAGCTGCCCCTTTATTATGTTTTTTGCCTCATATTCTTTTTTGTTTTGTTTTTGTCTTCTTGGGGGTTTTTGGGTTTTGTTGTTGTTGTTGTTCTCTTATTGTTTTGTTGTGTTTTCTTTTTATTTTTGAGATGAGATCTTGCCACGTAGTTTAGTTCTGCCCTTGAACTCACTATGTAGCCCAGGCTGGCCTTGAACTCAAAGTAACCCCCACTGCCTCAGCCTCCTACATCTGAGATTACAGGCGTGTGCCACCATGCTAGACCCCATATTGTTTCTTAGATTAATTGTAGAATCTATGGCCAGGGAGATGGCTCAGTAGAATAAGTGCTTGCCTGGCAAGCGTCAGGGCCTGAGTTCAATCCCTGGTTCCGCAAAAATATAAAAAAATAAAATAAAATAGTTTTAGAATCTGCTTGAGAAATTCTTTACCCAAAATTCAGTAGCATTTTGGTAGTATTTCAGTGTAATCATGAAATAAAACTAAATGGTTAATAATTCAATACATTCAATTATAAATGAAATGAAAGCTCGTATAAAAGAAATAATAATAAATGGGCTTAAAAGATTAAAAGTAACAAATAGGACAATATGCTATAACAAAGCAATAATATTGTTTTCTTTTTTTGCCCCTTTTTACAATTTTTCTAGGGCCGGCAAGATAGCTCAGTGGACTAAGTGCCTGCTTAGGCAAGGGCAGGGACCAGGGTTTGATCCCTGGCACCACATACTGTACCAGCCCTGTCCCCAGGGCACAGTGAGCCAGCCATGGAGACAGGGCATGTTGGTGCACACCTAGAATCCCAGCGCTGGGAAGGCTGAAAACAGGAGGATCACTAGGAGTCTGAGCTGCATAATGAGATCCTGTACCAAATACATAATAATAGTAAACCTTTTTCTAAATGGCAATCAGAAAACACAGTCATCAAGGGAATAATTATGAAAGTAGTTTATGCCCCAAGCAATGGATATCAAAGTTCTTATGCATCTGTAATGAACAACAAGCCCAGACAGTGACTTAAATCTCTTCATGGAAATTCCTGGAGAAAAACCAAAGTACTGTTTTACCAAGGGGATTTTCCTGTCATTCCCTTTGAACTGAGAGGGATGCAGTGCCAGAAGGGGAGCTGGACAGCCAACCACAGATGAATCTAATGTAAATTTCTTGGTTTAGATTTAAGGAAAAATAATTTGAAGTAATCAATATGAGTCCTTTGGGACGCAGTGCTAACAGACTGCCAGAATGCTGCTGCTGCTGCGGCTGCTGCTGCTGTTTTCATAATAGCCTGTGACATCTCAGGTTCACTTTCCTGGTATTAGGTTTTCCATGGTAATTTAGTGAGACAGTGTTTCCAACTGCCTTCTAAGAGCCCAGCATATGCATGACCTGCTGTGTTCTCAGTAAGCAGGATGTGCTTCTCTGTGTGTTCAGTTACCTAACAGACACAGGCTGGAACTTTTACTGGATACAGCTGGAATGCCACAAAATAAATAAATAAATGAATAAATAAACAAACACCTCTCAAATTCTGTCAAATCATGACCTAGTAATTCTGTTTGTTTCATAGCTTTGTGGGTTTCTTTTCATCAAATTCTACATAAAAAATTTTGTGGCTGGCTTTGAACTCCATATAAATGTTTAAATAAAAGACTATACTCCATTTTCATTAATTATGTTTTAACATTTCTCATAAAAATAAAATATCTATTAAATGTTAAACATTACTTTGAAATGCACTTTGCTTCATGTAGCCACAAATAACTATAAATGTATTTCTCTTTTCCTCAGACTAGAGTCCAAAAACTCATTACAAAAGTATGGAATATTTTTGAACCTCTTCTTTTTGGCTTAGTTGGATCAGAAGTATCTGTTTCTTCCCTTGAGTCAAATACTATTGGTAAGAATAATTAAAGCACAGAAGATAGAAGATTCAAAAATATGTAGGAAAACTATGAAACCTATTATTTTTATTTATAATATTTAAGTAGCTGTAAGAAATTTATTTTTAAACTCAATGTTAGACCAGCGAGATAGCTCAGTGGACTAAGCACCTGCTCAGGCAAGTGCAGGGACCCCATACAGTGTACCACATGCAGCATTTGCCACTGCCCCCCCCCCTCAGCTCGCTGAGCTGGCCACCAAGTCTCGGTGTGGTGGTACATGTATGTAATCCCAGCACTGGGCAGGCTGAAACAGGAGGATCACTACGAGCCTGAGCTGCATAGGGAGACTCTGTACCAATTTAAAAAAAAAAAAAAAAACCTCCATGTTAATACACTGTGTTAGCCTGGTGTGGTGGCGCATGCCTGTAATCCCAGCCCCTGAGAGGCTGAGGCAGGGGGATCCTTGTGTGAGACCAGCCTGAGCTACAAAGTGAGCTCAAGGCCCACCTGCACTGCATAGTGAAACCCTGTCTCATAAAGTTAATAACAAAACAAAAAACACCATGTTTGTTTTCTCTGTATGTGTATACTTGTTTATTTGACCAAAAGAAACCCTGAATGCCTTGCTGAGTGATCTAAGGAAAGAGATCAAGATTCTTTTCTGAGGGGAAATATTAAATAACATCAGATGCTTTCTGTTGTTTTTCTTTGAGTGTTTCTCCAAAGGTCTTATTAGTTCACAATTAAATAAATTAAATTCAGAAATCAGCAGTTCAGAACTGGGCATATGTCATGTCTCATTTTCACAGCATCCCCCTCCAAGATCATTATGTGCCAGCCTCAGTCATATCCGAATGCTTTATCATTGTCAGTTTTACTTTTTTTTTTTTTTTGCAGAACCAAGGATTAAACTCAGACCCTTGTGTTTGCCAGGGAAGCACTTATTCTACTGAGCCATCACCTCAGCCCCTACTTTTAAAAACACAGAGGCAAGGGCCAGCCAGCTAGCTCAGTGGATTAAAGTGCCTGCTTAGGCAGACTTAGGGACCAGGGTTCAATCCCCGATGTGCCATGCCGGCCCCGCCCCTGGGCTGTGCTGAGACCCTATTGAGGCTGGGCGCGGTTGCATGTGCCTGTAATCCCAGAGTTTGGGAAGGATCACTACAAGGAAAGATCACTACAGGAAGGATCACTACAAGTCCAACTTGTGTAGCGAGACCCTGTAGAAGCTATACTAAATACATTTTTAAAAAACCACACACAGAAGCAACAGCCTTAAAAAGCTTTGACGTGTTTTAGAAATCATATTTCTAGGCTTAAAGAACCACTTCTTCCTAAATACTTCATGCTTACACTTATTTTCTTCTGTTGTAGGCACTTGTGTCCTTACCGTGTGTTTGGCAGTACTTGTCCGAATTTTAGTCACATTTGCATTAATGTGTTTTGCTGGTTTTACTTTTAAGGAGAAAATATTTATTGCTCTATCATGGGTGCCCAAAGCAACAGTCCAGGTAAAAATATATTAAATTTTATTGTAATAATCTTAATTTTGGTGATTTTTTAAAAATTCTTAATGTAAATCCAACCAGGGACATAACACAGCCCAGCACCTGCCTGGCAAGTGCAAGATCCTGAATTTGATTCCCTGCACCAAAAAAAATATTATTCTAATCACAAAATGTGTGCTAATTAACCTTATTTTTTAAATGTTGCATTGATTTAACTATTGTTAAATCAATTGTTGTAACTATTTATTGAAAGTAATGTAATTTCTTAAGAATCTCAGTTTTAGAAGTAATCATTCTTTAAAATGTACTTTTAGTGACAAATATTTCAATTTGATGCAAATATTGTTTCTAATTTCCTAAAATATACAATGATGGTATATCTGAAAATTGGAACTGTATATTTTGGTAAACATATAGAGATAAATGTTAAGATTTTAAGACACATTTATTTTTAAACTGTACATTTATTAATCCTGTCAGTCATTCCACCACATGAATATATAAATGTTGTCTTTAATTATACTTTTCTTGTTGAGATAGGGTGTCCAATGTAGTACAAGCAGGTCTTGAACTCACACTGTGGCTTAGGCCAGCCTCATTCACACAGTGATCTTCCACCTCAGCCTCCTCAGGGCTGGGGTTACATGTATGTGCCACCATGCCTGGCTGTATATATTTATTTTTATGACTATTTGATTACTGACTAAATACCCCGAGATACTATAAGACAGTGGGCCTTGTTGTTTTGTTTTTTGTTTTGTTTCATTGTTTTCCCTAGCATTTGACACAGTGCCTGGCAGTCAAGCCTACAAAAGTGAATGGATGGGCTGACTGGGTGGTTAGATTAGATAGATGGGTGGGCAGATGGGTGGGTGGGTGGGTGGGTGGGTGAGTAGATGTAGTTTTGTTTTCTTCTCCCACTGAAAGATATTGCTACTGACTAGTAAACTAAACTGGCAGCATCACACCTTCATTTCTTAGAATTATTTTCTTCTTCACATTGCAAAACAGAAGCTTATGAATTTCCACACAGCAAAGTTCTCCATTATCGTGGTTAAAAAAGCAAGCTGATAGGATCACGCTGTGTGGTGTTTTTTTTTTTTTTTTTTTCCGGAACCGGGGATTGAACTCGGATCCTTGCATTTGCCAGTCAAGCGCTTATCCTACTGAGCCATCTCCCCAGCCCCACGCTGTCTGTTTTGAATACCATGTTACCTGCCTATAACCTTAGGCAGATTACTTCTTTGTCTCTTAGAGGCTTGTTTTTCTCATTTTGCAGCAAGGTCTATAATTATAGCTACTGCAGCACAATGTTGTAGGGATTAAATGAAAATAATCCACGTGCGGTGCTTACAACTGCTGTCTCATGAGGGTGCTCAGTGAACAAGGTTATTTTATGTTACTTTTGAGTAAATAAAAATGATGACTTTATTTTTAGCCTCTGTTGTAGGGAATAATAAATCTTCAAAGGAAATATCTACCTATCCTTCCTCCTTCCAACAATACACTTGCAATTTTGTTTTCTTATTCAGGTTTCTATTACACAGGAACAAAGAAACCTCGGAAAGAGGCCACATACTCACCAGGTCCTGTGGTATTTATTCTCTTTCTGCCTGGTCCTTTCCACTGAGTCCAGGCTATGTTGTCTTTGTGGAAAAGAGTATCAGGCTGGTTCCAGGGACTGGCAAAGCCATTTTTTTTTTTTTCCTTTAGTGCTGAGGATTAAATTCAGGGCCTTGTGTAGGCTAGGTAAACTACCACTGAGCTACAACTACAGTCCAAAATTATTTATGCAGTAAAATCATAACAGCTCAAAAGATGATAGTGCCCTACATATGAACTGAATCAGCAGATATTTTAAATTCAACATTTAATATATTCTTCATCTTTATTCTCTTCCTCCATCCTCTGCTCCTGACATAGAATTGGCTCTTTTTTAACTCCTCTACTTAGAAATACCAATAAAAATTAGAGTAGACAAATGAGACATAGTAAGGGGATAAGGAACTTAGTTCATAAATGTCAAGATTAATTTGCTCATCACATCCTGCTAAAGAAAGGACCCTAAATCTTAGGGTTCATGGTACTCATTTATCATCTAATAGGAGTTCCCAGAGAGGGTTTACAAGAGGGTTAATTGAGTTACTAAATGTCAGGCTTGAAGAACAGCACTGCCACATGAGGAGAGCTCTATAACTGCATAAATAGTATTATTAGAAGCATCATTATTACCATCGTTATCCCTTAAGAGTAATTTTTAATATGTTCTTACTTAAACCTTCTTCTAAATTGTAAGCCTTTGTAGTTTCTTCTGTTTCGTTTCTTTTCTCCCTAGCATCCTGTACTCTGGCTGGCTTGTGTTCAGGGAATAACAAGCTGTCATGTCTCTAGTCATTGATTTGGGATGTGGAAGCTGACCTTAAATTGAGGGCTCTCTTGCCTTTTCAGAGATAATAATTCTATCACCAGGCCATTATGGTCCAGATCTGAAAGGTCTCCCATATCTTGTCCCAAGCCCTTTCCCCTCCAGTTATCTCACTCCATCATTATTTCCCAGGTATTTTGTCACAGTGACAGAAAGCTTAACATGCTGTTGCTGTACTTTGCAACTCTGTATATATATTTGTATTTAGTCCCTAAAAATTTTAAGGCAATTTTTTGCCTAGATTAGTTAATATGAAGAAAGAATTAGCAAGGAATTTGTTTCATGTCATTAAAATAAATATGTAATAAAAGATAACTTGCAAAAACTCTTATGGGCTGGTGAGATGGCTCAGTGGTCTAAAGCACCTACTTAGAACAAGCTGTGCAAAGCACAGGGACCTCGGTTCAATCCCCCAGCACCACATGCCAGCCAGCCCCGCCGCCTGGTGGGCTGAGCTGGCCATGCGCGCGCGCACATACACACACATACACATAAATGAATAAATAAAATTTTAAAAAATATATATTAAAAAAAACTGTTATGACCGGGAGTGGTCATTCTAAAATGAAGACTTCAAAGGCATTCATTGCTTGGCAGTGGTGAGGAGTAGGTGAGGAGAAAGGAATGCAACCCCATCTGAATACCTACTGTGTGCCAGGTGTTCATTGCTTCTTGTATTAACCCTCACCACAGGCAGTTAAGTTAGGTAGTTCGTTGGTTTCACAAGTAATTAGGCTATAGAGCTTGAGTCACCTTTAAGCAATCACTCACCCAACTGTGATAAAAACAGAATTCAAACTAGGTGAGCCAGATTCCAGTCCTCTTGTGTTTGGTAACACACACACACACACACACACACACACACACACACACGTGCGCACACGCACAAACAATGGGCCAAGCAAGGAAGCCTAGAGACCAAGACCCCTCAGGGTTGTGCTGGGCCTTAAGCAGCTGACCTGCTTGTGCCCATAGAGCCACCAAGCAATGCCTATTCACTTGGAACTCTGAGGCCAGAGCAAGGCCAGCCCAGCCTGCAGGGACAGCCCTGCACCACTGTGCTAGTACTGGTTGCTTCCTCTAGGCCTGTCTGCTAGGAAGAAGCAGAACTCATGTGGGATTTCCACAGATTGCTCAGCACTTTTCGTCTTTGTCTAATACATGAATACTAGACTTTGCTTCTTTTAACAGGACCGTTTACTTTGACTCTATGTTACCTCTGATTAGCATTTTTCCTTCACCCCTCCTCCAACACAGGCTGTCCTAGGTCCCCTGGCTTTGGAGACAGCACGGCTCATGGCACCCCACTTGGTGCCATACTCGAAGGATGTGATGACAGTGGCGTTTTTAGCCATCCTGATCACAGCCCCAAATGGAGCCCTTTTCATCGGCATCCTGGGGCCCAGGATCCTCACACGCCACTCTAACCCGAGCAAGATGAAGCTGGACCTGCCAGGACTCAGGGGCCACTGAAGGTCATGGGCATATTGCACCTGCTGGTCTTAATGACTTCTCTTACAAGACAGGGAATGGTTACACGTGCACACAGGTTGTACCCAGGACCCAGGACTCACCACATTCCTGGCTTATCTGCAGGAATGTCGTCTGGTTTATTGCTTCCAAACTAGATTTGATAAAGCATTAAAAAAAAAAAATGCTCAGTGCTTCCATAGCTCAAGAACAAAGCAAATCTGTACATATATTAGGAAAGTTCAGTTAGGCTGAATTTGATGTCAAACCAAGCATAATAAAAATTAAATGAGCCAAATGATACAGAGAAACACACTTGACTATCGAACCTGGTAAGAAGCCTGAGTTTCCAAATGGGAGGAGGAGAACTCCCATCCCCTTAGTTCACGTCAAAAAATGATCCAAAAAAAAAAGAGTTGACAGGACTAAAGCAATCAACTTTAAATGGGTCAGCTAAAATTTTGAAGTTCTAGTTTTAGTGACTACCTGAGTGAATGTTAAGAAAAACAGCCAAAGTTAGCCTTATACTTCTCATGCAGTAAACTTAAAAGGAAGTCTGCTGAAACAGTTTTTAGATGAAAAATTATCTGTAGCTTTTATTTGCAGAAATAAAATCACAAATGGAAAAATATTGTATATTTTTGATTGGTATTTAAAATGGTATTTAAAATCTAGTATGAAGGGCAGACTACAGAAATGAAAGATTAATAGATGACTGCTAGTATGAGGGTTTCTTTTACTTAGCAATACAGAATTTTTCCTCAATGTAAAACTATCAAGTATGTCTTTACCCATTTTTCACTGTAAGGAATTTTTATCAAGATGAGATTATTATAGTGTATAATCCCAGCACTCAGGAGGCTGAGGCAGGAGGATCACTGCAGGTTTGAAGCCAACCTGAGTTGCATACCTGCTTATATTTCCTTGCCCAGTGATTGATGCTGTTCTTGAAAACAGAAGGATGTGCTTCCCTCAGCCATAATAAGGCTTTACAAACAAATTAAAGAATGTTTTACATTTTTGTATTCTGATGAAAATTCTTTTTCCCAGAGCCTGTAAGACATTGGTGTATTTTTATATTTTACTGTTTGGGCTGATTCTTGTTTTTAATTCAATAAGTAACCCAGGAAACATTATGTTTTCTAAATGACATTTGCTTAATACACAAAGTTCAATATTTCTTTTCCTTTTATAATTTATTTTATACTTGACAAATTACCCCATACTATTAGTCTTTTAGGATTAGATATTTATCTTCATAAAGCACAAGTTTTCTTTATGGTCCTGACACACTTTGAACAGTCGGCCATCTGTGGCACTGTTCTCTGCCTGCCAGCACACATGTGGGTTGTTGGGCCTGAGGCCCAGGTTGGATGCATCTGCTCAAATCTACATAACCCTGGATCCTGGGTGCAGGAAGGAGCTCCTTGTGTCCAGCAGAGCCAGCTACTCATGTCCATCAGAGCTTTGACCAGCAGGGTAGGAGCATGGATGGAATAAAAGGAAGTGCTCGTTCACCTACCATTTGTTTGTGCCCCTCACGAGGTGGCTGCCCCCATTGAGCAGCCAGTCCTGGTCTTGGTGTGGATGACGGGTCACTGCCCATAGCTTGTGGAGCCCTGTGATGCCACTGAGAGTGGGCTACAGAACCGGCTTGAACAGCAGCTGAGGGGACGGACCCTGTTGGTGTCATATGTCAGGACAGCTGTGTCCACAGGACTTCTGGTCTCCTAGATCTGCTGGAGCTTGCTGTCCAGGATAGCTGGGAGCTCAGTACCCAGCATGGTTAACATAAGGTCCTGCACTCTGGCAGCCTGGGAGGGCTCAGTATGAGCAGCCCTGGGAGGGCTGTGCACCTGTGCACCTCTCCCACACCCTTAGAAACCACAACCCCATTCTACAGGTCAGTTTTTCCCAAGCACCCTGTTCTTACACAGCCTTTTTACCAGCATCTTGCATTTCAGAAGGAGTGAAGGTCTGACGTGCATTCTTGGTTCTGCATTCTCTGCAGTGTCCAGTGCTCTGTACTATCAGGCACAGCAGAGCGCTCCCCACAGTGGGGCACTGTGCGTCTGCAGGTCAGGCATTGGGACTGCAACTGTGCATACCCCTGTGCAGCAGGCTTGTATGAACACCCAAGTCTCACCGGGCTGTACTCCTGTCCTCCCTGGGACACATCCACTCCAGTAGCCTCATAGGTGCTGTTCACTTAGGCTTGCATTTAGCAGGCAAGGTGGAATATCCTGAGCAGCAGTGCTCACCTGCCATCGGTGGAGAGGGATAACTTGAGTTTCCAGCCAACACTCCTGAATTCTCTGCTTTGGTCAGTGCCAGGCTTAGGGGCTGGATGTCACCAAGCCTGGGTATGGTTTTTTGTTTTTTTTTTTGTTTGTTTGTTTGTTTTTGTGTGTGTGTGTGTGTGTGTTTTTGTATTTTAGGGTAGGGTCTACAGGGTGTTCAGGATCTCACTACTAGATTGGACTCGTAGTGATCCGCCTATTTACAGCCTCCCAAGAACTGGGATTACAGGCACACTCCACCAGGCCCGGGGGATTGAACCCCTGACCACTATGCCTGCTTGCAGGTGCTTTAATTTGCTGGCAAGCCTGGGTATGGATGGCTGCTCCCTAAGGGGTGCTGCTCAACAGGCAGGAGGGGAACTTCCATCCCCGAAGGCCTGTCCTCCAGGTGGTGAGGGACTTGGCCAGCCCTTTTTATTTTGACTTCTTTCCCCTTCCCTTCTTAGCCTTCTCCTCCACCTCTCCCTCTGTTCCTCCTTTTCCTGCTCGTCCTCTTTCTTCTCTTCCTCTCCTTTTTCTTCCCTTCTTTTCCTCTTCCTCTTCTCTTTCACATCATCATGAGTTTGCTGTCCTTGCCAGACAGTGTGCTGGCAGGGCTGGCAGACAGATCCTGAGCTACACAGCCTTTTCTCTAGTACTAAAGTTGGCTGCCTCAAGGTGGTGTTGCAGTGACACAAAGCCAATGCTTTGTGAGGTATCTGCTCACATCTTTTGTCTCTCTTTAATTTGCTTGTTCATTGTCTTGCCATTTTGAGTTCTCTGAAAGTATATTTTGGATACCAGGGTACTCTCAGATGTGTGCTTTGAACAGGTTTCCTCCCAGCCTGCTAACTTCTCACTGGCAGTGCCTTTCACTGAGCAGAAGGGTTCGTTTTAGTAGCAGCCCCGTCTGTCAAATTGTTCCCTCACAGGTCATGCCTGTTGTATCTGAAAGGTCACCACCAAACCTAAAATTACCGTTTCCTTGCTGACTGTTGTAACATTGCATTTTACATTTGGGTCTTTGACTGCCATTGCTCATGGGTCAAAAATCAGTTGAATGCATTTGTGTGACTTTTTCTGGGCTTTCTATTCTATTCAGTTGATCAATTTTCCTATGTAATTCTTGGTTTTTTGTTGTTGTTTTTTTTTTAAGCCAAGGTCTTGCTATGTAGTTCAGGCCAGTCTTGAACTAACTATGAAGCCCAGGCTGGCCTCAGACTCACAGTGATCCTCCTGCCTCAGCCTCCCAAATGCTGAGATTATAGGCACGTACCACCATGCCTGGCTCTGTGTAATTTTTTAAAGTTCAAAGTGCTCAAAAAAGTAATTATGATACAAAAGCAATATTTCAGTATATTCTAGTGAATAAATCTCAAAGGCTTTTTTGCTGTAATGTAATGAATTAGTCATATATAACAGTATTTAAAATATTACTAGAATCAGAGCAATCAAAACTGGAAACATGATTTAGAAAAGAATGACAAAATTCCATATTTCAGATATAAGGCACATGGCCGAGGCTGTGCTCACAGAAATACTGATGGCCTTGGCAGTTTTACAAATAAACTGAAAATAACAATATATTGTGTCAAAAACTTCATATCTTCTTGATAACGGTGGCTTTTTTGTAAGTGTGGAAGTTGGGTAGTGTCCATCCTTCAATACTGCCCTTTCTCTTCAGGAATTTTGATCTCATCCCTTCCATAGAAACTTTTAGATATTTTTCAAACAAGGTCTTGCTATATAGTTCAGGCCAGTCTTGAACTAACTATGAAGCCCAGGCTAGCTTCAAAAAATATTTTAATATGTCTATATGAACTAAGTAACTGGCAGAGAGTATAGTTAAGACTCCACTGACTCTGTAGATCAAGTTGGAAAGAAGCTACATTGTAGTATTTAGCCCTCCAGTTCTTGAACATGCACTCTTTTTTATTTAGATGTCTTATAGCTTTTTATTAGTTGTGTAGTTTTTGTATTAATCATGTACATATATTATAAGAATAATACAGTGTATTTGGTGCTAATCTAGTGGGAGTTCTTTTTATTGTAGATGGGGAGACAGTTGACTTATGTTAATTTCATAGTCCACAGGCTTACAATAATCAGTTAGAAGTTCTATTATTCTTTGCTGATGATTTAAGATTTTGTACATAAAAAATGTATTCCTTTTTCCGTTTTCTCCTCTTTCAGGGTTTTGTTTTGTGTGTGTGTGTGTTCCCTAGGACTTCTAATACAACGTTCAACTCACCAAGCCCTACCCTAGCATTTCCATCACAAATAAGTTACTTCGTTAAGAGATGAAGAATGAGAATTCTTTTATTCTTTCAATAATTATTACCTGTCATTCCTCTGTAAAGAACAGCTTTCCTCTGGTTTTTACGAACTGTATTTCCTACATAAAATACAAGATAAATGCAATGTTCTTTAGCAACCAGTTTTCAGAGCTGCCAATGAACTTTATTCTCTTGCTTGTTCATACAGATAAATGCTTTCTTTTTCTTTGCTTGTTTTTCAAAATGTGTATACTTTAATCATTTAAAAATATTGTTTTTAGGGCCAGGGAGATAGCTCAGTAGAATAAGTACTTGCCTGGCAAGCACAAGATCCTGAGTTCAATCCCAGGTATTACAAAAAGAAACAAACAAAAAATATTATTTTTTTGGGCCAGCCTGATAGCTCAGCGGACTAAAGCACCTGCTTAGGCAGAGTGCAGCAGCCAGGGTTCAATCCCCAGCATGCTGTGCTGGCCCCGCCTGTGAGGCACGCCAAGATGGCAATGGAGACTGGGTGTAGTGGCACATACCTGTAATCCCAGCACTTGGGAGGCTGAAAACAGGATAATCACTGCGTCTGATCTATGTAGCGAGAACCTGCATACTCTGCAGAGCCTGTCCTAAATATAGAAAAAATAAATAAATAAAATAAAAACATTGTTTTTCAATAGGATAGTGAAGTGAGGTAGTCATATGGAAGTCACTGTTTAGTTTTATTGAAATATATGTTGCACGCGATATAATTTGCCCAGTTAAAGTATACAATTGAATGATATGTATATACTGTAATGGTTGAAATATGAAGCATCCTCAAAGACTCATTTATTGAAAGTTGATTCCCGGGCAGCAATGTTGAGAGGTGGGGCCCAGTGAAATGAGAGGATCATGACATTGCTAATGAAAAAAAATCAGATAACAGCTAAATAAACTCGTTTCATATTCATAGGCTGGAAGCTGTTAGCTGAGTGGGCAGTTAGGAGGCGGGGCCCAGCTGCAGGTCAAAGGTAGGAAGGTGTCTTCAAAGGACATATCCTGTCCCTGCCTGCTTTCTGGCTTTCCCTCTCTATGCTTTCTAGCTGCCATGTGGTGATCAATTTTACTCTGCCACTTAGATGCTTCTACTTCATGGCACCAGCCAATCATGGACTGAACCCTCTGAAAATATGAACCAAAATAAACCTTTCCTTCGCTGAGTTATTCTTTTTTTTAAATCTTATCTTACCTTTTTTTTTTTTTTTTTGTGGAACTAGGGATTGAACTCAGGTCCTTGTGCTTGCCAGGGAAGCGCTTACTCCACTGAGCCATCTCCCCGGCCCATATAGGAAGCTTTTTTTTTTTTTTTTTTTTTTTTTTTTCCCGGAACCGGGGATTGAACTCAGGCCCTTGCACTTGCCAGGGAAGCGCTTATTCCACTGAGCCATCTCCCCAGCCCTTTTCCTTCGCTGAGTTATTCTTGCGAGGTCTTTGGTCATGGTGATGTTAAGAATCACTACCATAAAATGTAGAACATTTTCGCCACCCTAAAAGAATCCTACGTCTACTTAATAACCACTTCCCCGCCAAGCCCAACTCCTGGCATCCACTAAGCTACATTTTGTCTCTATAGCTCTACTTTTGTGGGCATTTCATATAAATAGAATCACGCATTATGTGATCTTTTGTGATTGATATTTTCCTTAATGTACTGTTCTCAAGATCCATCTGTGTTCTGTAGCATGTACCAAGCCAGCATTATTTGTTTGATTTCTAGTATTCCAAATTGGGCATAGGCCTCTCTATGCTAGCTTCTGTAACTTTTGGATATGACTTCACTAAAGTAATTAAATATTTCTTTGCTTTCTGATACCCACATGTCTCAAACTCACTTCTCTTTACTACTCTACAACCAGTTACATACAGAGATGCCAGAATCCTTTCAGGGAAAAAGATATTTAGGAACAAATATCTTGGTGCCAGGCATGTTCCTTGCTACTGCTTACCTTTACTTCCAGGCCCTTTCATTATATACTGTTAAGAAATATCTGAAGAATCATCAACTCAGATTTACAACTGCCAAGCAGTGTGCAATAAAAACTTTAATATTAGCAAAGAGTTGAATATACTTCCCAGCACTCTCCATTTATAGACATTCCCTATTTAACAACCAGGTTCCATTCCAGCAAATAGGTCACTGAGTGAATCGGTCACTAAATGAGTAAACATATTTACTATGCACATTACAATATTCAGAATAAGGAAACAGTCAAAGGAAATTCCAACTTGATGACTTCTCTTACTTATATAACTCATATGCAGTAGTGTATAACAAAACAAAACTATAGTACTGTACCATACAATCAGCAAAAATTATAGGACTCTATAAACAAGGTGTACTGTACCAAAAAAGGGCATTGTGGCTGTATAAATACGATGTACAGAAATGTACCCAAAAAACAACAAAAAAAAGATAGGTTGTAACTCCCCACTGGTGGGTCGCAAACCCAGTCGTTAAACAGGTAGGTTGTTAAGTGAGCAAACAATCTGCGGAGGATTGTGTCATCTGAAATAGAAACAGTATCAGCTCTTCCTGATTCAGATGCCTTATATTTCTTCCCTTCTGTTGCCTAACTGCTGTGGCTAGAACACTCCCGTTCAACAGAAGTGGTGAGTGTGGGCATCCTTGTTTTGTTGAGAAGAAACCTTCAGCTTTTTACCACGTAATATGATATTATCTATGGGCTTACTGTGTAAGGTACACTCCTTTCCAGCTTATTATGAAAGGATACTGAATTTGGTCCAATATTTTTATACATCTATAGCAATATTTACGTGATTTCTTCCTTTCATTAACAGGTTATGTCACATTTATTGATTGACTATGTTGAATCATTCTTTGTGAGCTTTGACCTATTGCTGTCTTTCTGGAGCTGAAGGAGGCCTTTTCAGTTTGCACCCTGTCCTGAGCTGGCCTTTCAATGAGCCAAGCTCTTGCCACAACTTAGGGACTCTCACATGGCTGCAAGCTGAGGGAGATAATCTAATGCCACCGTTCTTGCTGACTTTGGGACCTGGGCCACCGGCTCATACCACTTGCTTTTATCCTCTAGACTTGCTCATGCCTTTATGTGCTGCTTTGCTTTCATTATAGACTACTGCTGAGTCCTTCTAGAGCTACCAAGCCAAGCCCATGATGGGGCCATCTAGTCATATGGTCACTGAATGGCCACTGCAGGCACTCCATCTCCACTAGAGTTCAGTAATATGCCAGGAGCTACTAAGGTGCATAGTGTGCTCTAGAAGTATATGGTATCGACTTAGCTGTGAAGTCAACAGCACACTGTTGGGATTCTCCTACTGCATTTACCACATCTCCACACGGTGTCTTTTCCCACTGTGTATAACGCTAATACCACAGAGTATACTAGGACTATGGCCCACATGTTAGGGCTGCTTGTACTCTAGCCTGAACCTGCCACAGAGTCCTTTCCTATCAAAGCTGCCAGGCTTCTGTGTCACTGGCACAAGAGTCAGAGCAATGTTCCTAAGTATGTTGTATTATGCTGCCTCCAAAATGTCAAAGAGGCCTATAATGCTTCCTTCTCGGTGGTGAAAATGTGAGCTGCAATAATAATTTTCCTAGCCAGCAATAGTAAAGCACTCATGTAATCCCAGCCCTCAGGAGGTGGAGGCAGGAAGATTGCTGCAAGTTCGAGGCCAGCCTAGGTTACAAAGTCAGTTCAAGGCCAACCTGAACTGCATAGTGAAACTCTATCTCAAAAAGACAAATAGTAATAATAATTTGTCGAGTTTAGACACACATAAGACACCGAACTTCCTAAAATTATTACTGATGTGGAATGCCCTTCATCTAGAGGGTTCCTCCCACTCTTGGGGATGTACCGTGATGACCAACAAACATGCCAGTTCTTAATCTAGTTTGATTGATAGATACAATGGGAAAATGTGATGTTCTATTTAACATCTGGACAGTCCACTAGTCTCTGGACTATACTGTAACAAAGTCTCAAGACTCTGAGTGCATCCATTGCCATTCCTGTGAAAGTAAATTGCTTCTGGTAAATTTCCCTATGAGTCTTGCTTTAAAATTTTATATTCTTTAAAATAAATTTTTTTAAAAAGTTAATAAAAGGGCCAGCCAGATAGCTCAGTGGACTAAAGTGCCTGCTTAGACAGGCACAGGGACTGAGTTTCGATCCCCAGTGTGCTGTGCCGGCCCCGCCCCCGGGGCTCACTTAGACAGCAACTGACTGGACATGGTGGCGCATGCCTGTAATCCCAGCACTTGGGAGGCTGAAAACAGGAGGATCACTATGAGTGTCCGATCTGTGTAGTGAAACCCTGTAGACACTATACTAAATACATAAAAATCGGTAATAAAAGAAAAAATGAGAAAAGTAAGGTTTTATATACACATTATCCATAATCTTTTCATTTCCATTCAATTTTTTTTTTTTTTTTTTTGCCGAACCAGGGATTGAACTCACTCAGGCCCTTGCACTTACCAGGAAAGCGCTTATTCTACTGAGCCATCTCCCCAGCCCTCCATTCAATTTTAAGTGTATTCTCATCCTTACTATAATTTCTTCTTAGTTCCACAGATTATTTGGAAAGATGTTTAATTTCTAAATTTTCTGGATTTCTTTTGCATAACTTTGTTATTTCTAGTAATAGTGTCTATATTTTATAATGAAGACACAAATCTGTTACTTATGTTTAGGCTTAATGTCTCATAAACTTTTCTAAATATATCTATCAAGTATGCTTGGAACACATGAACTCTTTAAATGGGGTTCTGGGCCGGGGAGTTGACTCAGTGGTGTAAGTACCTGCCTGGAAAGCACAAGGTCTTGAGTTCAATCCCCAGTGCTGCAAAATAAAACAATAAAATGAAAATAATAATAACAATAAATGGGGTTCTGTATCATCTAAAAACCCTCACTCATTTTTTTCTACTTCATTGATTTCTACATTAAGAATGATGTGTTACAAACTCTTACTATATTTGTAATTTGTTAATTGCTCTTTGAGATTCTATTAATTTTGGACTTGCAGATATATTAGCAGGTATCTATGATTTTAGGATTAGTATCTTCTTGTTGAATATTTACTAGAGATTATTGTGTACTAGTGTAAGGGGGTGCTTTGGAGGATTTCAGTGTTACTCAAAGAAAAGATATGACCAGGAGGTGGCAGTAGATCACAGGAGCAAGCTTTATTTGGAGATCCTTTGATCTGTTTGCAGGGAGATAAGGCCACAACAGCAAGAGAGGTCAGGATTTCTGGAGATGAGGAAGGGATAAGAAGAGGGTAAAATGGGAAGAGTGATTTAAAAAATGACCAAGATACAGTATATGTACTAACTTCCCAAAATGAATGTGATTATTATGCACCACAAACATATACTAATAAAAAATAATTTAAAAAAACAAACAGGCCTGAGTCCTGGTGTCCATCACCCCAGGGGGGAAGAGACAAGTGAGCCTCTGGGAAGGAGGCTCAGAGAAGGAGTGTGGGGGTATGGAGGTCACTCAGCAGCATGGCCTGGAGTGCCCAGGCCACAGAACTCCAAGGACAGCAGCAGCTCAGGGTTTACAGCCCAGGCAGATTTTGGTCAGTCACACAGGATATGTGAAGCCAGCAGGCTCTTAATGACTAGTAAGTTGCTGCTGGAGATATTTAAAGCAACTGGATATGTAAAATGTTAAGGCTGGTGTTGGCAGGTGTCCTCTCCATAAGTGCTGGCACACAATAGCCAACACCTGCAGTTTAAAGAGGGGAGATTTATTCTGGCTCGAATTTCTGCAGTCTCAGTCCTCACATGGCAGAGAGACATGGCACATAGGAAAGAGAGATGGAAGGGAAGATGAGTCTTTCACACTACAGCTCTAGGACCACCTCTTCTAAACAGGCCCCCCCTCCTAACACCAAGTCAGCAAAAAGTCCCCATAATCCAACTCCCTTACAAAAGCTTGCCCACAAGTACATGAGGCCCCTAAGGAACATCTAGCCGTAATATCCCCTGGATCCCAAGATTCCTGTGTAGCCCTTCATACAAAATGCATTTAGCCCATCTCTGAGACCTGGCATGGCAGTACACACCTATAATCCCAGTGCTGGGGAGGCTGAAAACATCAAATACAAGTCCAAGCTGTGCAGTGAGGCTCTGAACCTAATACATTTAAAAAAAAAAAAATCGGAAGACAGAAAACCAGCAGGGCAAATAGTAAGCTGTAGCTCCTTGTCCACCAACAGGACAAGTTGTAGCAAGATATAAATTCCCTGGGGCTTAGGTGGTCCCATCCTTACAGCACTGCCAGTGGTTGTAGCCCTCACAGATCTCTCTTGTACAGGCTTTGCTTACTCCTCACGGCTTTCCTCATTCCATGCTCCTGGTTCTCCAAATTCCTGGGGTCTCCAGTGCAATTTTCACTTCATCCTCCCTCTCGTGGGAGCACACTGCCTGGCCTCCCATACCTTCTGAAATCTAGCTGGAAGCCTTTCTGACCCCCAATTCTGGTATTCTGCATGCCTGTAAAACTAGCACCACACAGGTAGTATCATGGTCTACCACCATCCTGAGCAGTGGCCCACCCCTTTGAATCTGCAAGAGGTCTCTCAGTACCTAGATGGCTCAGCATTGTGAACAGAATCCCAGGGAACAAATTCCCTAGATGGCCCATTCCGGAGAGCATCGCCCAGAGGCTTTCTTCTCAAAGCATTTTCTTTCATCCTTGGAATTTTAACCCTTCAAAAAAGTGGGGCCTTGGAGGC
This sequence comes from Octodon degus, assembly GCF_000260255.1. Taxonomy (NCBI): domain Eukaryota; kingdom Metazoa; phylum Chordata; class Mammalia; order Rodentia; family Octodontidae; genus Octodon; species Octodon degus. The sequence continues at coordinate 3,737,290 of NW_004524759.1, read as the reverse complement.
TTCTGACATGCACTCCACCCATTTTCCTATTGTTCTAATCCAAAGTACTTGGCTTTTCTTTAATCTTTCCAGCAACCAAGATCTCCTCTGCTCCAACCACAGGCCTCAACTTCACAGAAGCTTCCTTTCTGCTAAAACTCAAAACTTAAAATCACTTAGCTGTGCCATTTGCTCTTGAGTCTCAACACTGATCTGGCTAAAAGCCTGTGATGCCCATGCTATAGCCTCAATATTGGGCTTCCTTGAAATTTCCTCCACCAGAATAATTAGTCCAGTGCCCCTAATCTCAGCTTCCCCTGAAGTCTCAGGACATGAGCAAAATGTAGACAAATTTTCTGTCAAAGGATAACATTACTAGCCTGAAATACAACTACCCATTAGGCCCTTTTTTGTAACCAAAATCGCTTGAGGTTTTTTTTGTTATCTTTTTGAGACAGGGTCTCACTATGCAGTCTAGGCTCACCTTGAGCTCCCTTTGTACTTCAGGCTAGCCTTGAACTCCCAACGATTCTCCTGTCTCAGCCTCCCACAGTGCTAGGATTACAGATGTGCACCACCACACCCAGCACTTGAGCTTGTTCTTTACTGGATGCATTACTGTCCGCATTCTGGTCTTCTGAGCTCTGACCAAACTCTCCTGTCAAGTTTGGGTTATATAATGTTAGGGCTTCTCTAGCATGCATTTACAGACCTTCCCAAATGCCTCCCATGAACCAGTTCCAAAGGATTCTGAACCACATGGTTGGTCAGGTAGCACCAGAGCAATTAACACACTTCTTTGTTATCAAATCTTAAGCTACTTCCCTCACTGCTGGAACACAATATGCAACACCCAAAACTTATAAGGAAAAAAGGTTTCAGCTCATGTTTACAATTCATGGTCAGTTGGCTCCGAGGCAGGATGAGATAGCAAAGTGACAAAGCAGGGGAAAAAGCTCACAGAAGAGAGTGAAGGCAGGATCCAGGAAGGGAAGCACAACTGTGCAGTTCAGTTCACACTGATAGTGAGACAGCTATTCTGACCACGCCCACATCTGACAGCAAACCCACTATAGTGACCCTGTAATACAGTCACTCTCTAGTACCTATCCTGTCACTTGCAGACCAGTGGATAAATCTGGAGGACATTAGGTAAAGTAAGTCCAAAAAACAAATATTGCATGCTGCTTGTCCCAGTGGAAGCTAAAAATGCCCATCTGCTTGTACAGTAATAGCTGCTGCTGGTCTCAGCCATGGATGGCCACGGCACGAAGGCGTCCTTGCCTTACCTATGGTACACGCAATGACTTTCGCTTTTTGCCACATCATGGTTTATTATAGTTTATTCATTTTTGTGGTTTATTTGCTGATATGACTTGGGATATTTCAGTTTACTGTAGTCTGCTATCTTGTAACTTACTAGTTAAGCCACTTCCGGGAACTTTTGCTCCATTCTGCATCCCTACATAACCAAAACTGCTCTGGGTAATGTCAATAACCTTTTTGAGGGGCTCGGGAGATGGCTCAGTGGAATAAGCGCTTCCCTGGCAAGCGCAAAGGCCTTAGTTCAATCCCCGGTTCCGCAAAAAAAAAAAAAAAAAAAAAAAAAAAAAAAAAAAAAAAAAAAAAACAAACCTTTTGAAGCCAGGCATGGTACTGTACACCTATGATCCTACCATTCTGGGAGGCTGAGGCAAGCAGATCCTAAATTCAAGACCAACCTGGCCAACTTACAACTTCTCTCAAAAGAAAAAATACTTCAAAGGCCTAGAAATGTAGCTCATCGTAAAAGTGCCAAGTCCCAGCCCCAATAACAACCTCCATATATCAAGTATAATTAGTATTTAAATTTTTAATGTATTCACACTTTTCTTTTTGAAAGGTTCTTGCTATAGTTCAGGCTAGCCTTAAACTCACTATAGTCCAGGTTGGACTTGAACTCATGACAAGCCTCCTGCCTCAGCTTCCCAAGTGCTGGGATTACAAATACACACACCTAGCTTACATATTTAATTTAGATAATTTCAAAATGGGATGCCATACCTAGAACTTAGTATCATTTTTCCCCTTTTTTCTTGTTCTCTGTTAACGCACATGGAGATTTTCCCTATTATTACATATTATTAATATTTTGTCACAAGTGTAATTTTTTGCCAGAATTTTTTCATCTTCGGTCATCTAGTTCTTTTATATATTTTTCATAAATATACTCTTTTCATGAATTTTTAAATCACTGAAAACCCGTTTTGTTCTATCAAAGCTTTCAGCATAAATTGAGGGTCTAATTTTGTTCACTTTGTATTGACACAATACAGTCATATTTTCATCTATACAAAGATTCTCAGGTATGCCTAGATTTTCATCTATACCTAGATTCTTTCTCGACATTCTTTTTTTTTTTTTTTCTTTTTGGTGGAACTGGGGATTGAACTCAGGCCCTTGCGCTCGCCAGAGAAGCACTTATTCCACTGAGCCATCTCCCCAGCCCCTCTCGACATTCTTAATAATCCAATTTTTTTTTTTTCTGACTTCACTCCAGTACCTTCAGAGGAGGTGCAGATAACTGGTAAAAAATCACCTCTCAGGAGTCTTTCCTATAATTTTGTAAACTTCTATGTGAAGTTTAATCAAGTTTTCTGATTCTAATGTAACTTTTATTGAATTTATATATAATTCAGATTTATATCTTTACAATAGTAATTCTTATTTGTTTAAATATTAATTGCTTTTGTTTTTTGAGACCAGGCCTCTGTAGTTAAGACTGGCTTTAAACTCACTCTGTAGCCCAGCCTGGTCTTGACCTCATGGTAGTCCTCAGCTTCCCAAGTGCCAGGGTTACAGGTGTGCACCACGGCACCCAGCCCATGCTAGCACTTCTGATTTCTTCTTGGGTTAGTTTTGGTCACTCAGTTTTTCTGGGAAGCATCTGTCTCCCCCAGCTCTGCAGGGTATTGCTGGCCAGAGCCAGCACCCTCAGCATCTTCCTGCTCAGCAGCTTCCTGCACAGCTGCCCTCTACATCTAAGCTTGGTGTTTCTCACATGTATGGAGTGGACACAGCCATGTCTTCAAGGTGAGGTCAGAGAAATGCATGGAGATACTAAGGAAAATCTCAGGAAAATTCAGTGACATTCCAGTGAGCTGCTTTTTGACATGTTTATTCTTCACTGGTACAAATTCTCGGTCAGCAGTTATGCAATGTCTGACCCTTTTCTATAGTATTTTGGAGAACTAGAGTCTTCAAACAAAGACTTTATTAACTTGTGGCTGATCTACATCTTAGAACACATGTGGTGTTCTAAGAAAACCTTCACAAATATACTTGCTCACACCATCTACAGAAAACAGATTTTTGGGCCGGGGAGATAGCTCAGTAAAATAAGTGCTTGCCTGGCAAGTGCAGGGTCCTGAGTTCAATCCCCGGTACTGCAAAAAAAAAAAAAAAGGAAAAAGGAAAAAAGAAAACAGGTTTTTAAGTGAGCAGTGAGTCAAGCACTCCACTACAGCAAAGCTAGAGTGCTGTCACCTCTGGCTGAAAGACAGTTTTACCTTTCTGAACAGTCTTTAATGTTCTTCTAGACCAAACTTATAGGAAACTGAGTGAGGACCCAGCTTATACTGTATTAAAATGATGTTTGTGCCAGGGATAAAGCTCAGCAGCATAAGTGCCTGCCTGGCAAGCACAAGGTCCTGAGTTCAATCCCTGGCGCCACAAAAAAAATTAAAATAAAATAAAATGACATTTGCTACTGGATTTCTAAGTGGCTTTTCTAAATGGGTTTCTGCAAAAGGTAAAGCTAATTGATTTGTTAAGCTGGACATGATGGCACACATATGTAACCACAGCGCTGGGGAGGCTGAGGCAACAGAACCATCATGAGGAGACCCCATCTCAGAAAACAAAACCAAAACAAATGGGTAATTTGCTAAAAAATGATAAAGTCTGCCCCCCAACCAACCAGCTATAGGTGTGTATTAATGAAACCTTGTGAAGGTCATCGCATGGCTTTTGGGTTGTTTTTTTTTTTTTTTTTTTTTTTTTGATACTGGGAATCAAACCCAGGACCTCGTGCCTGTTGGGCAGGGGCTGAGCCACTGAGCTATATCCCTATTTCCAAATCTCTATAGTGGAGATCATTTGACATGATTTATTTGGCCTGAATCACTGTTGCTTAATTTTTCCTAGATTTTAACAATTAAATTATAGTAAATTAGTCATTAGCATGAAAAATGTTTTGATTGAATGTGGAAAAACTTGTGATTAAAGCCTCCACAGAGCAAGTAGTAAGAATTAGTTTTAAAAAATCAGCAAAACACCAAGCTTTTAACTGTTTAAAGTGGAAATGGTATCACTAGACACAACACATATCCTGCCTTCTTAACTGCCACACACAGATTCGCCACCTCCCCCTCCCCCACAGAGATGATAGAGCACAGAGATGTCCCACAGAATCCTGCATTACACAGTCTCAAACTTTTTCAGTTGTCTTCCTGCCAGCTGTCACATTTTGTTTACCTATCTCTAGAAGAATCTTTTCCATACTTGTGATTTGCTCGGGAGCAGAAATCCAGACAACTGAACTTCTTAGAATTGGGTATGAAGTCAAGATATGAAGCCTGCCCAGCACTTGGAAAGCTGAGGCAGGAGGATTGCCACGAGTTCGATGCCAGCCTGGGCTATACAGTGCGTTCAAGGACAGCCTAAAATATATAGCAAGACCCTGCCTGAAAAAAACCTACAAGCATTAGAACTTGGATTTCTCCAGAGTGTGATGTTGGTCCAAATGCACCATAAATGAATGTAGTGGTCACTTTCAAGTCTCTAATGATCACATGAAACACCCAGGTGGGTGTCATCAGGCACACCTGTAATGTCACTGCCTGAAATGCTGAGGCAGGAGGATCACAAAAGACCAGCCTGGACACTGAGAGCCTGCTCACTGAGCATGCTGAAGTTCTGGGTTTAACCCCAAGTACCACAAATATCTACCAAATATCTACATGATCTCTTAAGAACCCTGATAAGGCCAGACATGGTGGTGCACACCTGTAATCCCAGCACTCAGGAGGCTGAGGCAGAAGGACTGTCACAAATTCAAGGCCTGCATGGGCGACACAGTGAGACCCTGTCTCAAAAAATGGGACCTTGTTAAGTCAGAGTTCCTAAGTTCTTTCCAGGAATTTCTGGTGGGCAACTCAGGATCCACAAGAAAAGCAGACACATACAGAGCAGCAGCTATTTAATTGGCTTCCCATAATCTTACTAACAAATTAGGTTACAAAATACAAAGGCCCTACAATGACTCATGTGAGGCACTGAAGCCAGAGCTGATCACAAGTGCTGTGCTCGATTACAGCTGGCCTCCACTGTGTGCACTCAGATGCCAAACACGTGTGTTGGGCAGTGCCCATGCTGAGCAAGGCGTGACTGGCTCCCCAAGAGCAGGAGTGGTGGCCCTGGCACCATCATCCTGGGCAGGAACTGTGGAAGGCTGCCACGCCTTCTAGACCTTTGGTACTTCTCAGAGTCACTGCAGCACCTTGGGCTGTCCCATCTGCTAAGTCCACAGATAGAATCCCGTGTTAGGAAGGGTAAGAGTGCTTATGTGAAGGCACTAATGAAGTAACCGCTTCCTACCAGCCTCAAATATTTGAAAACCCTGCACAGGAAGGAAACTATGTGGGACATGTCAATATATTTTAACAAAGGAAACATGAAGGTAATAAACCTTTTTCTTTTTTAGTACTGAGGATTGAACCCTGAACCTCTGCACTGAGCTACATGCCAGCCCTTTTGGTTATCTTTTGAGACAGATCTTCCCAGCTCAATAAATTGCCCAAGCGAGGTTCAAACTTGCTATTTGCCTGCCTCAGCCTCCCAGATTGCTGGGATTACAGACATACATCACCAGACCACCTTTTGTTTGCTGTGGTATTGGAGACTAAACCCAGGTCCTCCATAGAGACCTACATCCCCAGACCTTTAGTTTACTTTTTTTTTGGCGGAACCAGGGATTGAACTCAGGCCCTTCCGCTTGCCAGGGAGACTTTTTTGTTTTTGAGACAGGGTAAGATGTCCAGGCTAGATTTGAACTTATAGTCCTCTTGTCTCTGCCTCCCAAAATTCTGGGCTTACAGGTGTGTGCCACCACCCCTGGCTCCATTTGTTTTTTTGTATATTAATGTTAACTTTTTATGATAGACTTTATTTTCAATGTGTACATATTTTAAAAAATTAAAAGTTGATTTTTTTTTTAATGTATTTGATACAGGGTTTTACTATGCTGCTGACTTGTAGTGATCCTCCTGTCTCAGCCTACCCAGTGCTGGGATTACAGGTGTGCACCACCATGTATGGTCTCAGTGGCAGGCTCAGCATACCTGGGGACGGGGCTGGCACAGCATACAGTGCCAGGGATCGAACCATGGTCCCTGCACTTGTGTAAGCAGGCACTTTGTCCATTATTTCATTTTAGAGCACACATTTTTAGTCAAGTTTACTTCCTGTGAAACCTACCTATAGAAACTGCTAGAATATGTTTTTGTTTTGATTTTTTGAGACAGCACCTCACTGTGCAGCCCAGACTGGCCTCAAACTTGTAATCCTCCTGCCTCAGCCTCTTGATGCTGGGATCACAGGCATGTGCCACCACACCCTGCTAAAATATCTAAAAGCATGTTGCTATAAGTTGTGAATGGTTTTACAAAAAGAAAAACCTTTTTATAACCACAGACAAGCATATAACAACTTTTGGTGTGGCCTTTCTCCAAAGTATTCCAACCATGTGTGGAAAAATAATTGGTTAATCCAATAGGCAGGCCTTAGAGATGTTGAATAGAAAGTCTCAGAAAATTACTTAGAGCCAAAGTAAGCTCACTATTATATTACATCCCCCACTGACAGGTGGGAAGAGGGAAGAGCAACCATTCTGGACAAAAACCTTGTAAACCTTCTCAAAAATATCAGACTACATGTGTAACTCTAAAATCCTTGCTGTTACTCACAAAAATCTAGGTCACACAGCAAGCCCACTGACATTCTACGGAGTAAATTCCAAGTCCCCACACACACTGAGCATGGTCTCCCATGGAGCGCTGACCCTTGGCCGCTTACAGGAAGGAGAATTAAATGTTCGGTGGGGGGATTTTACCTTTAATAGACTCCAGGAGCTAGCAATAGGAAAACTGCAATTTAAAGACTCAATTGTAGGCTAACCATTACAAATTTGTTCTACATTCTTCAGTGAATTTATTTTGAAAACTTTTTTGTACTTCATTTTAATGGCTTGTTTTAACAGCTTACAGAGAAAATGTTCATATAAACACAATTTTGTTTCAACCAGAACTCAGGTATGTTTCACTTTTAAATTCAATTGCAGCAGCCCGGGAGTTTACCTGCAAGTGTTCCTGCTCTCATCCCAGTGTTGATGAACCAAGTAGCACAAACACACATGCACACCTTCTGGAAGCAAACCTTTTACAATTTTAAATAACTACTCCTCATTAGAACTATTTATATCATTTATTTCTCAAATTGTGATATTCATATTCATGAGGAACATTCTCTATAAACCAAAACTTGTATCTGTGACCTCAAGTAATTTTCATGTCAACATTTTTCTTAGAATCCCTAAAAAGAGAGACAGGGCTGGAGTTCAGTGGTAGAGCATGTGCCTAGCACTTGCCAGGCCCTGAGTTCAATACCCAGTACCATTCAAAGAAAGAAGCCACATGACTGATCAAAACAAAAGCTATACAACACAATGTAGGGGCAATTTTTTTAGGTATAGATTCTGTTGAAATAGTAATATCCAAATAGTTTTGGATCCATTGCCAAAATTTAGGTTTTCTCAATTAAAACGAGAGGAAGCGGGGCAAGGTGCTCCAGGCCGATGGTCCCAGTACTCGAGGCAGAGGCAAGAGGATCAACACAAGTTCAACATCAGCTGGACCTACATAGTGAGTTCAAGACCAGCCTGAACTACCAAGCAAGACCCTGGCTCAAAATAGAAAGTTAAAAATAAAATGAAAGGAATTGATTTTATTGCTGGAAGATACATTACTTCTCTAAAGACAGACTAAGTCTTGACAGTTTAATCTCTACATAAATGTTTCAATATACAAATTATCAAATATAAACAGTAGTGTAGCAAGAAAATAAACCGGCAGAAATAATTATTCACTTAGTAATAATTAAGACCACCATTTCAAAGATTTTCTATACACGAAGAATGAGAAAATACTGCAGGACTTCCCAGCACATGCTGAATCAATCCCATGTCGTTACTGTTATACTTCTTTCTTCTTCAGGATGAGTGGACCCACATTATCTCCCGTCAGCTCGTTATGTTTATTGTGCGAGCCATCACAGGCAGGAAACTGAAAGGAAAAAGGAATTACCAATGTTACTTTAAAACTATGATTAAGAAGAAATATGTGCTCAATGCTGTCACAAAGCACATTACTTGCTTAAAAAGATTCATCTGAGTTTTGCGCAGTGGCAGTATCTCAGCCACTCAGGTCTATCCAAGGCGAGATTACTGCTAACTCAAAAAGAGTCATCAAAAAAAGAAAAAGGGAAAGAGTCATCAGATAGCGCTAATACATTTATTTTACATCCTAGCACCACAGCAAATCTACTAATCTAAACTGTTAAATCACTGTAAGCCACAGATTTTAATTAAAAACCTTGGGCTGATTCCAAATAAATATAGTTTTAAAAAGGAATCAAAATGAGCTATTAGTCTCTGTGGAGCTTTTAATTCACTTAAAAAGAGTGAAAGTAAATTCAAAATTATATTTCCTTATAAAATTCATATACAAACTAAGTTTTTTGAAAAATTTTAAAAACAAACCTTAACAACTTGACTCATGATCCATCTAGATACAGGCATAAATAAATTTGCTATATGCCTTTTTTGCATCCCTTGTGGTGTCTCTTTGGGTGATAAGAGCTGAGACAGGGTCTTGCAGGCTGAGGCAGTGAGTTAGCTGGGCCAGCCCTCGGCTAACTCACTGCCTCAGCCTCCCAAGTGCTGGTTCCAACACCTAGCTTGTTTACTTTATATATATATAGTCTGCTACATAGCCCCAGCTGGCCCTGAACTCATGGCAATCCTCCTGCCTCTGCCTCCTCAGTGCTGGGAATACAAGGATGCACCACCACACCTGGCCTTTTTTTGTGTGGCTGGGAGGTTGAGACAGGACCTCATTATCTAGTGCAAGCTGATCTCAAACACAGCAATCCTCCTGGCTCAGCTTTCTAAGAGCTAGGATTACAAGTGTACACTACTACACCTGGTTTCATCCACCTTTTAAAAATAAAACTGCTTTGGGGCTAGGGAGATGGCTCAGTGGAATAAGCGCTTCCCTGGCAAGCGCAAGGACCTGAGTTCAATCCCCGGTTCCGCAAAAAATAAAAAAATAAAAAAATAAAAAATAAAATAAAAAATAAAACTGCTGTTACGTTCATGCTTTTCTTACCTGTATTAAATTGGGATCTCATTAAATATCCCTTAAATATCACAGAATTATTTTTTAAAACCATAGTTTGTTAATAGCTCCTGGATATCCCATTTGTATTATACTATTATTTCCCATTATCAGATAGTTTCTAAACTTTGCTATTACAAAGGATGCTGACATATACAATATTGTGCTTAAAATTTCAAATAACCTACAATCAAAGCAGCACAGGAAGGGCCAGCCAGATAGCTCAGCAAACTAAAGCGCCTGCTTAGGCATAGCAGAGCGGCTGGGTTTCGATCCCCAGCCTCCCATGCCAGTCCCACCTCGGGCGCGCTGAGAGAGCAATTGAGACTGCGTGGTGGTACATGTCTGTAATCCCAGCACTTGGGAGGATGAAAACAGGAGGATCACTATATGAGTCCGATCTATGTAGTGAGACCCTATAGACCCTGTTCTAAATACAAAAAAATAATTTAAAAAATCAATAAAAATTATTATAAAACACGTTAAAAAAAAAAAAAAGCACAAGAAACCGGCTCCATCAAGCCCTGACACTCCTCACACCATCCCCTGTTCATGGCAACTCTTTCTGGCCTTATTCTCTCACTCTGCTACGCTCACACTGCTCAAACCTGACTCTTCACTTTTACTTTCACAAATCCACTTTGCCACTGCCAACAATACATAAAATCCTCTTATAAGAGCCACCACTCACCAGCTGTATGTGAGGCATTTTACATGACATTTCACCAAGTCTACAAAAACATCTGCAGTACTGCTGGGGTAGCAGCAGTCACAGAAGGCAAAGTGCATTCCGGCATGGGACTTCCTACAGAACACAGCAGAAACTACACAGAGGGCCGCAGACCCAGAGAGCTCAGCGGGCTCCATCCCAGACAGGCTCTTACCGTTTTGGAGCGCCAGCAGCGGCAGTAAGCTGCTTTCGTGAGACACAGGTCTTCGATGTTGATTTCATTCACCACCTTGGGGTTTTCCTTCTGGATCTTAAGGTTTATCAAGCTGTCCTTCTGTTGCTTCTTCTTCGGGAAGAATGGGCGGATGGCAAGATAGCCCAGCAGAGCGAGCACACCCAGGAAGGGCAGCAGCCGGAGCCATTCTGCAACTGAAGGTGCACAGTCAGCCGCGCCCACCGCTGCCTGTTGCCCACACCTGCAACACTGGGGGTGGGCTTCCCAGCAGACTCTGCTCTACCAGCACCACCCTAGTATGAGCTAACTTGAAACTCAAGAAAGTAGTCCTACTTCAAACGCTCGCACTGAGCCCACAGCATGTCTGCGCCACATGTCCTTGGCCTCCTACCAGGGTGGGCTGCACCTAAGCTGTGTGGTGCGGGCATCAAGGGTGTACAATCCTGGCCTAGTGTGCTGTCAGGCATAGTTCAGGAGTGGATAACGGGAAGCACCCTGGGGGTAAGCAGCAGCCTGAGAGGGATAAAAGGGAGAAGGGCTGCAGCTGCTTCGGCTGCCTGTGCTTTGTGCCTTCTGCCTTCCCTGCCTTGGACTGTTTCTCCTCTGAGACGCCCCACTGCCATGATCCCAGCTCACTACGCCCTGAGAGTTCTACACACTATGAGCCAAATAAGCCTTTCCTCCCATAACTTTGGGTGTTGGGTATTTTGTCTCAGAACCAAGAAAAGTAAGACACTATGTTTATCTTTACTTTTATCAGGAATTGTGGCCACCATAATAATAAACAGAACTTAACTGAGATATATTTTGTAAGCTTAGAAAACATTTTCACTTCTGTTTTCTTTTGGCCATACTGGAGATTAAACCAGGGCTTTGCACTAAGCTAGATCCACAGTCTTTCAGTTGAAACAAGATCATGATAAACTGCCATGGCAGAGACTATAGGTGTGTACCATCTTACACAGCTGCAACTTTTCTCAATACCATAACTAAAAATTATACAAAGGGGGCCGAGGAGATGACTCAGTAGAATAAGCACTTCCCTGACAAGTGCAAGGGCCTGAGTTCAATCCCAGGCTCCACAAAAAAAATAAATAAAAAATAAAAATAAAAATCATACAAGGGCCGGCCAAATAGCTCAGTGCATTAAAGCACCTGCTTAGGCAGATGCAGGGGCCAGAGTTTGATCCCTGGGCGTGCCAAGCCGGCCCTGTCCCTGGGGCACATTCAGATGGCAATTGAGACTGGGCATGGTGGTGCATGCCTGTAATCCCAGCACTTCGGAGGGTATAAACATTACGAGTCCAATCTATGAAGTGAGACCCTGTATTAAATACATACATACATACATGTCACACAAAAGAATATCCATAATCTTTTTACCATTTATAACTGCTGGGGAGAGAGACAAGATCTCGCTATGTAGTTCAGGCTGGCCTTGGACTCACTATGTAGACTAGGCTGCCCTCAAACTTGCAGCAATTCTCCTGCCTCTGCTCCAATTTCTTTCTTTTTTTTTTTTTTTTTTTTTTGGTAAATGTTTCTAAATAACAAAATATTGTGTAAAAGCTGCATTTTAATGAATTAAAACTTCTATAAACTGAGGATGTTCTCATTGTAGGATAACCCACATTCCATAGACACTAAAGTACCTCTGGAGCTCTGTCCTAACATAGGGCAGATAAATGATGTGTGGAATGATTCACTTTGCCTGTGGACACAAGCACATCAAGACTCTTGAGGCAATGGTGGTGAAGCCATGGCATGTCAGCCACACTGGTCACGCAGGGCCCTCTCTGCCGTGACGTCAGGAGTTGTGTGAGTCATTTTTTCTAAATTAAAACCTCAGTATTTGGGTATAACTAGCATGTTGGCCCTTTGAGATAAGTCAATTTTGGATTGCAGTTTGGGAACTTGGGCTCTAAAAGGTTCACCATCAATCTTCTAAGATAAGTATGTTCCCACAAGTCTCTGAGGTTCCTGCATTTAAAATCAAAAGGTACTAGAATATATTAGTCATAGAAAAGTCCTGTTTACCTTCCTTCACTGAGTGCCCTCCTTGCACCTTGCCAGATGCTACAAAGAAATAGCTAAGTTAAGAAAAAACAGGAAATCATGCACCAAGGTGTGTGCTAATAAGCATGGCTGGGGATGTGGCTCAGCAGTGGAGCACTTACTTGCCTGGTGGAGTTCAATCCCCTGCACAAAAAACAAAAAGCAAACCCACAAAGTAGAGAAGTACCACACAAGAAAAAATTTTTTAATGTTGACAATAAAAGAAGCCAGGCATGAGGGTGCACACCTGTAATTCCAGCACTGAGGAGGCCGAGGCCACAGGACCAATGTGAATTTAAGGCCAGCCTGGACTACAGAGAGAGACCCTGCCTCAAAATGAATAAATAAATAAATAAATAAATAAAATAAAAAGTTAAAAATGAACAGACTATGCTATGAGTACAGCTCTGCTAAGTCATTTAATATTGTTAGTTTAAACAACTGTTCTACTTAACATTATTGTTTCTATTTTACAGGCAGGTAAACTGCAGCTGAAGCATGTGTAGCCCAGGACAGCTACACCCCTAGAACAATGGAGATTCCATAAAGATTCTTTGAATAAATTAGCACATCCCCACAGGCCTAAATCATCTGAGCTACATGCGTGACTGTCCCATTGGGTGTCCTGTACCACATGGCGGACTATCATGTGCCACCCAAAAGATACACACATCCAGCCCATTCCATGGCCGAACAGAGCTGTTTCACAGAGGGAAAGGACCTGTGCTGTCAAGGTGACCGAGCACTTGCCACTGCTTGCACATGTGCCCATGGTTTTCTCTTCACCTCACATAGGACAAAAGCCTCAAAAGCACTGTCTGCTTGGAGAAGGAGGTGGCAACAAGGGGATGCGCTGGGCTTGGCCAGGGTGCAGAAGCGAGGGGCCAGAGGCACATGATCTTTCCTGGGGCTTCTGGGGAGGTGGGGCAGGCAGTGTAGCTGTTGCTAAAATGAGGCCTTGGGAGCCGAGTGGCCCTCAGAATGGTACCTCTCTGAAGGGGAGTCAAGGGGACAGTGTTTCGGTGTGGAGGAGCCCAGAGAGGAGGCGCTGCAGATGCAGATTTGCAGATGAGTGGTATGTGTCCACCAACACATTTGCATCTCTAGGAATTAAATTAGCTTGTGCAGAGAGGAACCTCTCCTTGGTCAGCAAGTACCCAACACATCAAAGCACCACAAAATACAGAAAATGAAATACATGATTGATATACATGTATGGCCATTTAAATGTAAAGTTGTGCCTGGCAAGCACAAGGGCCTAAGTTCAATCCCCGGTTCCGCCAAAAAATAAAAAAATTTAAAAAATAAATAAATAAAGGCAAAGTTGTGGGGCCAGGGAGAGGGCTCAGTAAAGTACAAGGGCCTGAGTTCAATCCTCGGTTCTGCACAATAAATTATATATATATATATATAAAATCAATCACAGTCACAGGCTTTCCCAGGCAGAGCAGCAATGCAGTCAGTGGCCGCCATATCCAATGCACAGAGGGCAGTCCATCCAGTCACCACAGAATGATGACTGCTGCATAGAACGCAGCTGTGAGCTCTCTCCAGGTTCCCAGTGCCATACCTCTTCCCTCCAACCCACAGCCTCTGCAGGGCTTGTCTCAGGTACACACACAGCACAGATAGCTCCCTGACCTTCTGCCTTTCTGAGAATGGAGAGGCAGCTGCTAGCCAAGCAGCTCAAGACAGAAAAACCCAAGCCATCCCCTTTTAACAGCAGGTCAAGATGAACAGGTGGGGGGCTGGGGAGAAAGCTCAGTAGAGAAAGTGCTTGCCTCGCAAGTGCAGGGTCCTGAGTTCAATCCCCAGCACCTCAAAAAAAAAAAAAAATGCATGGGTGTATGCTGAAGCAGGGGTCCTACAATCGCTGTTGACCTTAAAGTAACATTAGAGCTACTCCATGGGAGGGAAGAAAGGGCAGGGGAAGTAAAAGGAATTAAGATGTGTTATATATTGCTAACACATCCCATGGTGCTTGCCATTGTACTATAAGCTTGTATTAATAAAAAAATTACTGAAAGGATTTAAAATTAAAATTATTCTATCTCATTATGGCCAGATGTGTTGACACGCCTACAATTCCAGCATTAGGGAGGCTGAGGCAGAAGGATCACTGTAAGTTCAAGGCTAGCCTGGGCTACATAGTGAAACTATACCTTAAAAAAACCCAAAAATACCACTGAGAATTTCCAAGGCATTTTCCATATGCACAGGCCTGTATGGACCTCATCTCAGTCGTCAGAATGTTCCAGACCTCTCACCTCTCACCCCAGGATCGCCTACTCTGCACTGAAATCACAGGTGGGATTCCAACTGAAACCCCTTGAGGAGGCCATCATTCAAAGTGCAAATGAAGAAATGAACCCCTTTTCCTGAGGTATTTTGTTTGCTCTTTGCATTTTGAATGTCTCCTTGGGGCTAGGATGTGGCCATAACTAGTTCCTAGGATGTGTGGTCCTGCTTTAAGCCCTATGGCTGGCAAAATCTAAATAAATTCATCACTTACCTAATGCGTGTTTGCTCCTCTGTGGTTTTAAAACCTTGATACATTATCTCGTCTGACCTTCCAAATAATCCTACATGTTAAAAGAAGTTACCCCCATTTATTGAATAAAAAGTAGGCACATATCTCCATTTTCAAAGCAAAGTACTATGGCATAAGACCAGTAAGTAGCAGCACTGTTTTTTAATTGTTAAGTATAGAATATTTTAGGAATTAAGATATGTTACATACAGGTACAACTTTCCTATGATGAATGTGATTATTGTGTATTTCTAAACTGTACCCATACACTTAATTTTTAAAAAAATCATAAAATTAAAAAATAATTCTATGTGTTTCAGTAATATAAAAGACCACCAGAGGTTAAATTGCCAAAAAGCATATGAATAAGAGTATAAGGTGAAAACAGACGCTTCAAAGAGTTTGCCTACCTTAATTTACCAAACTCAGGAAACAAATGGTATTAATGTTTTTAATTCTACTTCAGAAATTGTTCTGTTAAAGGCCAAGCATGGTGGTGCATGCCTGTAACTGGGAGGCTGAGGCAGGACTGCCGTGAGCCTGACCTGCATAGCAAGACCCTGTCTCAAAAAATCCTCCCCCCAAAAAAATGTTCTTTTAAGCTCTTGATTCCTTGGTAAAGCACTGCTTTGAAACAGAGATGAGAGGTAAGAACTAAACACAGTAAGAACTCATAAAGTAAGTATGATTCACTTGCTGATGTAGTATAGACCAAAGGCTCCATAAAATGGAAATGCATGAAAATGTTTGCTTTAATATTGTTTGGACAATTAAATGCTGATATCCTGCACTCTAAGTAACCGATTTAAAGATAGTATGTTGAGGTAGAATAAGTGCTTGCCTGGCAAGCGCAAGGGCCTGAGTTCAATCCCCGGTATCGCCAAAAATAAATAAATAAATAAATAAACAAACCCTACCATTAAAAAAAAAAAAGTCATTAAAGATAATGTGTAATGTATTAACCATTGTTACCCTCCTAGTACTGTGTGTTGAGATTTTGGTTTTTTCCTCTTTAAAATTTAAAAAAATGGAAATTAGACCTATAAAAGGCTCAATTCAAATCATTTTAAATATATTTATTAACAATAGTTTTTGGGACCGGGAGATGGCTCAGTAGAATAAGTGCTTCCCTCGCAAGCACAAGGGTCTGAGTTCAGTTCCCAATACCACAAAAAAATAAAAAATAAAATATTAAAAATGTATCTAAAATTAGAAAACCTTAATAAAAAAGTAAGTCACAATTCCACCAGTAAGAATTGCTGCTAAGTTATTGGTAAAGCACTGCTTTGAAACAGAGATGAGAGGTAAGAACTAAACAGGTGTATTTCTAGTCTGGTCTGTGGGGACTATGTAAATGTGTTATAAATGCTTTTTATTTTTATTTTTTAATTATTTATTTATTTATTTTTTGCAGAACCAGGGATTGAACTCAGATCCTTGCGTTTGCCAGTCAAGCGCTTATCCTACTGAGCCATCTCCCCGGCCTCTATAAATGCTTTTTAAAACTGAAAAGTAGGGTGTAAATATTCTACACCCTACTTTTCTGCATGATAGTACATCAGCTTATCATGTCATCCCCAGGGCCATTGCTCCATCTGGAAACACAATGTGGACTGCGGCCTCCTTGGCAGTCACAGCACAGGACCCACACCAGGACCCGTCTGGGCGCCTCTTAGCCCTGCGCTGCAGTGCCTGCCAGGCTAACTCATTCGCCTCATCCTGAGGCACACATGATTTACACTCCTTTTGCTGTGTGCTCACTTAGCAATTTGATGAGTTTTGAAATGACAGACATGTAAACACCACCTAAAACAAAACACAAGGATTTTTTTTTGGCAGAATTGTGGACTGAATCCAAGGCCTTCATACGGAACTACATCCCAGTCCAATTTTATTTTTTAAGCCAACCTCTCTCCCTAAATCACTCAACTGCCCACGCTGCACTCTTATAATCCCCGCACTCTGTGTGGTTTATTGCCTCAGCTTCCCAGAGCGCAGGGATGATGAGGATGCATCACCATAAACTCAGTAAAATAAGTCATTTTAAAAATAACTAGCTGTGGGGCTGGGGAGATGGCTCAGTGGAATTAGTGCTTCCCTGGCAAGCACAAGGGTCTTAGTTCAACCCCCGGTTCCGACAAAAATAATAATAATAATAATAACTAGCTGTATATCCACACATGTATGTCATTTTTTTCCGTCACCCAAGACACTCTGTTCTGATACCATTCCAATCAAATGTCCTTTGTGATTTTTATCATCAATCCCATGTCTACTGTTGGGTAACCTTATGTCTCCATCCCTCCAGTCATCCAGGGCTCACTGTGAGATCCAGTGCACCGCACTGCTGCACTGCAGGGGCCCGCCTGCCTCTGCCAGGGCTCAGCACAGCATCTGCCACAGAATGCCAGGAAACAACTAAGTTCCAGTCTGTCTGTGATACTAGGCCAGGTTTTCCTGTACCTACTGGGAGTTCAATCCTCTACTGCTTTGTCAACAGTATCTACATTCCAGTGACACAGGCCAACAGGAGATAAGGTCCGGGCTCATAAGGGAAGAAAAAAACAGACAATAAGTAAACCAAATAACAAGGTGATCACAGGCTATACCACAAGCTGAGAGGAAAATAAGCAGGACGCTATGAAACAAGTAACAACCTGGGCTGGTGGCACCACCTGTAATTCCAGCACTGGCAAAGCTGAGGCAGTAGGACCAAGCATTTGGGGCCAACTTGAGCTACAGGCAAGACCCTCTATCAACAATAAAAATCAAAACATAAACAAACCAACCCAGGGACGGGACATCAAACTGACAGCAATTTCAGATAAGGGAGCCAAGAAAAAAAAAATTTTTTTTTTTTAAAGAAAGTTTTTTTTAGGAGCTCACAACTGTCGTTGGTCGTGGGGTCCTGGGGTCACTGGCCCTCAGGCCGCAACAATCATGGTGAACATAGTTCAGATTGTACGTGATCATGGGGTACATATATTTGTCCCTATGGGATTTGTCTTTGTATATTATCTGGACAGAAAGAATGATGAAAAGCTAACTGCCTTCCGGAACAAGAGTATGCTATATAAAAGGAATTGAGGCCTAATGAAGACATTACCTGGAAATAAAGACTGGCTAAATCACAGAATATTCATTTTAAAATGTATGGAAGAAATAAAACCATGTTTGTTCTTTTAAAAAAAAGATTTTTTTAAAATAAAAAGACTTTAAGCCTAAACATGAGAAGTCAAGAACTCAAAAGCAGAACTTTAAAACAGAATAGTGTACAAAACAGCCCATTTCCCACCAAGTGTGAAGAATAAATGAAGTGGGACAGCACTCAGAGAAAACTACCCAACACTACTCAGAGAGCTAGCTCTGGTTCTGCCCAGACTACAGCTCCAAGAATGCCTGCTCCCCACCAAAAAGAAGCTCCCCACTTCCAGCAGACCTCAAAACAAGACAGTTAAGCAAACTACTGAAATTGAGTTTGTATCTATTCAACTGAGAATTCAGTAAGGTCTGAGCCTGTTTACCTCCCGGGCTTCTGAATAAGTGTCAATTAAAATCCAGTAAGACTTTAAAAGCTTTAAGAAACGAATTTTTAGTACCCTCTAAAACTATCAAACCTCATGTACTTGTCAGGTGACGTAACAAATACTAAAGACATCACAATTGCAAGATGCTGTCCCTACAAGGGGCCCTCCACGATGGATGCAACCTATAAGGCAGGCTTAAAGGACTGCTTACCATGGTACTGCATAACACAGAGAAACTGAGGGGCGCAGAACCTATGAGGCCTCTCCAGGATGAGTCAGCCCACAGGCATACAGGCCCTGGGAAGGTGACACTGCATCCCACCTAGAGATGACCCTGGTATTGCTGGAACATAATGGAATATAATGAGGGGATTGCAGAAGCAAGCAGCTGCCCCATGATGAAAGGCTCTGATATGCAACAGACAGGAAGGAATCCACCCTGTACCTCACAGCAAACCACTGAACTATCCAGACACTGATCTCCCTAGAAAATTACTCACTGATCAAATGAAGCTGGTATCTGATGGCAGACAGATGAGAGGGTGCAGAGACACAGAGGTGGGAGAAGAGGGAGGACAGCCTACTGAAAATATTGGGAACAGACCAGAAGAAAATAATGCCTACTTAAACTATAGCAGCAGTCACTAAGTCAGAGAAAAGGACAGGGAAGCGCTTAAAAAAAAGACAGGTTTTTTTTTGTTGTTGTTTTGTTTTTTTGGCGGAACCCTGTGATTGAACTGAAGCACTTGCGCTTGCCAGGTAAGTGCTGATTCTACTGAGCCATCTCCCCACAAAGAAAGGACAAATGTGAGAAATCTCCTCCACTGATTCCCTAAACTGCCTGAAATGTGTACATGCATTTCTGAAAAGAACCCAGCTTTTTCACCAGGATCTCAGACATATTCTGTGATCAATTTCCATCCCCTGCACATCTAAGAACCACCAATCTAACTAGCAAAACCAGTACACTTTGGTGTCTGGTGGCATCTAGAGCATGGTATAATTAAGTGACACTCCTTCATTATTCCTAGATTTCTAACTTCATTTCTGGATAGAGCTCTCTAATAAAACAACCTCCGTGAAAGCATAAAGAAAAAGGGGAGAAATAAGCAGTTAAGGGATGTAGGGGGACATTAAAGGCCCACAGGTAACAAAAAGCTGAAGGCTAGGAAATACCATTGTGAGGGGGGACAAAGCTTCACAGGAGACAGAGTTTTCTTTGAAATGGTACAAGTTCTGCAAAGGAGCTGAGCGTGGCAGAAAGACAGCAACTCCCTGCTCCCTACATTAGAGAAAGACAGGAGGAATAAAAGACACCTCACAGAGAATTGAGGTGGAAGTGGTTTCCTCAGGGCAAGCGCTATCCCTGGCAAGAAGGTGCCACTGGGCTAGGGAGATAGCTCAGCAATCTAAGTCCCTGCCTGACAAGTGCAAGGTTCCAAGTTTGCTCCTGGGTACCACATGCTGTGTCAGCCCCAGGAGCCGAGGCATGCCATGCAAGCCCCAGAAGCGGGTATGGTGGCACACACTGGTAATCCCCAGTGCTAGGGAGGTTAAGACAGGAGGATCACTACAAGTCCGAACTGAGTAGTGAGACCCTGTATCAAAACACTAAAAATAAAGTAGGTGATACTGTAAGAAATATCAAGGGTTTGCAGAAGACAAGCCAGTAGTAGAAGATGAAAACTAAGATTAGAGGTTGGACAGAGATGCATTTTTGGTTGTAATTAAGTCAGACAAGACTAACTGGCTGATCTCAACATCCAACCCATCTACAAAGTTCCTGGGGAAGTGGCATTTTGTTTATTCACTAGAATGTAAGAGGGCTGGATCTCCCTATAGCATTCCCCTTAAAATGTTTAACTTCTCATACACTTTTTTTTTATACACTTTCTTCCTCTGTGATGACTTTCTGTTTTAATCTAAAGGATAAAAATATCACCTGGTTCTAATTTTTTAAAAACAATCAGATCATACTTATTAATACTGAGAAGGATCTTAACATTTATATTGATGTCTATATTCCACTATTAAGCAACTATGAGAAAGTAAAGGGAAAGAACTGGCACCACCAGAGAAATAAATGCAAGATAATACAAGAACATTTCACAGCAACTTTACTATGAAACAATAAATTTCCTGAAAATTTGGACACTTTAAAGGAAGTATATAGCGAGGCTAGGTGGTGTACACCTATAATCTCAAAACTCCAAGGTCGAGGCAAGAAAAATCACTTGAGCGTTCAAGCCCAGCCTAGACTACAGAGTGAGTTCAAGGCCAGCCTGAAATACAGTGTGACCCTTTCTCAAAACACCAAAAAAAGGAGAGAGGGAGGTATGTTCTTAAGGAAATGGAATTAAATTTAATAAGGGCCAGGCATGGGGCACACACCTGTAATCCTAACACTAGAAAGGCTAAAGGAGGAGAACTGCTACAAGTTCGAGGCCAGCATAGTCAGTCCAGGCCAGTCTGAACTACATAGTAAGACCTGCCTTAAAACAAAGCAAAAGCTCAAGAAGGGATAGATTCCATGTTTTATACAGTGACCAAGACTATGACAGCCCATTCCTGATCCACTATAAAAATAAACAGTGGAGGTGGGAATGAGGATTAAACACTGGCCCTCACCAGAGCTAACGATAGACTCTACCACTGAGCTGCACCCCTGGGGGAGGTGCTGCTGGTTTGTCTATAGTTTTGTTTTGTTTTGAAACAGGGTCTCACTATGTAGTTCAGGCTGGCCTTGAGCTCACTTTGTAGTCCAGGCTGGTCTCAAACTCACAATGATCCTCCTGCCTCAGCCTCTGAGTGCTGGGATTACAGGCACGTGCCATCACAGCTGCTGCTTTGTTTTACAATAGGGATATTTAGAGATAGAAGT
Source organism: Octodon degus (assembly GCF_000260255.1). Classification (NCBI taxonomy): domain Eukaryota; kingdom Metazoa; phylum Chordata; class Mammalia; order Rodentia; family Octodontidae; genus Octodon; species Octodon degus. The sequence continues at coordinate 3,715,922 of NW_004524759.1, read as the reverse complement.
GTCCCTCAGTGTCATAGCACTTGTCTAGCATACATGAAAGTCCTGGGGTTCAGGCCCAAGCACTGCAAAAAAAAATTTTTTTTTTAAGAGCATATAGGCACACTTGGATCTCAAAAAGAAATCCTAACAAACTATGTTGATTTTCCCTTACAAATTTGTAAAGGGTTGCATGTAACAAAACCATAAAAATAACACTGACAACTTGGTTGCCATTAACTTTGTAACATTTTTATGTATTATTGACAGCTAAGAGGCTAAGACAGACATGATTTCTACTTCTCAACTGTATTACAGAAATGTGCCATGCCAGCGCTGCCCCTGCCCCCAGTGCTCTGAGACAGCGACTGGGACTGGGCGTAGTGGCGTGCACCCGTAATGCCAGGGCTTGGGAAGCTGAGAAACAGGAGAATCACTACGAGTCCAGTCTATGTAGTGAGACCCTGTAGAACCTATAGATCCTGTACTAAATACATAAAAAAAAGAAATTATCATAGAATGGCTTTACTACTTAAATATAAAGTGTTTTAAGATTAAAGGACTAATAAAATAAAATAACTAATTCAAATAAAGACTACTAAAGGGAAACAAATAACCAATTCAAAGATCTTTTTCAATTCCACTATGAATAAACCAGTGTCCTAACATGTGGAACACTGCAAGGCCAATAGACAGCAGAGGCTCAACAAACACTTGACTTGAGGGGCTTTAAACCGCTAAAGAGCTATGTGGAGGAAAATGTCTTAGATGAGACCCACAAATGGTTAAATGAAAAACACAATGGTCAAAAAAAAAAGAAAAACACAATGGCCAAACAATCCTCAATTACACTTCTTTCTGTCCCAATCTCCTTAATTACACTTTTAAATATAAGTGGACTAACAAATAAAACTTTGTAATTCAATTGTAATAATTTTTTCTTATATTCTCAAAAAAAAAAAGATTTCTAAAATAAAATTCTTAGGTCTTTCAGAAATAATCTTTATTATTTGCATATTAATAAATACAACTTCTGGGGCTGGGGAGATGGCTCAGTAGAATAAGCACTTGCCTGGCAAGCACAAGGGTCTGAGTTCAATCCCTGGTTCTGCAAAAATAAATACAACTTCTTTGTTTTGAATTTTAACGATTTCTATGGTATCTTGTCAAGAAAGCTTACCTCTCGTTCCATTTCTTCCTCTTAAAAAAATTCTGAATTATATAGTAAAACAGATCTTAAAAGGTAGGCTTTGTGATGTCAGAATATACCTCTGTAGCCTGTACCAAAAATAGTATGTAAATATTTCCATTACCCCAGAAAGTATTCTCTGTACCATTTATTCACCCACTGCTGATTCTTATAACCAAAGCCTCTGTCACCAAACAAAGTTTTCACTATTCACCTTGTGGAGTGGTTTTCACTCCTTTTCTCTGCTGACCAGTATTCTACTTTATGAACATATCACATGTTCCTTTTAGGCAGGTAAGTGGGCTGTGCTCAGCTAGTGGCTAGTATACATAAGGTTGCTGTGAACATCCTTGTACAACTCTTTTGGTGTCATTTTATTTATTTTTTATTTATTTATTTTCTTTAGTATTTCTTTTTTCTTTTTTCTTTTTTTTTTTTTTTTTTTTT
>NW_004524759.1:3697716-3714210 GCF_000260255.1 Octodon degus | reverse complement strand
GCCCCTTTGGTGTCATTTTAAATTAATTTTTACTCTCTGTTCAAAACCAGCCCCTTCCAGATAAATAACACTAACAAGCTTACACTTATCTGTTCTGGTACGTGTGCAACCCTGGGAATATACTGAAGTCTCACACTAGCTGGGTTTGGTGGCCCTGGTCTGATTCGCAAGGCTGAAGCACGACACCTGGAGCTGTGTCTGTGCGTTCGAGGTCAGTCTGAACTAGACAGAGACCCTGACTCAAGAAACAAAGTCCCACACTGATTTGTCTTGAAAGAGCAAACCCTGGGGGCCCAAGCATACATGGAAGATGTTAAAGTTCATGGAAGATGAAAACTAATTCAAGTGAACAGAATTTCATAGAAAGCTTATAAATCTGAAAACTGTTTTTTGAGTTTTGAATAGAAAGACATTTGTTGTTGGAGGTATTTTTAAAACATTTATGGGCTCAGGGAGATAGCTCAGTAGAATAAGTGCTTGCCAGGCAAGCGCAGGGTCCTGAGTTCAATCCCTGGTACCACAAAAAAAAAAATTATGATTAGGTGTGGTGACAGACATGTAATTCCAGCACATGGGAGACTGAAGCAGAAGAATCACAAGTTCAAGGCCAGTCCGGGCTACTCTGTGAGATGAAGTCCAAAGAAAACAAGAGTCATTTTTTGGAGGGGAAACTGGGGATTAAACTCAGGCCCTGCAAGGGCATATTCTACTAAGCCATCTCCCCAGCCCCAAAAGTCACTTTTGTTTTGTTTTGTTTTGTTTCTGGTACTGGGGATTGAACTCAGGACCTTGTGCTTGCCAGGCAAGAGTCCTCTTGGTACTATAATCCTAGCTCTCTGAGAGATGAGGCAGAGGACTGCAAGTTCAAGCCCAGCTTGGGTAATTCGGGGAGACCCTGTCTCAAACTAAAATTTAAGAGACTGGGTGTGGTGGCACGCATCTGTAATCCCAGCTTTTGGGAGGATGTAAACAGGAGGATCACTAGGAGTCTGATCTACTAGTGAGACCCTGAACACCCTGTAGACCCTCCCCTAAAAAATACAAAAAGGGAAAAAAACTAAAATTGAAAAAGGTTCGGGGACAGAGTTCATTGCAAAGGCCCTAGGTCTGATTCACCAATACCATTAAAAAAAAAAAAGTGGGAGAGAAACAGAGGGAAAGGGAGAAAGTTTATATGGTGCAGTATTAGGAAAAAAATTTAAGTCAAAGTATACTTCCCATATAAAACATTTGTTTATTTTTAAGGCCTTCCTCTATAAAATTTAACAAACAAAAAACAGACAGGTTTTTCTGACAGATAAGAACTGTATGTACTTAAATCATGTATGATACTTAAGGATCTCCATGTTTTTTCTAAGAATGTAGAGTCATCATGAGAGAGCAGGTTGCTTAGAAAACCTGCCAGATCTAACTAGGGAAGGAAATATACACAACAATAATGGAGCTGTGACTTTTTAAATTTGTATTAGATGTTTGTAGTAAACAATGAATATGTTGTGAACTATAAATTATTTGGCTTGGTTTTCAAAAAAGAAAATGAAAATGTTTTGGTCTGCTAGTTTTTTTCTTGGTTTTTGTTTCAACAAAAGTCTATAATGAATTCCACAAGCAGTTCATAAAAGAAAGCTAAATGTTGAAAATCTACTTTGAAAGGGAGATTAAGAGGAAGCAGCAGCCACTTAAGTTTTCATCAATATTACTTCAAAACAAGGCCTGCAATTGTTACTAATTTACAGACTACTAGGGGCAGAAGATGTAGCTCAAGTGGCACAGCACCTGCCTGGCAAGGATGAGGTCCTGTGTTCGATTCCCTTTACAAATAAATAACTGCCTCATCTTTCCATAAGCAGTTATTATAACTATGTTTATTTCCTGAATAAGCAATAAAAACTAATTATGGGTACTGTAATAGAACTTTTTTGTTGTGGTTTATTTTATTTTTTGGAAAACTTACTGATTTAGGGAACAAAATTTTGGTGTTTTGTTTTGTTTTGTTTTGTTTTGGGGGGTTTTGTTTTGGGGGATTGAACTTAGGACTTTGCTCTTGCCAGGCAAGGACTTATGTGCTGCTCCTGCTTCAGCCTACTGAGTGCTGGGATTAAAGGTATATGCCACCATATTCAGCTCCTAATGCATGTATAGAAAATGCTGTTATTTATTGATAGCAGATTATCTTTGAGAAAACATGGGGGCTGGGAGATGGCTCAGTAGAATAAGCACTTGCCTGGCAAGCACAAGGGCCTGAATTCAATCCCCGGTTCCACCAAAAAAAAAAAAAAAAAGAAGAAAACATGCTTCCTAGCCATTAAACCCAGTATCACTTTCTCACCTGTTTGAATTTCATTCCAGTTACAAAAAACTGAAACTGCTATAAATCCAGCCTTGATTTGGATTGTTAAAAAATTAATTTACACAATTAAGATAAATTGCAGGGCTGGGAGATAGCTCAGTGGTGGTTTAAGCGCCTGCCTTGCAAGCACAAGGTCTGGGGTTGGATCCCTGGTATTGCATGCCCTGCCAGCCCCAGAAACACCAGCACGCGGTACCAGCCCAGAAACCAGGCATGGTAGCACACGCCTGTAATCCCTGCATTGGGGAGGCTGAGACAGGAGAATCACTACAAGTCTGAAATGCATAGCAAGGCCTGTATCAATAACAACAAAAAGGGGGCCTGCCCCTTAGCTCAGCTCTTTAAGTGGCTGCTTCAACAAAGCAGTCAGGCTCAGGTTGCTGTGGTTCGATCCCCACAACTCAAGCCAGCCAAACCTGCCCTGAAGGCATTCAGAGCAAAAACAAACAAAAAAAGATAAATTCCAAAGGACAGTAATTGTCACAAGATGATAATACCCTTTTTTCCTGGTAGTACCAATTAGATGAATACTGTACATTCATGAGTGCAATTTAAGTCAAGCATGCTGGTGCACGCCTGTGATCCCAACATCTGTGAGGGGAGGCTGAGGCAGGAGGATCACTGTGAATTCAAGGCCAATCTGAGCTACAAAGGCCAGCCTGAACTACATACTAAAACCCTCTGTCAAAAGGAAAAAAAAAAAAAAAAAAGGATAATTCAAAAAGGAAACTAAAAAATAAAAAAAATTTTAAAAAAAGGAGGAAACTGATATGTAGCTATTTACACTGAACTAGAACTATATAATACATTTGGGACTAGCAACATTCAAATGGACCTCCCATTTCAACCATATACGTGAACAAATCTTGTAAGTAACTCAGGTGTCTGCCAGATATTGTCACAGATGTGCTGCTGTGTGCTTACTACTGTACAGTGTGATAGTACAGTAGTACCAATACAGTCAGAGATGGAACAGAAGCAGGACCAAGGTTCTGATGTTTATAAACACCCAGGAATTTGAAGGGTTTTTCATTTTCTGTTCCTTTTATATTGCTTGGTGTTTAGATGTTTCACCCTAGAGATTATCATGCTTTTTACTCAATTATGTTTTTTACTAAACTCAGTATCTAAAAATCTTAAAATTCACAATCCATTTAACAGAGCAAGGGGCGCTGCTCATAAAATAATGTATATTTGGCCATAAAAAAATAATGGAATGCCACCTAGTTAACCCCATCTAAACACACTCACCACCCGGCCCTTTTTCTTAATTCTGAGGCAGTCTCGCTAAGAGGCCTAAACTACCTGTGCTTGGCCCTCCTGATCCTCCTGCCTCGGCCTGAAAGTGCTGGAAAGAGTCGTGGGGACAAGACAGACAGCGACGAAACAACTCTTGAAAAAACAAAACCATGAACTTTCTCCATGGGGTTGCAATCCACCTCCACGTAACGCTCACTAGTTCCGCACAACCTCTCTCTGGTCTAGACTGGACAAGTCTCGTACTCCTTCCCCCGTCCACCATGGACTCCAGGTCTGCAACTCCAGGCCCGGGGCGCTGCCGGCCCAGCAGCAGTGGAAGTCCACGCTCGCGCCCCAATCCCCGACCCCCAACCCCCAGCGCCTGCCTGCGCCCGCTTCCTCACCAGCCGCAGGCTCACACCCGACGCAGCCCACGGATGCGCCGCGTCTGCAAACGTCCCCGCCTTGTGTAAAGAAGACCCTAAGCACACGTCACATCTGCTTGGCCGGCCTCCCTCCCGGGGCAGGCGGCCTCGGGGTGACCTCGCGTGTCCCCCGGAAGGGTAGACCTGTCTCCTAGCTCCATCCTCGTCGCGCGCGCCCGCACCTCCTGCCCACGCCCCGTCTACTCCTTGCCACCCAGCGATCGGGGACGGAGCCTGCCCTAACGAGCTCTAAAACACTCCTGCCAACCGACGACGCAGGCTGAGGACAGAGGGACCCGCCCACTATTCCTCCGGCTGCCCCCGGCACACGCTGACGCCGCGGGAGGCCCCGAACTAGAGCTCCGGGACGCGGCCGCGCGGACGCTCCCGGCGTCACCGCGCATGCGGGCGCAGGCGCACGCAGGGTCGCGGCAGCCAGGGGGCGGCGTGCTCGGCTTCGCCCCGCCCCTCGCACAGGGCTGCTCGCCCCTCCCCCAGGGCGCGCAAGGACGGCGAGCGCTACCTGTGAGGTGCACGAAGCCGGTGATGCTTTCCGGCACCGGAAGGCGCTTCAAGTAGGCAGGGAGCTGTACCTTCACGATACGGGCCACGCTCTCCAGAACCATGGCGGCTAGTAGCGTCCGCGCCTCAGCGATCCCGCCAACCTCGGCCCACTGCCGCGCCTGCGCCCGGGGCGCGGGGGATATGGCCGCGGCGATTGGCCGCGGCGCGTGACGTGCGCGCGCTCGACCGCGAGAACGCGCGGGGCTGCGGAGACTGAGCGGCTGGGGCTGTGGATCCCGGATTGGCAGACCCGGGGAGCTGCGGCGTCTGGGACCTAGCGATGTCCCCCGCGCCTCCATATACTCCCGGCCCTCGGGAAGGGCGAAGGACGGAAGTCTCAAGACCATCCTCGAGTTGGATGCTTCGGCCAGATCTACATTGGTTTGCGAGTTCGAGCCCACTCTGCGCAACTAGAAGACCCAGTCTCAAAATACAGATATTTAGAAGGGCTGTATGTGTAACTCAGTGCAATACCAGATACGAGAAAGATAAAGAAAAAAAGAGAGTTAGTGGAAACTTTGATAAACCGATTTTTCCGTCGTTATAACCTGTTCAAAGTTGTCAAGGTAAAATTACAGTGCAAATACCAGGATGTCCATGTCTATGAGGTGAGGCAGTTCAGATGTAATTAAGCACCCTTAAAAGGTTAGTGTTTCCATAGGGCTCCCTTCCGTTTCCTTTTGCGAGCTTGCCTGGGCTTGAGAGAGGAAGGGCCTCGAACCTATGTGTCGTGACCCCCTTGTCTTTCACTGTTGAGCCGGCTGTAATCTGAATGTTGGGGCGTCTTTGGGAAGGCGGGAAGTGGGGTGCACTTTGGGAAGAAAGTCTTGAGAAGCGTCATTAAATATTCCTTTTTTTTTTTTTTTGGTGCAACCAGGGATTGAACTCAGGCCTTTGCGCTTGCCAGGGAAGCGCTTATTCTACTGAGCCATCTCCCCGGCCCTGAATATTCGATTCTTAATGAGAGATTTGTCATCTTGACAAGGGAAAGAACATGCTGTGTTTAGTAATGTTCTCAGGGCCACTAAAAGTTTTCCTCTTTAAGAAATTTAAAAATTGATCTCCGTTTGTATAACATAGCGTAGTAAAACACTTCCGTTCAACTTACCCACCACCTGTATCAACAGACAGAGTATGTCCAGCGCCTAAAAGGCTTCCTTGTGCGCCTTAGAACCTCATCCACCACCACTACCGTTGTTTGCTGTACTGTACATGTTTTCAGGATAGAATTTTTCATTGTGTGTGTGCGACTTCCCTTTAGCAGTATGTGTGTATAGTTTGACATCCTCAGAAGAAACATAGGGACTGAACATCTATATGGAGACAATTTTGCCTTAGATTTTTGAAAGAAATGTGGATTATACATGACCTGTATTTGTTGCATAGTTCCTAACCCCCACCAATTTGAAAAAGGAAAAACCCACTGTACATTTGCAAGTGCCATGTAGATGTCCTTTACTTTAAATTTATATCCTGTTCCATGCATATATTTAGTTTTGTTTTTCATTTCCCACAACCCAGGCTTCTTGGCAGTATGTGAAACTAGAATTTGAAAATAAGAGTGTTCTGAAAAGCAGTGACGAGCCACGTGACTACCTTTTGAACATATTCAAGTCTGATTTACTTATGCTTAGATTCCATCTTTGAAACCACACGGAAGCTGGTTTTGCTTCTACAGCAGTCCATCTGGGGCTGCATAGCCCATGAATGCCATGGTACATCGATGCTAATTGTGTGTGGTTATCAATGTTAATTGTGTGTGCTTACTGAGTCCTTGAGATTAAGAAGCATAAAATGCTCAAGGGAACACAGATTTGGGGAGCTCTTTCTCTCTGTATCTTCATCCTCTCACTCAACCCTACAAAAAGTAGATTGTATAAGTTTAGAAAGAGGAAAGTATATTTCATGTGATGAATACAGAGATAAATGGACAGGACTTCTCAGTAGGAGCTCTGGAAATTACAGGATCATGAAGCAATACTTCAAACCTTTGTAGAAGTACTTGTAATTGTGGAAGACCAGATAGGAAGATTAAGGCCTACTTGGCCGCCTCTGTGAGCACTGGGGAGAAAGGTGGCATGAGTGTTGACACCCTGCAGGGAGAATGAGTCCAGCTGAGGTCCTGTTCTTTTTTTTTTTTTTCTTTAATTTTTTTAATTGAGAAATAAATATGAATGAGACAGTTTCACAGCTGATTAATAGGTGTGAATGTATTATCAAAATAGTTTTGATAATCAATACATTGTACATTGTTATCTTCTTAGTGGTTATCCACAGTACAAGAAGTAGACAGGATACTCTGTCCAAACACTGTTAGTACACCTCTTTCTTCTCTTTAAATTAAGCGAAAGTAGCTGTAAATTTATCCTAAATATTTTGTATATATAAATACAAAATGATCATTCCTTTGTATCATTTTTTTATTGTCTGTCAGAGGTGAATATTCTATTGGCATCTAAATACTATAGGTGTTTGAATTCAACTAAACAATCTAACACTTTCTAGCAGTCAATGATAGTAGTGAGTTATCCTCAGAAATTATTGACTTGAGCCTTTTACAGCTCATCATATTAATATGGCTTTATATACCTCATTTTTATACTTTTCTGCTGGATGGTTAAGACCAAGATAAAGCAAGACCTATATACCAAGAAATGTAACTTTTGTATCTGATAAGGTCAGCCAAGTACTCTCAGGATTTATCCTGTAGCCTTATACTGCCCTTTGTACATCCTTTTGTCAGTGTCAGCCATGTGGATGAGTCATGGCCATTGCTTGACCAATTTTCTCTCTGTGAAAGCCTGAGAAAATGTTTTTTCTCTCCATGTGACTCTCCCCAGCACACTGTACATCATTAAACACATTCTTCTGTGGCTCCATAATCTTCTTGATCAGAAAATTTGGAGCACAACTGAGTTACATGTTGTTACAGTACAGGTTCTCCTATGTCCCGAGTCTTCACTGGAGGTCCTTTTCTTTGCCTGGATGTGTACCATGGATGGTAGGAGGCATATGTGTCCTCTTTTACTCTTGATGGCTTGTGCCCGTGTCTGAGTAATTAAAAGGATAGTGTGCCCATTACTTGGGGCTCTGTTGCAGGGAGACAGAAAGCCTCCTGGCCCTACAATGTAACTGAATTTTGTGTCTCTGTGTTTCATCCTCATTGTCCCTCAGGTATAAGCATGTAGGCTGGCTCCTATCTATAATCCTATACCAAGACAAATAACCAGTTAAAAAACTAGAATAAAATCATTTTGAATCCCCAAAAGTCTCAATAAATACTACCTGTGGGGCCGGGGAGATGGCTCAGTAGAATAAGCGCTTGCCTGACAAGCACAAGGGCCTGAGTTCAATACCCGATTCCGCCAAAAAAAAAAAAAAAAAAAAAAAACTACATGCATTCTTTTTCCAGAAATCTATGGAGGATGTGTTCCTCATAAGTGAGAAATAAACCAACAAAAGTGGGACATGTGACCAAGGAGCCCACAATAAAAGAAGTCAGTGGCATCACGGGCTGATGGATCGGGACAGTGAGTGAACTTAATAGGCACCTAACACATTTGCACAAACTGAGAGGAGACCCTCCCTGAGCTAAATTGATGACTGGGTATCAGATTAATGATTGTGAGATGAGAAACTAAGCAAATTTTAAAAGCACAATCTGTCTACTTTTTCAAATATTTTTAAGGGATAAATCTCTAAAAAGAATACTCTGCTCAAAAATACACTGGATTGGGTGTTTATATATTTCACCTTCGTGAGGAACTACATGTGAACTGTCTCGCTCTACCCATGGCTTTAAGAGGAAGCCTAACCAGCTAAAAATAAAAGCAGACCATTTCCAAATAATTTTCTGTAACACCATGTGGTGCTAAAAAGCAGTAATCAGAATTACCTATGTAAAATTTCTAGAGACTTGATAGTGTAGAATGAGCTTTAAAAAATCTCTGCCCTGTATTTCTGTGCGCGTGTACTGGCACGCCACTTCGGGAGTCACTGACTAGAGAAAGGTTGTGGTATAAAAGCACATTCACATATAAGTATGTACGCAAACATTTAATTCTATAGGTCTGTGAAGTTTCTTTTTGGAATTTCTTCTGCCTTGGAACTTCCATGTTTAATGTAATCTGCATGAGTAATCAGTAACTAATAAATATTTAAATAATAGGGCAGACTTTTTTCTTTTAATATTGTATTTCTTTGTGTGCTTGGTACAGGGTCTCGCTATGCAGCTTGGACTCATAGTGATTCTCCTGTCTCAGCCTCCCCAGCACTGGGATTATTGGTATGTGCGACCATGACCAGTTTCAGTGGCTGACACAGCATGTCCAGGGTTCTGGGGCCAGCATGGCATGCAGTACCATGGGATCAAACCTGGGTCCTTACGCTTGCCAGGCAGGCGCTTAGACTGCAGAGCTATCTCCCCAGCCCAAGTAAACTTTTATTTACCTCAGAAGTTTATGGAAACTGGGTTAGTCCAGCTGTTAATGAACTAAACATCAAAGAAAACTGGAATTTAACTAAATCTTTGTGATGTGCATAAATAAGGTTTAGAATAAGTATAGTTGGGGGCCAGGGAGATAGCTCAGTGGAATAAGCACTTCTCTGGCAAGCACAAGGGCCTGAGTTCAATCCCTGGTTCCACCAAAAAAGAAGGAGAAGAAGAAGAATGGTGCCTTCCTTAACCTCCTTGTTCATACTTTCCCTTTGAGAAATAAACAGAGTTGCGCTTTGTGCAGCATCCCACTGTTCAGACAACACCTCACTGATGTCAGCTGGAGGTGTGACAACAGAGCTCAGCCCTTGCACAGCTACAGAATCACCAATTTCTACCAGCCACAAATGAGAAAATCTTTGTAGCATCCAGGAAACCAGCTAAGAGTTTCCAGCATGCTGGTAGAACAGAAGAGTTTCACTTCATGCATCTCCTGCAGGCAGCCTCACTGGGGCGAGGACAGCCCCTTGACATGGGAGTACCAGCCTTGCATGATGCTGCCAAGGACACTTATCCTGCCCCATAGAGCTCGGGAGGATCTTCTGGGTATGGACTAGGGGAGCAGGGGTAGGAGCAGGGGCAGAGGTTGGCTACAAACTGCTCACCACGGCCTACAGGGCCTGCCAGGGTTCAGACTACCAGGAAGCCCCAGGCCATGTCATGTTCCCACCAAGAGCATTTCCCCCAGGTGGCCTAAGTGAGCCCTGAAGACAGCATGAGGATGTCACCAGTTGGCCTACTGCCAGGATGGACAAGGGTACATGACCATGAGTGCCACAGGCCACTGCCCTAGGGAAAGGCTGGGGCCATTAGCATCCAGCCAGGCTCTGTGGGAGTTGGAGAAGACACTGTCCTACAATGTCCCATTCCAAAGGGACATGGAGTGGAGCATGCAAACTGACAGCAAAGAACCAAGAGAGCCTCAGCCTCTGACTAGGAGACAGGCTGACCAGTGCCAGGAGCCCTTCTGCAGCCATTCCCCTGCGATGAGGGAGACACGAGTCTTGATCTTCCCTGACATTCCTGGGAACCAAGCAGAGGACCTCAGGAGCTACAGTAATCCCTTCTGAGGGCAACACCCAGGTAACCCCAACCCTGCCCACCAGGCCCTACCACCCTGAAAGTGGCCTCACTGCAGGCCCTTGGGGGCACACACCTCAAACGGCACCAGCCAAAGCAAGGGATGGAGTGAAGGCAGAGTGTCCAGGTGACCATGGCAATGCGAGGGTTGGGGAGCCATCTGGCTGCTCCTGTGATCATAGACATTTTCCCCAGTCCAAAGACAACTTGGACAGTTTAGGGAAACCTTGTGGCAAAATAAAAAGGCTAGCAGTGTAGCTTAGTGGTAGAGCACTTATCTAACATATGCAGGGTGCTGGGTTCAGTCTCCAGTACTGTAAAAGGAAGGAAGAGAAGAGGAAAGGACTCAGAACTCCTCCTTGCAGCTTCTAAGGAGTCTCATCTGTAATTACTGGACAGACCTGGTGGTTTCTTGGCACCAATTAAATGCTCAGATAGCCTAGTTTTGAACTATAAGGTAGGCGCACTGCTGGGAAGGAGTAAGGCAGAGGTACTTGAGCCGTGTGGATTCCAGAGCTGGCACTAACCACAAGAAGAAGCGTGTGCTTGGTGCATCTTGCCCGGCATGGGAACGAAGGTTTCAGTTCCAGTGGGCTATGCCAGCATAGACCCCTGAGGGTTTTGAAGTAAAGCTGTGTTTTCTTCAGCTAACATTCTTTTTGGGTTTTTTTCTTTGAAACAGCTGATTTCTTCAAGAGACCTAGAAGCATGGAACACTTGGCTGTGAGACCTGGAGTTGCTGTGTCCATCAGGCAGGCCCTCAGGACTTGGTACTGTGTGGTCAGCACAAGCACACACCTGGCTGAGTCCCATAGCAGCTATCGCATCTGACTAGGTCTAGGACCACAGCCACTGAATTGGAGTCAGGTTCTTGCCATGCCCACCTCTGCAGCCCACAGAGACGCGTCTCCCCAGGGCTCCCTCGCCAGCTGAGGGAAAAGAAAAGTCATGGGTCTGTTGGCAGTAGCATAACCCCGCCCCTAGAGCTGTGTGGTCTTTCCACTGAGAGCTGAGGGCATATGGCCCCGCTTAGGTCTCCAGTGACTCACGGGCTGGACAGGGCTTGGAGGGGACAGCCCACAAAACTGTTTATGGGACCAGATGGAGACAGCAATTGCAAATGTGGGGTGCTGATAGAGTGCAGTATAAGGGGTGATCCAGTGTTTAAATTTAAAAATGCATCTTACTAAAAGACACATTGGTATTAATTCCCTCACAGGCCTCTCCCTTGCTTCAGCACACTCTTCCTGTGTTCTGGGGAGTGGATTTTACTGTATTCAACATTCTTCAAGGTCTCAGAAGGATAGCGATGAGAACTGCTCCTTTCTATATGTCTATATTTAATTTTCTTAGAAAATACTAGCAGAATATTTTCCAAATTTGATGGAAAGCATAAAATTACATATCCACAAAGATAAACAGACTACAAGCAGGAAAATTACAAGGGAAATCACACCTATGCATAGTCAAGCTGAGAAAATGAAGATAAAGATCTTAAAAGCAGCCAGAGAAATTATATCTCACACTTAAGAGGCAATTATATGGTTTTCTTTTTGTACTACTAAGTATTGAACCCAAGACCTCACATATGCTAGGCGAGTAGTCTTCTGCTGCTTTGTGCCTGCTTTTTTTTTTTTTTTTAAACGGGGATCAAACTCAGGACCTTGCACTTGCCAGGCAGTCATTTATGCCGCTGAGCTGCTGTCCCTGCTCTTTTTATCTTATTTTGAGATAGGGTCTCACTTAAATTGCCCAGACTGATTCGAACTTTTGATCCTCTTGCCTCAGTGTCAGGTAGCTAGCAGTACTGGTGTGTGGCACCATATCTGCTTGTAGCAGCTACACATTCATTTTTTACTACTGTATTCTTTGGGAATATACCACACTTTGCTCATTTTACTGTTGATGTGAAGGTATTTCTACTTTTTTGACATACAGCATGCTGCCAGAAACATTTTTGCATGCATCTTTTGGTGTACACATTTATGCATCTTTTATACTCAACAACTCACTTGAAGTTTTGGGTTCTGGAATCTTCAGTGGTTTTGCAAGAGTAACTTACAAGAGAAGAATGCATCATAGGAAACAAGGATTTCAATTGCATACAGATGCTGCTTACCAGCAAGTGTGGGCACATGCATGCGTGTGTGTGTGTGTGTGTGTGTGTGTGTGTGTGTGTGTGTTTTACAGACAGGATCTTGCTATGTAGTTTAGGCTGGCATTGAATTCACTGGGTAGCCCAGAATAGTCTCAAACTGTGGTCCTCCTGCCTCAGCCTTGTGAGTGCTGGGATTATAGGCATGCACCACCACACCTAGTTAAGTGTAGACTTATAATACTAAAAAATAGATTACAGTGTCCACAGTGTGAGAATTCCCATTTAATAGGGGAAGTGGACTACTGCATTGCCATGGTGTCAGAGGTACTATGCATGGAATGCAGTGTTTCACTGAGCTGCCCCTTGTAAAACAGAGTGACCCACAAGGGCCTCTGTTAGCTTCTGCTTTTCCATGAATGTGTTTCTGCCACCACTCAGGAAAGACTTGCACTTAGCTAAGAGCAGCCATGTTTACAAATGTAGGTCACGTGACCAACTAAACAGTAGGTTGTATGAAGTTGTTCAGTTGGTTGGTTTATTTATTGAGACAGGGCCTCACTTGTGTAGTCCAGGCTGGACTTGAACTCACTATGAAACCCATGCTGGTCTTGAACTCATACTGGTCCTCCTGCCTCAGCCTTTCTCTTTCTAGTAAAGTACTCCTTCCCCTTTCTCTTTAGTCCCCAAAAGACATACCTGCCCTGGTGCTGGGTTTGTGAACTATTCCTTGTAATTCCACAATGCCTACACAGTTTGTAATTAGAATTAGTCTTCTTTCTTTCTTTTTTTTTTTTTTTTTCTCAGAATGGGGGTTTGCACTCAGGCCCTTGCACTTGCCAGGCAAGCGCTTATTCTACTGAGCCATCTCCCCGGCCCAGAATTAGTCTCTTTCAATAGAAATTCTTAAATGATCTTAGTTGAATGGTTTTGGTTTTGATACCAGGATCAAACTCAGGACCTTATATTTTCTGGACCAGCATTTATGCTGCTCAGCTATCTCCTGGCCCATGTTTTGGAGAATGGTTCTTGCTATATAGCTTGGGCTGGCCTCAAACTCACAATCCTCCCGTCTTAACCCCCTGAGATTGCCAGTGTGCTTCACTTTCCTCTACATTGCTTCTTTTCTGAAATCAAGTTGAATTTTATCATAGCCACGCCATCTGCCTTTCCTTGATTTCTAAAAGCCTAATACTCATTATTATAACTTACAGGCAATGTAAATACCACAGTCCACTTTACCGTCTTATCTCAACTGATGTGTTACTTTTTTTTTTTTTTTAAAGGGCTTTATTATTTTTGAGGACACAGAGAGAATCTGGGGAACATCAGAGATTCTCTGAACTGAAGCAAAGGGAGGCTGAGGCTTTTTATCAGGGTGGAGTTTTTTTTTTTTTTTTAATATTTATTTATTTATTTATTTATTTACTTATTTATTTAGTGTGTGGCCAGCTCAGCCCACCAGGGGGCGGGCGGGCCAGCATGTGGTGCTGGGGGATTGAACCGAGGTCTCTGTGCTTTGCTTGAGCTTAGCTTGTTCTAAGTAGGTGCTTTAGACCACTGAGCCATCTCACCAGCCCCTGATGTGTTACTTTTTAAAGTGCTTTTACACATTAAAATTCTATTGTTAGGGCCAGGGAGATGGCTCAGTGGAATAAGCTCTTCCCTGGCAAGTGCAAGGGCCTGAACCCCGGGTTCCACACACACACACACAAAAAAAATTGCATTGTTTTGTAAAGCTAATATTTATCTAGATTTACCTACATATTTCCTTTGTGTTGCTCTTCATTCCTCCTGGAATCTCAGAGTTCCATGGGAAATCATTTCCTCTTCCCTACTTCTTCTAGAACATGTATGGCAGCAATGAATTTTCTTTTTTAATTTTTTAAAACTTTTATGTATTTATTTGGTACAGGGTCTCATTCTGTAGCTCCAACTTGTAGTGAGCCTCCTGTCTCAGCCTCCCCAGCACTGGGATTACAGGCATGCACCACCATGCCTGGCCACGGCACACCCAGGGTTCTGGGGACCCACATGACATGTACTGGGGATCAAATCTGGGTCCCTGTGCTTGCCAAGCAGGCACTTAGACTGCTGAGCTATCTCCCCAGCCTTTGTTGGGTTTTTTTGTTTGTTTTTCTTTTTTGAAACATAGTCTATGTAATTTAAGTTATCCTTGGACTCACTATGTAGCCCAGGCTGGCCATGAACTCTAAGTGAAACCTCCTACCTCAGCCTCCTAAGTGCTGGGATAACAGGAGTGTGCCACCATGCCCAGCTAGTGATGGATTCTTTTTTTGAGGAACTGAGGATTGAACTCAGGCCCTTGTGCTTGCCAGGGAAGCACTTATTCTACTGGGCCATCTCCCCGGCCCCCTAGTGATAGATTCTTGAGTTCTGTTTATTTGAAAATATCTTTGTCCTAAATTTAAAGTTACATTGTTTGAATATAGAATTTTAGGTAACAGTATTTTCTTTTAGTACTTTGGAGATAGTGTTATTTGAATTGCAAGGCAGCTGGTGTCTTATTCTTTTGATGATTTTTTTTCCTGTGTATGCCTCAGTTTCTTTCCAGTTTTCATCAGTTCTTTGCCTTTTTCTGGCTTAAGGTTTAAGATCTTGTCAAACCTGTGGCATGATACCTTTTGCTCAGCCATCTCTCCAGTATCCTTTTGTTCCATTCCAACACTCCTGTCCTGTTTTCCTTGTACTTAAATTTGACCTCTTTTTACACTAGCTCACATCTTCTCCTCTCCCACTTTTCTATCCCTTTGTCTATGCATCTCTGTATCTTCTTCTGAGCCTTCTTCCATTCCCCTGACCTTGTCCTCAGCTCTGTATAGTTGGCTGTTAAGTGTGCCCATTAGATTTTTTTGTATCTTCCAATAGAACTGTTTGTTCTATGTTTCTGGCTTCTGGAAACATCCCTACTCTTGTATACTGTAAGTTCATAACCACAGTTAAAAGTCTACATCTCAGGGGCCCTGTGGTCTTTCTGGCTTGTTGCCTTCCCAAATACTGGGATACTCCTCTGTGCTGGATTTGTGTGAAGAACACCACAGAGGCAGCTTGAGGCTCCAGACAATGCTGCTTTCCTCTCCAAGGATGGTTCTGTGGGGCAGTAAGACTAAGACCATGAGCAGGTGCCTCAACACGTGGTCAGGGCTGATGTGATTCATTCCACACAAGTCCTGATCTATTTCCAGTTCACTCTGATTCATTGTACAGTGCTTCAGGATGTCAACAGCAAAAGCCTGATCTGTTTATCTCTCCCTTGGTGAATGCTAAACTTAGTTTATTTCCCTTCTCACTCCTACATAGTGCTGTGAACTTATGAAAAGCTCTATTCAGAGTCTCATTTGCTTTTGGAAGAGCCAGATGTCTCAAGAGAAAGGAGGCACAAGTGCTGCAGCATCTCTTCCATTCTTCCTTAAGTGTCAGCCCTGAAATCCTCACTGACTTAGCTTTCCAGTGCCCTCCAGCAGCAGAGATCAAAATGAAGACCTCACACATGCTGAGGATGCACTATCCTACTACGCCATGACCCAAGCCTGATGACTTCTAGTGTCAGAAATTTTACTAGAAGCTCCCTACCCACCTCTGACTCAACACATGAGGCAGTTGTTATATATAGGTTTGGTCTATAAATTAGGTTTGGGACTATCCAAATCCACCATAATAACTATTCCACAAGAATCTGTAGCTCAAAGGGAAACACTGGTAAAGTACGGTCTCAGGAAAATAAAAGTGCTATGTCTGCCTGGTTTAAGGAAAGAAGAGATTTCTGGTCTAAAAGCAGAGATGAAGGTCTGATTTTTGCCAGGTATGGTGGAGCACTCAAAAGGTTGAGGCAGGAAGATCACCACAAGTTTGAGGTCAGACTGGACTACATAGGAAATTCAAGCTTGAACTCCATAGCAAGACCCTGCTTCAAAAAAAAAAATTCAGATTTTTATCTTCTGTATAATGGAAAACCATTTAGACCTCACTGTGCTGCATTGCTGTGTTTTATCTGATGTGATGATATACACAGTAGACTTGAGAATAGAAACAGAGACATCTCCAGTAAAAAGCCAAACATGAGCTGACAGCCATCAGAGTGCCATGAGAAGAATGTGGACATGAGAGTCATAGGATGGTGACATAACTCAGCCTGTCATTGTGGGCAGGTCATTTTCATTTCACTTCTCTAATGTTATTTCCTTGTTTACCTGCTAGTCACCTTATAGGCTGGTGACAAATGTTT
>NW_004524759.1:3695020-3695719 GCF_000260255.1 Octodon degus | reverse complement strand
GGTCTGTTCAGGATCCCGCGGCCTGGGTCGTCTCACTCACTCGCCGGCCTCAATAACTTCTGTTTAATTCACACAGTAGTTACACAAATGGAATGAAAAACTTTTTTTTTTTTTTTTTTTTTTTTTTTTGACAGGGTCTTGCTATGCAGTTCAGTGTGGCCTGGACACTCTGTTTAGCCCAGGCTCCAACCTCGGCCTCCTGAGTGCTGGTATTACAGATGTGGGCCACCATGCCCAGCAAAAAATATTTTAAATATAGTATAAAATTTAAAATATATACACATTGGAGACTGTTGCATTAGTTACTTTTCTCATTGCTAAAACAAAATACTCAACACTCGATGTTAAAGCAGAAAAGATTTAGTTCACAGTGTGTATAGGTTTTAGTCCATAATCAGCTGACTGCAAGGTAAGGCGGATGGCAGGCATTGCAGAGGAAAAATAATTAATGGCGGGCAGAAGATAGCAAAACAGTAAAAGAAGATAAGCCTAAGAAAAAAAAAAAAAAACAGCCTCTTTCTGTCCCTTTCATTGTATCTAGTCTACTGACATTAGTGCAGTGCCCAACCAATGAGTGGACTGGTTTAGTAATCACCCACTTTTATTTTTTTATTTTTTTTTCCAAGCCAAACTGTATCCAGCTTTATTAAAGATACTTTTCATAAACAATCATGGTATTTCAGGCAGGACATGGGCACA
>NW_004524759.1:3662691-3694035 GCF_000260255.1 Octodon degus | reverse complement strand
GTCCTCGCTTCTTCTTCACACTGCCTCACCCACTTTTAAAAAATAAAATAAAATAAAATTTAAAAAGGGGCCGGGGAGATGGCTCAGTGGAATAAGCACTTGCCTGGCAAGTGCAAGGGCCTGAGTTCAATCCCCGGTTCCACCAAAAAATAAAATAAATAAACCTAGCATCTTTAATCCTAGCATTACCCCATGAATCAATCACACACTCTAGATTCAGCCACCTCTGAAAAAGCTCCACCTATGACTACATGAGGTTTCGGGGGACATCTAGACAACAAAGACCTACACAACTAGAAATGAATACTGACAGGGAAAAGAAAAAGACATAGACTAATCTACTGATTCTTAGTAATTGGAAAAATATACTCACTTATATAGGCTAGTCAGGAGAAGAACTCATATTTGTATCTAATACAAGGGTCAAAGAAAAAGTGATTTACTTGACTTTTATGGGAATTGTCTCATAGGCAGTTCTCTATTACAAACATTAGTTTCACATATTCATAGGTATAAGCTATTCAGACTTCATTAGATTTTAAATTTATAAAGACAAAAAAGGTGCTCTTGTGAGGAATCTATATTCCCTCCCCATTTAAAATAAAAACCACAGGGACTGGGAAGATGGCTCAGTAGAATAAGCGCTTGACTGGCAAATGCAAGGATCTGAGTTCAATCCCCGGTTCCACCAAAAAAAAAAAAAAAAAAAAAAAAAAACTAAAAACCACAAAAAGCTACTATGCTTGGTAAAGTTCCATCAATTTTGTGAAATATATCGATCATTTCATAGGGCACTGATTAAAGGTGATTTGTTAGGTTCCTCTAATTTTATATGGAGCCACTACCCTTTATATGCATCAGTGATGAGTATTGAGTCTTACCTACTGGATTTTAATATACCTGCCTGCTTATACAATTATTTTTTAATAATTGCTGTGTTTAACAATCAGCCTGCATTTCTAAAACTCTTAAAATTGATACTTGCAAGGCAGCTGTAGAAAACAACAGCCTGTTCTCTGAGTTTAAGGTTAGTAAATGTCAGTCAAGCAGGTTCTGCTAAGTAATAACAATAAAAGAGATTAAGTACTCAGATTTATATAGTTGACCCTTAAATCATTCTATGTCAAAAAGTCAAGACTTCAATGTGTTTTTCATATTCCTCCATTTATATATTCCTTAGGACTTCACTTTTAAGTCTTTTAAGGCTGTTCAAAATATTTAATCTTTATCATCTTGAAAGAAATCCAATAAGCAGTGGACAAAACTAAGACCAACATGAATGTATCAAGCAGGGCAAAGGTGACACGAAAAGGTTCTCAATATGTCTAGTCACTAAGGAAGTGCAAAGGACGCCACACATGCTGATGCGACCAGCTTAGATGGAAGGGACGAATCCTCACAGGTCGGGGGAGTTGGTCTCTAGTGTACAACTGGTGGGGATGGACAGTGATAAGCCACTGGGATGACAGCTTGGCAATTTCTTAAAAACCCTTGCCCCCCCCCAAAAAAAAAAAACCCTTGCCCTTATCCAATCAAAAGTTACATAACATTTTTAAATTTTAATCTTTATCAGTACATGTTTGCAGTGCATATTGGCTACATTCAGCATGGGGAGTTGGTACATGCACACGTACATTTTTTTTCACATATACATCTTAATTCTTTTTACATTGCGTTTTCTTCCCCTCCTTCTCTCTCCCTCCATCTCTTGGTCCTCTTCAGTTTCTTAGTTAAGTTAAACACAAACTTACCATATGGTCCATCATTCCACTGCCAGGCATTTACCCAAAAGAAATGGAAACATTTTATATGAACACTCACACAAGAATATTCTAAATAGCTGTGTTTTCAGTAAGACAAAACAATCCAAATGTCCATTGATATATACGTGAATCAACAAATAGGCATATTCATACAACAGAGTACTACTTAGCATAAAATCAATGAATTATGAAAGACACAACAAAGCAGGTAAATCTCATAGTAATTATGCTAAGTGAAAAAAAAAGCCAGACAAAGAAAGAGGGCATACTGTCTAACTCTGCTTAAATGGAATTCTAGAAAATGCAAATTAATCCACAAAGACAGACTAGATTAGTGGTGTTCTGTGGAAAAAGGGAAGAGAGGGAGAGAGAGAGGTGGGAAGGAACAAAGGAAAGGGGAAAAAAAAGAAAAGGTATACAAAAGAACACAAGGAAACTTGTGAAGTTTATTACCTTGATTTTGGTGGTAGTTTCATGGGCTCTGGGGGCAGCTGTAAATAGCAGCTGGAATTCTCATAGCTTTTTTAGTGTCTGCTTTAGCCTGATTCCCTTCATCTGAGTGTCCATTTTTACATTTACCCCCAAATACTTCAGATCATTTGTTGTACACATAACTATTGCTCCTTTAATGAGGCCTCTTCATCATAATTTAAATGTGTATTAACATCCTTTGGGGACTGGTGAGATAGCTCAGCTGTCTAAAGCACCTGCTTAGGCAAGTTTAGGCAGGCGCAGGGGACCACGGTTAGATCCCTGGCACCATATGCCTAACCAGCCCCACTCCCAGGGTGGGCTGAGCCGGCCACAAAAAAAAAAATTTAAACTAAAAAAAAAAAAAAGGAAAGAAAGAAAAGAAAAGGGGCCAGGGAAATAGCTCAGTAGAATAAGCGCTTCCCTGGCAAGCACAAGGATCTGAGTTCAATCCCCGGTTCCACCAAAAAAGAAAAAAAAAAAAAATCCATTGGGCTGTTGGTTTTTCAGACATACCGAGTGAACACTAAAGATACCCGCAGATAACTGGGCTATCCTGAGTCAGAGTAGGGACTGGAGATGGAAGCAAAGGGGAAAAGAATCTGAGTGGGCAAGAGTTCTGCTCCAACCCACAGAGCCTCTTAGTTTTATTATGTGACTAAGGGCCTAGGAGGTAAACAAAGTGTGAAAATCATCCAAGTTTTATCCACAATGCAAAACTCAGCTTCATACACAGTGCTCAGTAAACATCTGAGGATGAAACTTTGATTGAATTCATTGTCTCTCTCACCTCATTTCTTTCTTCACTACCTTTTAACTAATGAAAACTTTTTCTTGCCATTTGAGTTTCCTGAAATGGGAACATTAATTTTTCAGAAGAACTGTTAATTTTACACTAATAAAAGTACCATTATACTAAGGATACCATTTTTATGACACTTTTCCATTCATATTCATCAACTGTTAACCATGAAACATGTGCCCATACACCCAGAGCCTTTCATACATAGAGGAAAAAAAAAATCATGCAGCTATAAGAAATGACCCTACAAATTCATAATCTCCTGCTTTAGGCACCTAACAAGAACTTCTTTCCTCTGGTTAGTTCATTTTCCCTCTGTAGAAACTCCAAACTTATTTATTTTTCTTAAACCTGACTCAGTATCACCACACAGCCCTTCTTTTTCTTCTTCCTTCTTTCTTCTCCTCCTCCCCCTTCCTCCTCCCCCCTCCTCTTCTTCCTCTTCTTTCTTCATCTTTTTTTTTTTGCGGAACCAGGGATTAGAACTAGGGCCCTTGCACTTGCCAGGGAAGCACTTATTCCACTGAGCCATCTCCCTGGCCCTGCTTCTTTCTTCTTTTGGCAGCGCAGGCTGCCTGAAGGGCAGGACTGGTAAGGCAGGTGAAGCTGGGGATTGAACCATGGTATCCTACTCCTGACTGCCTTATAAAAGGATTTTTCCCCCTTCTTCCTATTATACTAAGAACATCAACATTCTGTCTTCCTCTGCCTAAACTTTATCACCATATTCCATCTACTTCTCCTCTAGTCTCCTGTGGGCTTCTGTCTTGTTCAAACCAAATCTTGTATTTTTTACATAGAGCTTCACATCTCCTGAGAAATTGACTCCATCTGTTCCTATCTCTGTCTCATATCTTTTCATGATACTGAATTATAAATTTATTCAAATCTCTTCCATTCTTAAAATACTATCCTTTGGGGGAAAATGCTGTCCTTTGTCCCTATATTCCATTAAACTAATACTCTTGAGATTCTAGTTTCTCATGATGGACATGCTCCCCATTTTCCATCTTTCATGTACACCCAAACACTCTTCAACTTATAATATGGCAGTACAGGCTGAGTGTCCTTACTGAAGACACTAAAGTGCCCAATACTCTTCATCTGAGTGGGTATGAAACATGTACCCATACACCCAAGTCATGATCATAATACTTGATCATCAGCATGATACCACAAGTAGAAAATTTCACCTTCAACTTCATGTGACAGATCATATCACAACACAAGACACAGCTGGGTGTGGTTGTACATGCCTGTAATACCAGCTACTTGGAAGATTGAGGTATGAGCTCAAGGCCAGCCTGGGCAATTAGGGAGATTCTATCAAAATGTAAAAGGGTTGGGATGTAGTTTAGTGGTAGAGTACTTTCCAATCATGCATAAGGGAGGCCCAGGGCTCAAGCTCCAGATCCAAGGGGGTGAGAGGGGGAGGGCTATAGGTACACACTAACAAATGCATAAAATCACCTTCAAGCTTTGTGTGTAAGATGTATATGAAACATAAATGAATTATATGTCTACACAGGGTCCCTCCTCAAGATCTCACTACATATGCACAAATACTTCAAAACCTTGAAATAAAAATCTGAAACCCAAAACATTTTTGGATCCAAGCATTTTGGATAAGAGATACTGTACCTACCTCATTAGAATTCTTTTTTTTTTTCCTTCACTAGAATTCTTGAGTCGTAAGCAATCACATTGAGGTGTGAAATACAAGATTTCTTTCTAACCCTCAGTATATCTGAACTTACTTTATTTTTTTTTAATCTGAACTTTCTTGACATTGGCTAGTTTGAGTAGGCATCTATTTTATGGACAATAAAGAATGCGATGTTAGAAGGGAAGTTGCTTAGACTCAAGAAAACTCAGTGAATTCCAAACAACTGCTCTAACCAGAATAATTCCCCCTGCCCACCACCCTGCCAAAGCTGTCCATTCATATCCCAGTCCCCAGAATCCATGAATATATATAACTGGCAAGGAGGAAGAAAGGCTATGAGTCATCTGTCCTTGAGCTGTGGAGATTACCTGGTGTATACAGGTAGCCCAAGGTATTCAACATCCTATGGAGTAATCTGTCAGAATACCAAAGTGGGAGGACAACTCCACCAACCATCACGGGCTTTGTAGAAAGAATTTCCGGGACAAGGAATGAAACAGCCTCTAGAAGCTAGAAAGAGTCAGAAAACAGATCTTGCCTCAAAGCCTCTACAAAGGAATGCCACAGCCCCTCTAATAGCTTGATTTTAACTCAGAGCAATTCACTTCTGACTTCTGGCCTCCAGGGTCTGATTTTATCTTTAGAATGTACAGTCATGCATTGCTTATCAGTGGAGTTACTTTCTGAGAAATGCACTATTACGTCATCTCCGCTTGTTGAACATCCTAAGTGTACCTACCAGAAACAGATGACCCAGGGCAATCATTCCATTGGTTCTGGATGCCTCTGAGATGTGTAAATAGGAGATGTATAGAGCTGCTGCTGATGTAC
This sequence comes from Octodon degus, assembly GCF_000260255.1. NCBI lineage: Eukaryota > Metazoa > Chordata > Mammalia > Rodentia > Octodontidae > Octodon > Octodon degus. The sequence goes on along the minus strand of NW_004524759.1, from coordinate 3,688,502 downwards.
CATGAGATATCACTTTCATAAGGATACACTCAAACCATCAAAGCAGAGTGTTGTAAACATAGAAACTAGTAAACAGAGTCATTTATTCTTGCTCTCAAGTTACTATCTATTGTGCAGGGCTGTAAGTGCTGGATTGTTGTCCCTGTGACAGGGATGGAACTCAGAATTTCATACATGCTAGGCAAGCACTCTAGCCCCAGCCCTGAGCTTTACTTCCACACTGCTGGCAGCGTAGTAATCTATTTACATCACAAGACCACAGACATGTTACATGACAGGCTATGTTAGGATGGCTGTGTCTCAAGGCCCCATTATGATTTTCTAGGACCACCATCATTTATATGACCTACTTTTGATGGACATGTCTTTTATTATTTATTTATTTATTTTTACATTTATTTATTGTGTGTGTGTGTGTGTGTGGCCAGCTCAGCCCACCAGGGGGTGGGGCTGGCTGGCATGTGGTGCTGGGGGATTGAACCGCGGTCCACTGTGCTTTGCTAAGCTTGTTCTAAGTAGGTGCTTTAGAGCACTGAGCCATCTCTCCAGCCCCGACATGTCTTTTTTGCTGCTGAGCTATCATCTCCCCATCAATGACAGATTTCTAGGCATGTCTTATATTATGGAGATGGCTGTAGTTGAATCTTATGACTTCTTCAATCTGGTCTAATTTGTTGGGTAGGGCTAGTGACTTGGAAACAGTGGTAGGAATTAAAATAAGGATCAAATGAGAGTGTTTTTTTTTTTTTTTTTTAAAGACAAGATCCTGTTATGAAGTTCAGGCTGTCTTTCAACTGGCTATGTAGCTCAGGCTAGGCTCGAACTTGTAACACTTCCTGCCTTAGTCTCCCAAGTGCTGAGTTTATAGATGTGCGTCACCTTGCTGGGCTTTTTAATGTTTTTTACATTTGCCGTACATGATTACATTCATTATGCAGGAAGTTGGTATAAGTGCATAACAACTCTTAGTTCTTTGTACTTCCTCTTGGTCTTCCTTCCCTTCCCCCAAATGAAAGTTCTTTAACCCTTTCCTTACTTTATCACAGAACCTCCTACTGCCAGCTGTTTGCTTATAATACATAAACTTTTCTTTCTTTCTTTTTTTTTTTTTTTTTTTGGAACCAGGGATTGAATTCAGGCCCTTGTGCTTGCCAGGCAAGCACTTATTCTACTGAGCTATCTCCCCAGCCCTTAAACTTTGAAATCATAGTACCATTTAAAAAAAGCTTGACAGTACTTGTTTTAGGAACAAAAACGTAAATAAAAGAAAGATCCTGTGAAATTGTCATTTTCCATAGATAGTAGGATAAACAAAGAAAGCTCATTGACTCCTGGTGAGAATCAACTGATAATGGCAGTGAGCTCACCTGGAACTGAAAAACAAAAGGCATCCCTGAGCAAACCCCAAACACAGTGACACTGAAGAAGATGAAACATCCAATTTCCAACCTCCTAAAGCTTTCACCCAATCACTCAACATGATCTTACCCTAGTCAGCTGTTCCCACTGTGCTGGAAAACTCAATGCAAACCACAGGATGTCACTCTGGTTGCTTGAAGCTAATCTCCGCTTTTGGGTTAGAAAGGAAGAGGCGTCTATCCCTGCTAAAGCAGTGTGGAAACTATGGAGCATTTTTCCTAGGAATGTAACACCAACAGGAATGCTGGATTGAGAGAAATGCTTTTTGTGGGCTGAACTGCGGATTCTAATTGTCTCTAAGATATTATGCCTGAGTTCAAAACAGGAATGAACTTTAACATCATGTAAGCACTCCTTTCTCCTTTAACTCTAGAATCATATTCACCTTTCCCACCCAAGAGTTATAGGGCCACGGAAAATAAATTTATAACCTCTATCTCCACTAGTGTTTCTCAAATTAGATTCTAATCCCTTCTTCTGAAGACCAGGTGAAGTCCTTGAGTGACACTCCCTTATCTCCCAATATTAACTGAAACAAAGACGTAGTTAATGATACCTAAATGTTAATATAAAGTTGGTGTATCTTAGGTTACATAATGAAGGGTAGGAAAACAAAATATTTGCTTATCATACATGACATATACATACAAATGTGTGAACAAAATAAGGAAGAATATGACAGGAAGGAAAGGGCTTTCCTCCTCATTCTTGCAGTTCACAGATTTCACCCCCAAGTACGGATTGAGTTTGTTTTTAACATTGCCCTTCCTGCTGCTTTCTCTGTACTTCTCTATCTAGTTTCCAATGTCCTTACCTCTCCTGCTTTCCCTAAATACAACCCCATCAAGCCAAGGGCAGGCATTATGCCCTATCCCTGGCATGCTCCAGAGTAATCTTCCCTATTGGTGCAAAACAAAAAGGTGGAGAACAAGAAAGAGCTAGTCTTCCCTAATCTATAAATGTTTTTTTTTTTGCGGGGGGGGGAGGGCAGCAGTGGTGGCTTTATGGGCCAGGTGGCTACTTAAGGGGGATGAAGCGTGAAGAGTGAGTGGACCCAGTGCCAGGCTGGCCGTGCTTCACGGGCTTGTAGGTGATGAAGTCGCCCAGGCAGTGGCCAGTCATCTCAGGCTTGATCTCCACCTGGTTGAAAGTCTTGCCATTGTAGACACCCACCATGCTGCCCACTATCTCGGGCAGGGTGATCAGGTCTCGAGGGTGTGTCTTCACCACCTCGGGTTTCTCCGTGGGTGGTGCTTCCTTTTTGGCCTTGTGCAGATGCTTCAGTAGTGAATGCTGCTTCTGCCGAAGTCCACAGTTCAGCTGCGGCCTCTGCCGAGCACTATAGAGCTGCATCAGCTTTTCCCAGGACAAGTCCAGCAGCTGGTCGAGGTCCATGCTGCGGTAGGTAAACTTGCAGAAGGTTCGCTTCTTCTTTTGCTCTACTTCCGCCATCTTGCCAGGTCTTTGGAAAAGTATAAATGTTAAAACACTGAATTTCAAGCATTGTAAGGCCCCGAGTTCTTTTTCAGTGGTTATTTGGATATACAGGGAAACTGTCTTGTTTTATTTTCTTTCCCAGTATGTACGAGAGTCCAGTTTTATTATTATTCAATCACTAAGTTTGAATAGTTGAAGTTTAATACTTTTTGGCAATGGAGTATATCCAATAATGGTCACACTTCTTATCTATAAGTTGAGCCACACCCTTGGAGGAAGCATTTTTTTTTTTAGCTGTAGTGGAGTATTTCCCAAAGTTTCATCCATTCTTTTGGGCTATGTGCTTCTATGCAATGAAAGAATCACTAACAGGTGCCAGAAAATCAACTCCTGGCACTGACTGAACCCACTGCTGATCAAAAACATTGTTGTAGAACCCCGATCTGAACTGAACAGACACAGGCTTTTCTTGGCAGGAATCCTTAAATACAGAACTGTCTGTATTTAGAAAGGAATTCAGTGTCTTAGGTATGACTTAGAGGGTGCCACAATTGGATTACATGCAAGTCCTATCACATTCTATATAAGGGGCTAGAGCACCATGGCTTGTGGTACCCATGTGCGAGTGTCCTGGAACTCTCCCCTCAGGACACCAAGGGATGCCTGTGTGCACAAGAACCCAAAACCTCACGATGGCTCCTTTGTCACTCAGATCCCATGGACCTCTGGTCCTCGAGATCCACTATGTACTGCATTGTCACAACCATTCTTTTCCTTTCTTTTTTTTTTTTTTTAACAGTGCCAGGGATTGAATTTAGGACCTTGCATTTGCCAGGCAGACACTTATGCCACTGAGCTACTTTCCCGGCTCCATCACAACCACTCTTTTTTTTTTTTTTTTTTTGTGCAGGGTCTCACTTTTACAAAGCCTGGACTCACAGTGATCCACTTGATTTCTGCCTCCCTAGTGCTGGGATTACAGGCACACGCCACCACACCCAGACTCCATCACAACCACTCTTGAACTTATTTTATAGAAGAAAATTTAAATTTATCATCACAATTTTATTGAAGAATTTTTATATAGGCATCTAAATAATCAAATCCAATACTGGTAAGACTTATCAATTCTGGTATAAATCATACCCCATCTCTGTTTACTTCGGGATTTGTATCATTATTAAACAAGAAAGAGCTTCATTATGGTAATTTAAAATCCTTATGTTTAAGTATTAGGATTATTTTTTGTATTATTTTCTTGAAAATCCAATTGCATTTAAAATTTTAAGGATTCTTAATATATGTACAGCATACCAAAATCAAATTTGCTCTATCTGTGATCATAACTAGGATCTTTTATATTTAATGAAATATAATATTGTTTGAAAGTTAATTTTGCTAGGTGTGGCTTAGTCGCAGGGCACTTCCTAGCTTCTCTTGGATTTGTTCCTCAATGCTGCAAAAAAAGAGTTAATTCTTAATCATTTTTTTTTTAATGTATTTAGGAAAGGGTCTACAGGGTCTCATTACACAGATCGGACTCCTAGTGAATCTCCTGTTTTCAGCTGCCCAAGCACTGGGATTACAGGTGCGTGGGCCAGCACGGCACACCAGGGATCGAACCCTGGCCATTGTGCTCTGCCTAAGCAGATCCACTGAGCTCTCTGGCTGGCCACAGTCATTATGTTATATTGAACAAATATCAGTAATACACCTGCAAATTTAAGACTGACAGCAAGTGCTTAGTACATTAAAATCAAATACAAATTATTGTTTATACTGAAGGAAAAATTTGTTAATCTTTCACATTTTTAGTTACAATGATGGATCTCACTTGCCATGAAAGATGTGAAAAATGCTACAGGATATTTAGAATATTTCCAGGTGAGTTCATATTTTGGTTATAGATTTTTTAAAGAAATATCAATACTGAGGTAACTCCTAGTAACAGTGATGCAGTCAAACAATTCCATGGTCTTTAGTCTCTACAAAGAGCTGTGCACACAGCCATCCCTCAGTGTCATCACCACTATCCATGGTAGAAGACTGCAGGGCCTTCCAGAGAACGCCGCCCTGGTTAGTGAGTCATTCCTCCTACTCCACTCCTGGCACTGAGGTAGCCACTGTCTACCCCCTGGATTGGCTGCTGAACATTTGAAAAATGGAATCAAATACTAGGTATGGCCTTCTATGACTGGATTTTCTTACTTAACAGAATGTTTTCAAGACACAGCCCCCCTGGATACTGCACTTCTTACTGGTACGATCTCATTTTATGGGTGGATCACATTTACCCACTCATCAGTTGATGCCCATTTGGGTTTATCTACTTTTTGGATATTATGACTAAATATTACTCTGAACATTTGTGTACATTTTTGTGTGAAACATGTTAATCTACTTTTATTGGAAAGTTTTCATGGTTCATAACATACCAAAAACCATATTAAGGGCAAAATGAATCTCTTAGTATGAAAGTACAGTTTTCTTAAACTCCATTAATTTAATAAAAAAGGGATTCTAAATTAAGTACAGAAGTTCACATAATTTTTATGCAAACAATATACAGTAATATTTGGATGACTTGAGCTCTATATTATCTGTTCAAAGCAGAATATGTATAATGCACTCTGAAGGTAAAATCTTGACTATAGCATTTAGAATTTAATTAAATAAGAAACACTGTAGTAGACCTGGTGGTCCAAGCAAGTTATAAAATTCTATGACAAATTTAGACATGACAGTACAGATACATTAACGATACTCAGATATAATCATGTGTACTTACAGAACAAACTATATTCTATTTATTTGCAAATATATTTTAGTTAACCCCTAAACTCATATTATTATAACAATGTGCCCTTAGTGAAGAACTCACATATTGGGGCCCTGGCACACTTTCTTTGTGCATTGGTCAGCTGCTAATTTCATAGCAATGTTATTTTTTTTTTCCCTTGGGAAAAGAACTGAACCTTGGAATGATGAGCTACATAACAAGACTCCCCCCCCCCCCTTTAAAAGACAAGGTCTCTAAGTCAGGCATAGTGGTACAGACCTGTAATCCCAGGACTAGGGAGGCTGAGGCAGAAGGATCACTGCAAGTTCCAGACCAGCCTGGACTACAACCTGAGCTCAAGGCCAGTCTGAACTGCATAGCGAGACCCTTGGGGGGGGTGGGAGGGGGGAGACAGGGTCTCTAAATTGTCCCTGGTGGCCTTGAATTTGTGATCTTCCTGCCCCAGGCTCCTGAGCTGCTGCAGTTACAGGTGGGCATCATCACACCCTGTTTAGTCTTTTATATTTTTAATAGGCCTTCTAATATGTAAGAAAATATGAAAGAGAGAGTGTGTGTGTGTGTGTGTGTGTGTGTGTATGTGTTACTGGGATTTGAGGGAACACTAAGCTACATCCTCAGCTCCTGCTGTTTTGTTTTGTTGTTTTTTAAAAGGAACACCAAAGTGAGTTTTTATTTTAACAGTGCCTGTGCTGAAGGCCAGTACAGCATAGAAGGCCAGTACACAGGAGGGAGCCTTCCCAGACGGGCCTGTATATAATTTTATTTCCATAGAGGGAGACACTTTTGTTACTTAATGCAAATTAAATTTAATAATGACAATATAAACTTTAATTGCAACTGTAAAATGTAAGATTGTGAAATATTTAAGCATTTTAGTTCATACTAGCCTGCTGTATCCTTAGACCTCAAGACAAGAAATGTAAGTCTACTACTGTGATTACAACTAAGCAAGTAAACTGAAAGCCTGGCTGAGCAATAAAATTCACCTCCAAAGAATGCCAAACTAAACTGAATTTAGGGTTATGCTATTATTGTCTCATTAAACATGGATAATCTATAATTCCGTATTTAGGCTTTGTTTTTTTTTTTCGAAACCGGGGATTGAACTCAGACCCTTGCGCTTGCCAGGTAAGTAGGCTTTGTTTTATAAATGAATTTTTACATAGTTTAATTTAAAAAAAAAATGTTATCTGACTTAATTTCTTTTTTTATATATTTATTTTTTATTGAGAAATACATATGAATGAGACAGTTTCACATTAATAGGACAGTTTTGACAGTCAATACACTGTACAGCTATCTTCTTAGTGGTTATCCATAGTACAAGAAGCAGACAGGATATTCTGTTCAAACACTGTTAGTACACCTCTTTCTTCTCATTAAGTGAAAGTAGCTGTAAATTTATCCTATTTTTATATATAAATACCAAATAATCTTTCCTTTGTATCCTTTTTTTTTTTTTTTATCTGACTTAATTTCAAGAGACCAGGTCTCACTCAACATGTTGCCCAAACTGGCCTTGAACTCTGGGGCTAAAGCAATGCTCTATAGCTCCAGGCTCCCAGGCAGTCAGTAAGGGCACATGATCCAGTTAATGGTCAATATATGGGCAATATAAAAAAAAAAAAAGACTAAACAAAAGTTTAGATTTCAAATGTGAAAGTATGTCTGCAGGGCTGAAATAGCCAAGGGTGGATATTTTCTTTGGTGCCAGCTCCATCACAATGAAAATTTTTGTAAAACAAAAACTGTTTTCCAGTCCCAACTAGTAGCCCATGTAAAAGTAATATTGGATATAATTAGTGTAACTGTAGGACTTTGGATAATTCCTTTTAGTCATCGAGTAGAGCTCTATATGAAATATATAAAATATTCTGAGATAGCAAATATGTACGTTTCCCTAACAGAAAAATTAACACTGGCTAACAGTCAAAGGACTAAAAGTCAAAAGGTTAGCGGTTTGAGTGCTGGCCTTGAGGTCAGGCTTGGTGGCACACATCTGTTACCCCAGGACTTGGGAGGCTGAGGGAAGAAGACAAAAAGTTGAAGTCCCACCTAGGCAACTTATCAAGAATCTGCTTCAAAAACGGAGTCTGTGGGGCCGGGGAGATAGCTCAGTAAAATAAACGCTTGCCTGGCAAGTGCAGGGTCCTGAGTTCAATCCCTGGTCCCGCAAAAAAAAAAAAAAAAAAAAAAACGGAGTCTGTCTTTGAAGTCTGTTTGCCTATTTCAAATCCTGGCTGTACTATTGCTATTATTATTTATTGATTGATTTTTTTTTTTTTTTTTTTTTTTTTTTTTGTATTTTAGGGAAGGGTCTACAGGGTGTTCAGGGTCTCACTACTAGATTAGACTCATAGTGATTCTCCTGTTTACAGCCTCCCAAGAGCTAGGATTGCAGGCACACGCCACCATGCCCTGTCTCTGTACTATTATTAATTATATAACCTGTTTTTCATCTGTACAATGTGGATTTGATGGGATCAGTTAAAAAGACCTAGCACACAGTAAGTACTTGAGCTGTTACTAAAACTTATTTAAAATTTTAAATATGGCATATTCAACTTTCTTTTATCCTTTCTTTTCTTTTTTTTTTTTTAATCTCTTTGGCAGAAGCAGGGATTGAACTCAGACCCTTATGCTTGCCAGGGAAGTGCTTATTCTACTGAGCACTCCCTAGCCCCTTATTATTCTCATTTTGTAATTCTTCCACACGTCTCATTTACAAAAACATATAATAAATACATGTGATATAATAAAAACTAGATTACCTAGAATGCTTGGGAAATAAATCATTCTGATCAACTTGGATAGTTCAATTTTCCAGTCAGGTAAAATAGGGGATTAAAAAAAAAATCAACAAATGAGATAAAACTATTGCCCAGGTTTCTATTATGTATTTCCATACTTTCTAAAGAAAGTATACTTATATTCATGAATTTATTTTCAAATATCTTAATTTATAATACAGTAAATTTAATGTCACATGTATATTACTTGGAGAATGTCTACAACTTCATCAGACTGCCAAAGTGATTTGTAGCACAAAAAAGTTAGGAGTTTTGCCTCATATTTGTCCCAGTCCACCGTGTTGTGTCAACCTGGGGCACTGAGTTCCACTGTGCTCCACCAAAGCTTGGTTGAATTAGAATAACACAAGTTGGTTTTTTTTTTTTTTTTTTTTTTTACAAGTTGGTTTTTTGGGAGTCTTTTCGTTCTGGTGGACCTCCTGGGATATTATTAGTTTCCTTTATGTAAGTGGAAATGTTTTTTCCTATCCGTGTACCCTAGCTTCTGGAAATACAAAACAAATGGAAAATATAAGTTAGGTCAAGAGAAATAAAGTAAATTAGACTCAGATGTCATTTAAGGTAGAAACAGGGGCTGAAAAGATGGCTCAGTAGAATAAGCCCTTGCTTGGCAAGCACAAGGGCCTGTGTTCAATCCCCGGTTCTGCCAAAAATAAATAAGGTAGAAACAGAAAACATCTTGCTCTATGAAACTCCATCCATCCATATTCTGCAGTTAATTGTATAAACTCAAATTTTACTTCTGTCATTTATTACCTTGGGATAGTAACTTAATCCATGTTTTTGTTTCTTCATTTGTAGAAGAGCATTAATATCCAGAGTGTGATAAATTCCATGTATGTGACCTATTCCTATCACTACATTTCATACTTGGGCCAGTCAATATCTGACTTGTTAACTTGAGTAACTTACATTTATACAGAACCAAAGAGTCCAGGGTCCCTATTACACGTGAACCACATGGCAACTCCAAGAGAGGATGGCTATTATTACATTTAGCTGAGTAGGGAAGAAGCAGACTCAGATGAGTAACCAGGCCAATTTTACAAATGGGAAACAGTAAGAACTCAAACCTAGGTTTTTTTCCTCCACCCTCAGACCTAATCCGGTGCCTCTTACTATACCTGGTAAGCAGAAGAAAGGACAATGGAAACATTACTCTGTGAGGGGAGGAATCAGATATTCAACAAGCGAGAGCTGAGCATCTGGGTGGTTTGCTAGTTTCTGAATGGTCCAGACTGAAAAGTATCAGTATCAGCTGGGAGCTTTTTAGAGCTATAGACTCCATCTCCAGCCTTGCCTACTAAATCAAAAATCTACCTTTCGAAAAACTCCAGGTGATCACTATGGATACTTGTTTGACAAGTACTGTTGACTCTAGTGAAACTATAAGGTCACTTAAACAGAATTTCTCAGAACATTTATTATTTACCTGTGACTTTATTAGGTAATATTTTGTTTTCGAAATGAAGCATATTTTAAAATCAAGCTTATTTGACTATGTAACCCTTGAAGGTTTCCACTTTGGTGAGTTTTAAAAGCACTTCAGTAGTTGGGACATGATGTATACAGTCCGTGTCGATGCCGTCACCTCGATTCCACCACGTTCTTAGCTTCTCCGACCCAAAATCCTATCTGATTTCTCGGACTCTGGCTACCGTGGCCTAGGGAAGTGGACTCCGAGGAAAGGCGGTACGGTATCTGCTGAGCTACCCCATCTCTGATCGCCCACACCTGCGAGGGATCGTGACCTCCCAGCCTGGGCACGCGCTCGTCTCCGCCACGTGGGTGCGCTGAGCGGGCCTTCGGCTTTCCTGGCGAAGAGCGCCTGCGGCACTGGGGGACGGCCCGGCAGGAAATACTGTTCACCTGCCCTCGCGGATCTACGAGAAGCACAGGTATCCGCCATCAGCCCGCAACCCCGCCCACTCGCACATTCCCAAAGGCTACCTCTCGTTCCCAGCGCCCGGAGAATTCCACTTCCTCTCCCTCCCACCAGCGAAGACCGCGGCGAAGGGGGCGGTGCTTCCTGCCGGCGGTCCCACCCACTTCCGGCCAGCGTTTTGGCGCATCTCGCGAGAATTTGCGGGTCTGGGGCGGGGCTCCGCCAGGAAGAGCGCACAAAACTGCCCTTAAGTCATTGCAGAGCTCTAGCTCCGGCCAGGCTGCCGCGCGTTTCTCGCGAGACCCGCCTCCTTCGTACCAAGTGAGGAAACTGGGGGACGCCGCTGGGAGGGGCGTGGGGCTCCTCCGCGCAGCTGCCGCTTCTAGGCCCTTCCTCTCGGGGTCTCCTTCCGGTTCTCGATGCTTCTCTGAGTCCGGGCTTCCGCCGCCGCCCGCCCTCCCTCGGCCCATGACCCGCCCCCGGCCCCCGCCCGCCCGGCGCGACCTCCGGTCGGCTTAGTCTAAGGTGCCGTTCCGAGTGGGAGGCGGCGGTGCGCGGGCCGAGTCGGCCGGGGACTGGGCCGCCGAGCTGCGCTCGCTCGCGCCACGGCGTTGGCGGACGGATTCGCGCGGTGAAGAGGCAGGCGCGGGGGGCGGCGGGCGGGCGCGCGGCGTAGTTCCGTCCGGCGGACATCTTGTGGCGGTGTCGCGCGGAGCCCCGTCGGCCGGGGAGGCGCCGCAGCCGCGCGGGAGGAGGCCGAGGCGAGGCCAGGCGAGGAGCCCCGGCCTCTGTGCGTGGGCGCGGGCGGCCTCTGAAGCCCCGTGGGGAGGTGGGGAGGCCAGGCCGCAGCGTCCGCTCGCCCGGGCGCGTCCCCGCTGAGGAGCCGGGTGCTGGATCTGCCCGCGAGTCTCTGCCGCGTCCCTTCCGAGCGGAAACCGAAAGCGGCCGGCGCCGTGAGGCCGCCGCGCCCTGCCCCCGCCCGCTTTCCGTCCGGTGACGCCGCCCGGCGACCCCACCTCTGGCCCCACACCCCTCCCCCAGGGCTCCGGCCTGGTCCCTACCCCGGGTCCCGCTCCCCATTCCCGCACCCCTCGACCCCGGCCGCCGCGGTTCCCGGGCAGGCGCTGACTGCCCCGTCCGTTCTTACGAAGGGCCGTGTCTGAGCCGCTGAGAGCTGAGGACCATCTAGACGCGGCGGGGCTGAGCACACGCGGACACCGAGGGCCGGGACAGCACGGACCATGGCGTTGAAGCGGATTAATAAGGTAGGGTCGGGCTGGGAAACGCTGCCGGGGCTGTTCGGGTGGGGGCCGGGTGGGGTCCACGGAACCGGGGCTGCAAAGGTAGCGGCGGGCTGGCCGGGGGGACGTTGGAGTGCCCGGGCCGGCGGGATCCGGGCCACGCCGCCCGGAGCAGGGCGCCTGCTGCGCACCTGGGCCCGGGGCCCAGCGCGCCCCATCCAGGAGACAGGGTCCCCGCCCGGTTCAGGCTCGGTTCTGCTCCAACTTCTGTCCCGCATCTTAAGATGGCGCCTGCTGTTGCCAGCTCAGGCCCTTTCCGGCGTCTCCGTTCCTAATAGTGTGGGGTCTATTCTTTGTCAAGGGGTAACTTTTATATCCGGTCTCAGGCACTACTTGGGGACCCCCTGTCCAAGACTTAACCAGAATTCGAACTCTTGGGAGTCTTTCCCTTTTTCTGTGTCTTGTGTATGTGTGGTGTATTTGGTTCTTGCACAATCGAGGAGGGTGGAGTATTTACAGTTAACTTGAAAAAAAATTTGAGGGAACAAATTCAGACTTACGGGAAATCGAGAGACAGATTAGAACTTTGAGGATACTTTTTTGGACACATGGGAGGATTTGGTTTTACTAAAATAGATCTGATACTGCTTAACTTACAATTATTTAATAAATATGACTTCGGAATTTAAGTTGAAAAACTGCTGTCTTACAAAAGGCAAAGTTTCTATTTTAAGTCAGTGATGCTGAAATTTTTAATTTTAGGTCATTGCATTGTAGTGGGTTTATGAAAATACTAATTTGAATCTATTAGATGCTATTTGAATCTATTAAAGGAGAGAAAGAAAAGTTATGATTTCTGAGGGATAACTTTTCTGTGACTACTTCTAGGGCATCATGTTGAACATAGTTGTATTTACAGCATGGTTAATAGAGATATTCGGTATATTTCAGAACCTTGTATTTGTGGGAAATTAGTTCAGGCGATTGCAACTCACTATAGTCTCATCCATTGCTTTTTATGCATGTGAAACAGAAAACACTTTGAAGGACGGTCTCATTGATTTTTTTTCTTTTTACAGGTGATACCCAGATGCTGTGACACCATTTTAATTTAAAAGCTCTAGAGAGGCACTAAGGCATTGGTTAAGAGTGAATATTGAGCAGAAACAGATTAAAGAGTTCTATCTCAGAGCAAGCTTATTCGTGGGGTTCAGTGAGATGGGTGTTTGTTACACATGAACAGTAAATAGCAGTGTGCTGATAGACACCAGGCACTGTTTCAGACACTGGAAGGGCAGCAGTGAAAACAGATGTTATGTTCCTAGTCATTGTTGGGGTTAGATGTGGTGATGTTTGTTTCTGAAGAGGGTCCTAACTCTTGTAATGGTTATTGCTGTTTAAGGTTACAGTGTGTAATTTTCAGAAACTTTAAAAGAACTTTGGTAGTTTAGGGGTCTTAGTTGACATCAGGTTGTTATCAGGTTGTTGTTGATCTCAATATTTACAATTACATAATACTGGGATTTAAAGACTTCAAAACGCAAAAAACAGTGTTTATGTGGTACGTGGTTGATTAGGGCTGGAAGAAAAATATTTTAAGCATGCATAAATATTTTTTTTTCTCTGCCCCATTGTCAGAATCATGTTAGGAAGTTTTTTCTGTTTTGTGTTTTTTGTTTTTAATACAGTATAATCTCTCTTAGTCAGTGTGGGCAGTTTCGGAGTGTTTCTCTTTTAAAGTTAGAAAGAAGGCCTGGGGTTGTATCCCAATGATAGACCATTTACTTAGCTTATAGAAAGTCCTAGGTTCTATCTTAAGTATCACACAGCTGTGGGGAAGAATGTCCAGATACTTGAAACAGTTTTGAAGGGTAGTACTTTATTTTTAAAAATGACTAGAGTAGCCATTGCTGCTGTTACGATTTGTTACCTATTTTGTGTTTGTATGAAGGCCCTAGAAAGGCATCTGTAGTCCTCACTAATATTTTATTGTAATGCTTATTAATAAGATGTTGCTAATTTTTGGTAATTCATTCAGTAGGGCCATTTATGAATTGTTCATCAACTTAAATCTTTTAACTTTATTAGATCATATAACTTTGTTACAGTAGTCCTTTTTTGAACCAACTGTAGTATGATCCCAGGTAGGGTTGTTAGACAACAGAAATCAAAGAAGTAAAACTGTAAATTGATTGATGTTGGTGGTCATAGATCATTTTACCGTTTCTGTTACACAAAATGACCATAGTACATAGGTTTGGGAAATGTTTGAATATAGCAGGTTGTTTTTTACACCCCCTAATGTCAGACCTGAACTGATCCTGAAAGAACTCCAGCAAGCCTTGGTGGCATAATTTGTTTAATCCCAATACTCCAAAGGCTGAGGCGGGGATTACCATAGCAAGACAGTCTCTCAAAAAAAAGGATTGTGGGTCCCTCACACTGCAAGACCCTGGGTTCAGTGAGGGTAGAGGGGCAACTCAGTGTTACAACTACTTGAAACAATAACTTACATTAATTTGGTCTGGCAAATCAAATCAGAAACTAGACCAGAGAAGTTAAAGGGGAAGAAAAACGTCTAGGTTCATGTGACATGGGATCAGAATGCAGGCCATCTGGATCTATGTTCCCTCAACTATAGAACTTTCGTTTGCGTGTATTATAATAGTTAAGACATAAAGCCTCAACTGTATGCCAGATACTACTATGAGTAGTTACTTAGTCTTGAAGACAAGCACGTGAGAGGTGAGCTATTCCATTTTATGGCTGAGGTAATGCAGAGAGGTTATGTTAACTTTCATACAGCTAAGAAGTGGCTGAGATTTCAAGTCATGTAGTGCACCTCAAAAAGATTAAGCTCTGGACCATTTCAGTTTCTCTGATAAATGTGATTTTAGGGTTTTATCTGAAATGAACTTCTCCTAGCTCATACTTAAGTAACTGGGGATGTAGTTTTATTTTTAGGGTATAGCTAATTTGTGAAATAATATAAATGTTTTGGAAGGAGCAAATTTAATTAGAAACTGTCATGTGCCTTTTTAGTGGTAGGGGTATTTTAGAGTGAACAAAATATGCTTATTCTCAAGCTGGCTTTAGGCTAGCTAGCCTAAGTTGTCTTTCTTTTAGACAGTCATTCTCCACTCAGTACTTGAACACAGCTAACCAACTTGGAATGTGGAATCGTATGACTGGGGAATGCAGATCATACAATGGCCTTAATATTTAATGTGAAAAGGGATGACTGTCCTCAGGGACATCTAATGTGTTAATTTCAATTTTTGTTACAGATACAAAGTTGAAAACACTTCTTACTATTGTAAGCGCCTTGTTCCATCCATCCTTGTATGTTAATTCCTAGGCTCAGGTGCTCCTTGTTGTCCAGAGTATACTTCACTTACAGATTCTCTTAACAAGTTGTTTTTGTTTTTGTTTTTTTTAATTTTATTTATTTGTGTGTGTGTGTGTGGGGGCAGCTCAGCCCACCAGGGGGCGGGGCTGGCTGGCATGTGGTGCTGGGGGATTGAACCGTGGGCCCTGGGCTTCGCTAAGCTTGTTCCAAGTAGGTGCTTTAGACCACTGAGCCATCTCACCAGCCCAACAAGTTGTTTAATGGTTCCTTATGAAAAGAAATGAACTTCTTGAGATATTAGGTTCTCAGATAAGATTTTTTTTCCACTGGTTTTTGAGTAGCAACTTGTGTATTAGTGTATACAGGAGCTGGTTATATGCAATTGTATATATGTGGCTTTTAACACAAGTTGTATTTTTTAGAATGTTTAGGGTTTAAAGAACAATGTGGGGGTCTGTGATTTACTAAATCATTTTTTTCTGAAAATATACCTAATTTTGAAAAGTTCATTGGGGAATTTTGAAGCTTCTTTTTGGTAAAGAATTAACCACAGATAAGGAAAGGGTAGTCGTTTAATCAGTACTTAATTGGTATAGACAAAGGCACACTAGTTCTAAAGGTACAAAATGAGAAAGACCCATGAGAACCTCTGTTTTGAATAGGGGAAAAGTCATAAAAACATGAGTGTCATATGTCTAATTTACTTTTCAAGATTTATATTAGGCTTTTTTTTTTTTTTTTTTTTTTTGAACTAAGGTCTTGCTGTAGTTCAAGCTGATCTTGAATTCACAAGATCCTTCTGCCTGCTGGGATTACAGGTGTGCACCACCATGCCCTGCCTATATTAAGTTTTCATATTTAGAAGTTAAGAGAAATGTTGGGGGCCCAGGAAGATAGTTCAGTAGAGTAAGTAACTGCCTGGCAAGCGCAAGGTCCTAAGTTTGATTCCTGGTACCAAAAAAAAAAAATTTTTGTTACTTCAGGTTTTTCCTGTTACTGAAGATAGATTTAAAGAACTTTTTTTGGGATCACATTGTGTTGTTTTATAACTACTTGATTTCCTTTGCCAAAACCAGTATTTGAAATAAAACTAAATTTTCATAATTAATATTAGTTGATAGAAGCATTTAATATCTTATTACCAAATTTACCTTCCTAGACAAGATTCTGAGGACTGTATCTTTGGACTTAACTGGGGAGAGGAAAAGGAAAGTTCCACAATGCTTTGTGGTGGTGATGGAACCCAGGGAGCTGAGGTACATCCTTTGCTCTTTTTTTTTTTTTTTTTTTTTAAATGTAACTTTAAAGAGGTTCTCCCAAAACTGACTAGGTCAGCCTTGTGATTCGTCCTTTCGCTCCAGTAGCTTAGATTACAGGTGAGCAGCACCATGCCTGGCTAGTATTTTTATATCATGTATTTCTCTTTTTTGATTTTAGCATACTACTGTGCTTTTATTTTAATCTTGATTTGTGTCAATTATAGGGCTTCAATTAGATTTTTACAGCTAAATTTGTCCTATTTAATCTGAGATATCTCAGTTATTACCCACTATTTTTTGATTATTTGTTCCTGGAGTGCTTATTCACATTCCTACCTTCCTGTAATTTCATGGCTAATGTATAATTAAATTTTCTTCCCTCCCGCTTTTTTCTGTGTTAATGGGGATTGAACTCTTGGCCTTCCGTGTACCAGGCAGATTCACCACTAGACTATCTCCAGTCCTTATTTTGAGAGCAACTAAGTTGCTCAGCCTGGCCTGAAATTTTCAGTTGTCCTGACTTAGCCTGATTTAGGCTAATGACTTAGCCTTCAAAGTAGTTGAGATTACAGGCATGTACCACCACACCCAGTGTAATTGGATATTTTCTGCCAGTGAGCAGCTTTTAAGTTTTACTTTTCTTGTCTATGAAATGCCTTATTTGTTTATATGGATCATAACTTACAGCTTAAATTTAAATTTATGTCAGCCCATTTCAAGTAAAGCCTAGGAAAGAACTTTCAGTGGGGGCGGAGGTGCAACTAGGCTCTTAATTTATGACCCAAGCTGGCCCCTAAATACTTGGGCCCAAACAATCCTCACTGAGATTACAAATCCACAGCACTGCCTGATTTGAATTATTTTATATTTTTGGCGGAAACTAGGTTGAACTCAGGCCCTTACTGAGCCATCTCCCTGATCCCTGAATAATTTTTAATGACTTACCTTTAAGAATGATGAAGAAAATTATTATTCATTCAAACCACTGTTGATAATCTTGTCTGATGAACAAGCTTACTTATTTCACCTGTAATTACAGTAAACAGGAAGTTAGCCTTGTGGGTGATGTAAGACAGTGTTCAGAAGCTACATATCAGTCCTTAAGCTGTAACCCAGCACTTGGACTGAGATGAGGACAACAGTGAGATGAAGGCTAACCTGGCGAACTCAGAAGTTTTTTGTAAAGTCTCTCATTTCCTTGTCCCATAATGTGCTTTTGTTGCTTGGTGTGGGTTTAAATTTTTTTATTTATTTATTTATTTATTTGAGAGAGAGGGAGAGAGGGAGAGAGAGGGAGAGAGAGAGAGAGAGAGAGAGAGAGAGAGAGAGAGACACCAGCTCAGCCCACCAGGGGGCAGGGCTGGCTGGCATGTGGTGCTGGGGGATTGAACCGCGGTCCCTGATGCTTTTGCTAAGCTTGTTCTAAGTAGGTGCTTTAGACCACTGAGCCATCTCTCCAGCCCTTGGTGTGGGTTTAGAGCAAAGGCTTTCTTCTATTCCTCCACAGTTTTAAAGTCAAGTTTAGTTCTGAAAGGAGTTTGTAAGTAAAATACAAGAAACTAGCTTATGGCAGTGGCAGAGCTTTTATAGATAGGAAATCTGTACTACCTCATTCTGGTTTTGTCATGAAATGCAAGATAAATGACACGTGGGGGGGCCGGGGAGATGGCTCAGTGGAATAAGCACTTCCCTGGCGAGCGCAAAGGCCTGAGTTCAATCCCCGGTTCCGCAAAAAAAAGGCTTAAATGACACATGGGGTATCCGATCCTTGTGGAAACCTGGTGATAATGACTAGAGGTAGAGTCTAGTGCTTTGGCCCTTACGCCATACCCGAGTTTAGTTTTGACAAGTTTTTCGGGAAGTGTTGGAATCAGTAAACTACAGTATGTTAGTGTGTGCATTTAGGTAACACTTTAATAGGGTGGGTAATGGAAACATTTTCTCTCTTTTATTACTAGGAATCAAACGCATGACCTCATGCTTGCCAAGCAGGCACTGTGCTACTGAGCTAAATCCGTGGTCCTGAAAACATTTTTGTAACTGCTGCCCTTTTGGTGGTGGTGTTCTGGTGTACAAGTAGTGTTTGTCATGGAAAGGTTCTAGAATGCTGAAGTGATTCTTAATAGAGTGAGTCTTACTAGAGGGCTGTTTAACAGATTCATGGTTCAGCAATAATTGTCATATTTCTAATTACTAAGCTCTTTGAAGGAAAGGGCCATTTACGTATTTCCAACATCATCCCTTTTTGCCTGACATTTTCAACACATTGACCTGCTATTACAGTTTTGTAGTTTGCCACTTTGCTGGTAGTAGCACCCTCAGTGAATGAGGGAGTTAGGGAATACAGGAGCAAAAAACTGACTAGGTTAGTGTCTGTCAGCTTTTTATATTTCACTTCTACAATTCAGCTGTCAAAGATTGTGTATCACATTAAAGATTTTCCTTTAAATGTATAAGCCTCAAATTTTATAAAAGTATTTTCAGGATAAAACGTGGGATAAACCTGCTGTTTACACATCTAGATGAGAATACCAGCTTAAGCTGCATCTCTTTGCTGACTGTTACAAGAGATTTGCTTGGTGAACAAATGCCATTCGTCTAGTCTGGTTTTCTGTGGTGCCCACTGGGTGTTGACATAGGTAGACTACTTAGATGGCGAAATCTGTTGTGTCCCAAATTCCTTTGTAGTAGTTTAACCCAGGGGAGTGAGCAATACCGCATGGCAGCGTGAAGATTTGTTACCTAGGTTAGAGAAAAGCATAGTGTGGTCTCCTTGGCTTTATTTGGTCCCCCACCATGCTTATAAAGAGCATTTTCCCAGTGAAAGAAGGGCTGGATTTTCACATCTGGGTGTGGAGAAAGGTGTTTTGTTTTGAGACAGGATCTTGGTATGTAATAGTTCAGACTGACCTTGAACTCATGGCTAGCCTATAGGCATGTACCACCATGCCCAATGAGGAAGATGATACTTTTTTTTTTTAAGAGTATCTTGAAAACTATGGGGAAGAAATGTCTTTAAAAGGCCACACTGTGTTATACCACCTGATTAGATGTTTTGGTCTTAGTGGCCTTCAAAGCTCTGGAGCGTGTCATTCTTACCCGCTACAGTATTTTCCTGTTTCAGGGCTAACTTAGGAATGGAATAGTCTGTAGAGGATGAAAATTTTTTAACAACTGCCATATGTGAACCTGTTCTTTCTCATCCACCATTTCCATTTCCTGAAAGCAATGAGCAGGCAATTTCAGTTCTTCAAATTTCATAAATTGTTTTTGTCCCTGAGTCTGTGAAACTTTCAGACTTCAGAGTCATTTGTAAGATGAAAAGAACCCGAGTACTTTTGAAATTTCTTCATTGGAAATTGATCTCATGTATAGTAGATAGTTTCCTTTTACAGTGGAACAGATGACCGTTTTCTCACTTGGCATCCATTTAAAAGCATCTGACTTGAGAACTGGGTAACCCTATACCCACACTACGTACAGTGAGAGGCAGGCTAGCAATAGACAGTTGTGGAGAGCTGATCCTGAGAAAAACATTTTTTTCCATCCTTTGTTCAAGCTGGGGCATATTTACTCATTGACTAAGAGATGATGTGGCTAAAGTTTTTTCCTCCAATTTACAAATACTGTATTCATTTTCAAAGCATTGACACCATTTGAAGAAAAGCCATTTTTTAATTCATCCATGGTACCTGTCCCATGTTCCTTTTGTTTTGTTTTGTTTTGTCTTGTTTTGGCAGAACTGGGGATTGAACTCAGGCCCTAGTGCTTGCCAGGCAAGTGCTTATTCTACAGAACCATCTCCCCAGCCCTTCATATTCCATTTGTTAGCTCTTCATTATTCCATCCCTCTGAGGATCCTCTAGTGTAAAATTGGGCCTGTGTCTATAAGGTGCCGGCCTGGGTGATATTGTACCTATGAACACAGTTTATACTCTCTCACCAGGATTGTTGCTGTAGCTTCTTAATACAGTCTATATTCATCTCGCCTCTGTAGAGGGGGACTCAGTACAGAGTTAAAACCTGGCATAACTCACAAGCTAAATTTTGTGGAGGAGTATGTGTTTTGGGGTGTTAGAAGGGTCAGTAGTTCACAAAGTTTTTGTTATAAGTAATGTTTATAGCCACTATTCTGAATGGTGTTTAAGGGGCTTTCTGCTGTTGAAAGGTTTGAAAACCAGTGGAGGTAATGCTGTACTTTTGTTCCCCTTCACTTTTTTTTTTTGGTATTTTTAGGGAAGGGTAAACAGGGTGTTTGGGGTCTCACTACTAGATTGGATTTGTAGTGATCTGCCTGTTTACAGCCTCCCAAGAGCTGGAATTACAGACCTGCATCACAACACCCAGTCTCAGTTGTTGTCTCAGTGTGCCCTGGGGGCAGGTCCCGCACCAGCAGGGCAGGCCCTAGGGATTGAACCCCTAGCCCCTGCACCTTGTGGGCACTTTAGTCTGCTGAGCCATGTGGCCAGCCAGTCCCCTTCACCTTAATACAGGGAATAACACTACTTCAGACTACTCACTTTGGGGCCGGGGAGATAGCTCAGTAGAATATATACTTGCCTGGCAAGTGCAAGGTCCTAAATTCAATCCCTGGTACCACAAAAAAAAAAAAAACAACAACCCTCACTCTGTATGCCTTGAGCCCACAGTGATCCACCTGTGTCAGCCTGCCAAGTTCTGTACTTTTTTTTTAATCTTTTCATTTATATATTATTTGGTACAGGGTCTTGGTGTGTAGCTTGTACTCCATAGTGATCTACTTTTCAGCCTCCCCAGTTCTGGAATTATAGGTGTGTGCCACCATGCCTGATTTTTGGTGGCCAGTACAGCACGCCTGGGGTATTGGGGCTGGTGTACATCAAACTGTCCTTGCGCTTCCCAGGCAGGTGGTTAGATTGCCGATTGCCAAGCTGTCACCCCAGCCCAGTGCTATACATCCTTAAGTAGCACATAATGTGTTAACCTGGAAATGACCAAAGAAAAAAGAGTTGGGATAATGTTTTGAGGAAGGGGAAGACAACCTGAGGAGTTCTTACTTTGAAACCTGTGTGTGTGTTCCCTATCCTGCCCCCTTCTGATGCTTAAAATATGAAGGAAGTCGAGTAAAAATGTTGATTTCTGGATCAAGTTGATAAATGCTTTTAGACTATTGCCCAGGTATGGTGATGAACACCTGTAATTCTGCATGTGGGAGACTGAAGCAGAAGGGTCACCATGAGTTTAAGGCTAGCATGAACTACATATTGAGACCCTGTCAAAGTTAAATCACTTCTGGTATAGTATTGTCAGTGTACCAAAAATACCAGTGGCTTCTCATTGCCTCTAGGGATGGTCTTTGTAGGCCTGTTAAAAACTACTCTGATAAGCCACTCCCTTACTATTATCTGCGTCTGTGGTATACCACTACTTGAGGCATATTTTACAAGCTGTATTCTTTCATAGCCCTTTTTGCTTTGTACTTAATGCTTCTGTTTTTCTTTGGCAAATGTGTACTAATTCTATTAAGATTTACATTAGGGGCCAGGGAGGTAACTCAGAGTAGTAAGTGTTTGTCTGGCAGGCAGAAGATCCTGAGTTCAATTCCTGGTACCACCAAAAAAAAAAAAAAAAAAACACTCTAATCAAACCAGGCAAAGTTAGCGGTTACTTTTTCATGTTTTATAGTGTTTAAATACTCCCTCCTTTTTTTGTACCAGGAATCAAACTCATGACCTTTCTTTGTCCGGCAGGTGCTTGTGCCACTGAGCTATATCCCCAGCCCTTAAATATTTTTAAGAAATTTGTGTGTGTGTGTATTGTGACTACTAGCTGTTAGCTTGTCTTTGGGGAGATGGTCGTATTTTATTTATGTTGGTATTTTCAGATCTAACTTGTTTGGCATTAGAGACAGTTATATGAATGAACGAATGAATGATTTGATGGTGGAATTTTAGCCAGTAGCTTAACATTACACTTCTCATTTTAGAAATGGAATTAGCCTGTAGTTTCTGTTCAAGATTCAAAGTTCACTACTACTTAAGTGAGGCACATGTTTTTTGTTTGTTTGGTTTTTGATTATTGAGATAGTCTCTGTTCAGGCTGACCTTGAACTCACCTGTGGAAGTACAGGCTGGCTTTTCATCACAGTCCTGCCTTAGTCTCCCAAGTGCTGGTGTTAACAGGCGTGTTCTACCATATCCTGTGGCATGTGAGCTCTTGTTCCTCCTAATTGAGATTTTTCTTCATTCCAGCTTTTCCAGCTAGAGTCAAGCATTACATTGTTTCACACAGATAAAACGTATGTACTTGGTAAAAGTTGCCAGATAGTACTTCCATAGAAAAAATCAGGTAAGGAAAGCTGAAAGAACCAGTTCCTCTCAGGGATGAAAATTATGGATGTCTCTGTTAGGTCTGCTCTTGTACCTCTTTTGCCCAGTGTGGTCTCTCTGGCTTCACTGTGTACTGCAGAAGACATACTTGGCCAATCGTTTCCCTGCCTTTGTTGTTCTTGATTTTTAAATGATGTCTTTTCCATTTCCAGCTTTGATTTAGAAAATCTTTGGCAAGGATGAGGCCAAGCGCAGGTTAAAGTTATATTCCAGCCTTTTAAGCTGGTTGCTGAGGCTGAAGGAACAAATTATTTGTGTTGCATGTCTAAGTTGGTTAGGCGGTAACTGGACTACCATCACATACAGGAGCAGAAGTGGTCCCATAGAATAGATAGAATGTCTTGCTGCAGAGTAACATCTGCAGTGATCTGCCCTATTCCTCACATTTCCCTGCTAAGATATTTGTATGCTGGCTTGCTCTAGGCACATCATTTGGATGCTATTGAAAGGGGAAGAAAGAAGGAACATGATGGAAGTAAAAATGTTTTTTTCTTTCTTATTTTAGGGAAGGGTCTACAGGATGTTCAGGGTCTCACTACTATATTGGACTTGTAGTGATTCTCCTGTTTACAGCCTCCCAAGTGCTGGGATTACAGGCACTCCTGCCACCAAACCCAGTGTCAGTTGCTGTCTCAGCACACCCCGCATGGCGGGGATCCAAACACCCCTACCCCTACTCCCCTGCTCCTGCTTGTGCAGGCACTTTAATCACCTAGCTATTTGGCTGGCCCCTTTGCTTTATTTTTATTTTTTTATTCTTTTTTCCATAAATTTGAGAAACAAATAGCAATGAGACAGTTTCAAACCAAATTGGTAGGACAGTTTCAATAATTAACACATTGTATACATTCTTCCTAGTGGTTAATTGCTGTACAAGATGCAGACATGATATCCTACTTATTACCCCTTTCCCTTAAAAAAGGTTTGATTTTTATTTTTTAATTTTAGGATAGGGTCTGTAGGTCTCGCAACTCAGTGATCCTGCTGTTTGGGTTTGATTTTTAAAATAATACCTTTGTTTTCTATATTTAACATTCATTTATTTGTATCAGAGAGACAATCTCCTTTGCAGTTCAGGCTGGCCTTGAGTTTATAGCTGAAACTGGTCTCAACAATCCTGCCTCAGCCTCTTGAGTGCTGAAATTATGGACATGTGCCACACCTGGCTTCTATATTGACTGTAAAGGACAGTTTAATGTGTGAGTTTATTGGCCTGATTCTAGATTATTGGTTATAACTTCAGAGATGTTGTAGTGACAGACTTTGAAAAGAGATTCTGGGGCTAGTGGCTTCTGTTTGTAACCTCATCTATCTGGAAAGCTGTGGCAGGAAGATCATGAGTTCACCCCATCTAGGGCAATAAAGTGATACCCCCATCTGGAAAAAAAAAATCAGTAACAGGTTCTGAAATTATGGGAATGCAGAGCTAAATGGAATTTAAAGGCTTATTTGTAAAGATTGGTGTGCAGAAAAAAAATTAAAACTCATTCATGAATCAAATGCATAAATTGGAAAAAGTATTTTTCGACATTTCATATTTATAATTAAATAATACTTAGACATTTGAACACATTTTTTGTGTTTATTAAATTGGCGTCGAAAGGCCAGCTGGATAGCTAAGTGGACTAAAGCGCCTGCTTAGGCAGAGTGAAGCGGCCAGGTTCTATCCCTGGCATGCCATGCTGGCCCCGCTCCCAGAGCACACTGAGACAGCATTTGAGACTGGGCATGGTGGCATGTGCCTGTAATCCCAGCACTTCGGAGACTGAAAACAGGAGGCTCACTACTAGTCCCGATTTATGAAGGTAGACCCTTACTAAATACATAAAAATAAAAATTGGGGTTGAGCAATGCAAGAAGCTTGAATATCATTTTATCATTTTAGTGGTAATTTAGATGCTTACCAGACATTTTGGACTATTAATCATAAATATCACAAACCCAATGTTTTAATTGAGCTAAGACTTTTTTACCTACCATTTCATAAGCAAAGGATCCGAGACCCTTGACTCCATTACAGATCTGGTCTGCTAGCTCAATACTAAGTACATTTTATGCCAAATAATACGCTTTATGAAGCTCTAGACAAGATTACATTGCGAAGGGAGTATATAGCATCTTTGTGTCTTTCCTGTTTTTGAGTATTTGCATGTGTGAAAGGTTTTTTTTAAGGGCTGGGGATATATCTCAAGAGGCTATAACTCAGTGGCATAGCACTTGCCTGGCAAGTGTGAGGTTGAGTTCAATATCTGGTATCCTCCCCTATCCCTCCCCCCCCAAAAAATATACTTGGAGTATAGCCCATGTTTGCATCCTGATGTTTTATGAAAGGGGAGGTTCAGGTAGTTTAGAGATAAAATTTTTCACCTTCAACTGACCTTTTTTTGTGGCGGGCTCAGCTCAGCCCACTCTGGAGGCATGGCTGACACGATATGTGGTTCTGGGGTTCTAACTGTGGTCCCTGCACTTTGCCTAAGCAGGTACTTTATTTAGACTGAGCTATCTTGTTGGCCCCCACTGGGCTTTTTTTCCCCGTTAAGTAACACCGTACAAGTGCTTTTGTTTCTGGTTTTGCTCATTGTAGAGCTTATGTAAGCTTCATTGTTCAAGTCAATTTCATGTTTAAAATTTTCATTTTATTTTATTAATTTTATTTATTTATGTGTGTGTGTGTGTGTGTGGCCAGCTCAGCTCACCAGGGGGCGGGGCTGGTTGGCATGTGGTGCTGGGGAATTGAACCACGGTCCCTGTGCTTTGCTAAGCTTGTTCTAAGTAGGTGCTTTAGACCACTGAGCCATCTCACCAGCCCCTAAAATTTTCATTTTAATGCATATTTGTAGAGGGCCGGGGAGATGGCTCAGTAGACCAAGCACTTACCTGGCAAGCGCAATGGCCTGAGTTCAATCCCTGGTTCCAAGAAAAATACATATTTGTAGTATGTAGTAGATTCCTTGGGAAGTTGGTATATGCACAGAAGAAACATGTTTTAGTTCTTTTATGTTCCTCCCACCCAACATGTGTAAGTTTGAACATGGAAAATTCTTCTAGACTACTACTTACCTGCATTAAAGTGTATAGCTAGATGGTATTGTTACAGAATTACCTCTTTAATAAAAAGTTGGACAGTCTTGGAATTGGCACATGGTTGCTATGAGAATTGGCCTAGTTTGAGTCATTTGGTTAACAGTAGCATATCAGTGTTCAAGTATCCAAAAGCTATTTTTCAGAGGCAGGGAATTTTTT
>NW_004524759.1:3646154-3662591 GCF_000260255.1 Octodon degus | reverse complement strand
TTTTTTTTTTTTTTAATTCACATATTTGGTACAAGGTCTCACAACACGGCTCGGACTCACAGCTTACACTCATGATGATCCTCCCCAGCGCTGGGATTACAGGTGTGCGCTGGCACCAGCTCATCGTGCCTGGGAGCAGGGTTGGTGTGGCATAAGGTACTGGGGATTAAGCCCCAGTCCCTGTGCTTATCTCACTGGCCCTGGCAGGGTGAATTTTCAAACAGCAAAATATTCCATAATCTAGAACTTTTGAGCACGGTCATGATTTTGGTTTCTGTTTATCTAGTATGTAAGATTTTTTGTTTTTATTTTTTTTTCTAATATTTTATTTTTGTGGAACCAGTGATTGAACTCAGGCCCTTGCGCTTGCCAGGGAAGTGCTTATTCCACTGAGCCATCTTCCTGGCTAGTATGCAAGATTTTTGGTTTTGTTTCGTTTTTTTTTTTTTTTTTTTTAACGAAAAGTATCACTTTCCTTTAACAGATTGTTTTTAGATGACTTTAAAAAAACCTTTTTTTAAAAAATGTATTTAGTATAGGGTCTACAGGATCTCACTACATAGATCCAACTCACAGTGATCCTGTTTCAGCTTCCTAAGCACTGGGGTTACAGGGGTATGTCACCACACCCCCAGTCTCAATTGCTGCCTCAGCGTGACCTGGGGGCAGGGCCCAGCACTGGCATGGCAAGCAGGGGATCAAACCCAGCCCCTGTGTCTGCCTAAGCAGGTGCTTTAATCTGCTGACCTATCTGGCTGGGCTTAGATGATTTTCAATAATTCCTGCTGATAGGAATTTTATTTATTTATGTATTTTGTATTTTAGGGAAAGGTGTTCAGGGTCTCACTGCTAGATTGGATTTATAGTGATCCACCTATTTACAGCCTCCCAAGAGCTGGGATTACATTCATGCGCCACCACGCCCAGTCTCAGTTGCTATCTCAGCGAGCCCCAGGGGTGGGGCTGGCTCCTGGATGCCCTGGGATTGAACCCAGCCCATGCCTGCTTGCAGGTGCTTTAATCCCCTGAGCTATTTGGCTGGCCCTTTGATCGGAATTTTAGAACTGAGTTTTTCCCCATACTTGAGTAAGTTAAACATGTAAGGGTATGTTTGTCTAGACAGGCTTCAAGGCTTTAATCAGTTCTTTTGATTTTTAGTGTTAGATTCATCCAAGATATTCCAATTTTGAGGCTATGTAAATTACTCCAGTTTGGTAAATGCAGAATTTTCCTGTGCCGCTACTGAGTGCCTACTTTAAAGATTCAAACAAAATATAGATATAGATATATAGTAAAGAATTTATCTCCTTAGGGCCAGGGAGATAGCTCAGTAGAATAAGCACTTGCCTAAAGGGGCCTGAGTTCAATCCCTGGTTCCACCAAAAAAAAAAACAAAAAAAAAACTATCTCCTTCCCCCCAAAAAAATTTTATCTCCTTCCCAAATCAGTACCACAATTTTACAAAATCTTGATTTTAGTAACAAAAATCCTTCTGATTTTTGATGAAGTTACTAGTAAAACAAGTACCACAAACTACTGCTTTTTTACAATTTTGAAACAGGTTGCCTGTAAATTGCCATGCCTGGTTTAAGTCTGTCTTTAGTAGCTGGGATTGCAGATGTGCGCCAGCATGCATGGCTTAAAATTTATTTCAAAGAGTATTGTTTTGTAACTGTTAACATTGCATCCTGTTTATCTTCATCGTTCAACTTACTCTGTAATAGATTCACAGTGAGATGTTCTTTGAATGAACTTGGAAAAAAACTTCTGTGTTGTGAAAGAAAAAAATCAGATCTCGGGCTGAGGAGATGGCTCAGTAGAATAAGTGCTTCCCTGGCAAGCACAAGGGTCTTGAGTTAATTCCTAGTTCCACCAAAAGAAAAAAAAAAAAAAAAATCAGATCTTGAAGCATCTGAATTGTGTAAGTTGACGTTAAAGTTTGTAGAGTTCTTGTTCTGATGTATTTGATGTATCAGGTTACTTCTCTTAAACAATGACTTAAAAACTCAGGATTAAAAAGGAATATAGAAGCTAGGCATGGTTCACCTGTGCCTATAATCCCTACATCTTGGGAGGTTGAGGGAGGAAGATTGGAAATTGGGCAGTTTTACAAATTAGGGAAATTCTGTCTCAGAAGTAAAATAAGGTGGGACTGTAGCTCCATGTAAACACCCTGCCATGCATTCTGCAGTACTAAGGAAAGGAAGAGGATCTAGAGAACTGCAATGTTGAGCCACACATTCATGTAATCCCTGCAAGGAACTGTAGTGTTACTGAGTAATGAAAATAGTTATATCATGAAAGAGCTTGTTGGTTCAGTCCTGAGGCAGTCTGCTTATCTTTCTTTCTTCCCTTTTACCTGTAACCCAGCTGACACTCACTGTTCAGAGGTCACTACCACAGCGCACCTGATAGTAACACGTCAAGTGACCAAAAACCACAGTGTCATGCTTTGGTTCACCCAAGATTGGGTCTACACTGTCAATCTTGTGATCATCTTTCCTTTCTGATCATATTGGGACTCAATTCATTTATGTGTATGTTTTGGAGAAGACCAAGGCAGAGCCTGTAAACCTATAGAAAGTCTAAGTCTGCTAAGTACATGCTGGCTAATCCTACCTTGCTGGAAAAACCCGGAACAAAGCCAGAAGGCATGCCACCATACTGGAAGACGGCACTCTGGTGGTCACTTAGGAAAATCTTAAGTTCTCTAAAATCTCAGTTTAGATTTTTTTCATAGTCACTAAGCACCTTCCCAGTGGCTTATAGTACCACTGCTGTAGTACTACATATGTAACTGTCCCTCTTTCGGCTTGTACCCACTGGTGGTACAAACAGCTCTAATCAGTTTTATTGGTCTTTTCACTAGTAAACTTAATAAAGTCTATAAAGGGGTCAAATCCATTTGTTTGAATTTGAATACTGCCCCAATCTAAGTATTAATGCTATTCATCACAATTTAAAATAGTACAATAATCAAATTTCATTAAAAGAAATTTGCATTCATGAAGAGTTTATCTGTGATTTCCTAAGTTTTAATGCGGAAATCTTACATATGCCTCATTGCTGATATGTACAGTACAATAGTATATGTAAATGCTACACCACAAATTAGCTGATTTTTATACCATTTTAATTTTTTTGTATTTAGTACAGGGTCTCACTACACTGATCAGACTCATAATGATCCTGCCTGTTTTCAGTCTCCCAAGTGCTGAGATTATAGGCATGCACCACCATGCCCAGTCTGCTGAGTCTCAGTCACCCTCTCAGTGCACCCCAGGGATCGAACCCCGACCCCTGTGTCTGCCTAAACAGGTGCTTAATCCGCTGAACTATCTGGCTGGCTCTTTTTATGTTTTTCTTAAGGAAACTATACTATGACGACGTCTCATCTACTAAATCAGTGCCTTTGTTTGCACTATTGTAATCCAAGATCCTGAGGAGCAGTACACTCTGCCTCATGGGACCAGCAGTCATGAATGTACTACCAGTTCTTCAAACTGGTGAGAAAGATTGTTGGATTCAAATTGGAGCCACCTGGCATTGAGACATGAATTATGGCCCTGTTATGAACAGCTATAAAATTTAAAACTATGCTTTTAATTTTTAATAAAAACTGATTTTGAAATAAAGCATTTAACTTATCACTAAGCTCTACAGTGAGAACTAAGATTTTCTTATAGAAAATATGTGAGATGTGGAAAAGCAAATGACAGGATGCATATGTTTTCTGCAGATAGAACTAATTATGTAGTGGTATAGAACTGAAAGATGTCTGAGTTCCTAGAGTTAGTAAAAGGGTATGTGTAGGTATTCTTGATAGTTTGTTACTCTTCCATAGTAGGTACATACAAGCTTATTTCGCCTATTAAGAGATACAAGATCATACATATGTAACAGGGTAGTTATTCTAGAATTTAAATTGAGCTCTTCTATTCCCTGTGTCCCCCAGGGGAGAGAAGTTTATACTGAACATTCTGCATTTCATATTTTTTAACTTTGCAATGAGAAGCAAAGATCATACCAGTAATGAAAGAAAAATATAGCTGGACGTAGTGGCAGTGCCTGTAATCCTAGCACATGGGAGGCTCAGGTAGGAAGATTGCCATGAATTTGAGGCCAGCCTGAACTGCATAGGAAGAAAACAAAGTATTTCCATACAGTTGTATCGCTGTCTTTAATAATTATTGGAGAGTAAAGGAAAAAGGTAAATGTTTCAGGGTTATAATTGTGGATAGCACAGCATGTGCTACTGGGGATTGAACCTGGCCCAATCCTTGTGCTTGCCAGACAGGCACTTAGACTGCCAGACTACCCCCCCGGGGGGGGGGGGGCAGTTTTAAATTTTATTTTGAGACAGAATCTCACTGATTTGCCTAGCGTGGTCTAGTATTGGTGATTCTCCTATGTCAGGTCCAGAGTAGTCAGGGTTACAGACTGTGTTTTGTGTGTAACAAAGATATAGGTTATAACCTTTGTAAGATAAGAGCTGTGCCATTTTAAAATGAAAAGGAATCTTAGAAGACTTTATACTAGAGTGCCAATTTTTTTTGAATATACAGGTATTTGAGGATAATTAGTTCATATGGACTTGCAGAAATTCATTTTGCTAGGAGCAAATTTTTTTCTGCCTTGGAAAAAGAAAGTTCTTATAAAAGTTAGGATTTTTAAAAAATGTATTTGGTACAAGGGCTCACTACACAGCTCAGACTCCTAATCAATCCTTCTGTTTTCAGTCTGCTCAGTGCTGGAATTATAGGCATGTACCACCATGCCCAGACTCAGTGGCTGGTAGGTATCACACTGGTCCTTGCACTTTGCTAAGCAGGTGCTTAGTCCTCTGAGCTGTCTCACTGGCCCCAAAGTTAGGATTTTTCACATCAGTTAAAGATAGGTATAGAGTTAAAGACAATTTAAATAGTGAGATTGAATATAAAAAAGGATACTTAGGTCTGTGAGAGGTTTTTATTGTGGAAAATGGGATCAGTCAGTGGTTAGATAGAAGTGTGGCGTAGGAAGAACAAAAAGTTAAAGACGAGGGCATGTGGTCTGGAAGGTCAACAATGATTTGGTACACTCTTGCTTTTTTGAAGCTCTCAGGTTGAAAGCATCAGTTCTAGTTCTGTCCATCAAGAGACTTGCCTGTTCCTGTCATTGAGGATTGTTCATTGTGTGTCTGTGAGGCAATGCTGTTTACTTTGTTCCAGTGACTGGATTGTAGGATTGCTTTGGTTTTGTCTTTCCCAGTGGAATGTATTGTTGAGAGTCAGGATTGTATGTCCATTTAAAGGACGAGATAAAAGTAAATGAAACTAGTTGAATTTTTTTTTTTTTTTTTTTTTTTTTAAGATGCAATTACAGATATGTGTGTATGTTTGGTCCCATTTTGATAGCTTAGGCTTTGTTTTGTCCTGATGCTCCATCCACTGAGGACAATGCCTGGCATGTACGTGGCCAGCATTTAGTCAGTATTACTGAAAGAACAAGGGGTAAGTGAAGTATTATATGAAATGTGCCAGACAGGACTCAGACGGACTTCTACATCCTATGGTCTCTGCTTGTGTAAGACTTTTTTGCTCACTAATTTATTTGCTTTCCCCAAGAAAGAGTATGCTGGCTATTTCTCATTGCGGAGTAATGACTGCTTGCTGGTTCATATTTAGGGATTACCTCAGCTGACTTCAGTTGGTATATGCCCAGTCCAGATTGCCTCCAAAAGTGAAGAATTGTATGTCAATGTATACTTGTCAGCAAGACCTTCTAGGGGACTGGCACCTTCTCAAGATTTCTTTCCTTCACGTCTGTATATGTATGCACACACCTGAGCATATTGGTTATACAAATGAACAAGTTTCATTTTGGCAGAAGTATCCATAGACTTAACATGCTTTAAGTCGTTTTCACCTCTTCTACCTCTTGCCCTCTACTCAGGTAATTTACTGCTGGTTTTGTTTTGACTTTGAAACATGGTTTTATATATTTCACCCAGCCTTGCTTGAACTTGAGGTTATCTCACTTCTGTGTCTTGAGTGTTGGGATTATTAGTCGTGCACCACGTTGCCTTCCTTGACTATATTTATTTGCTTGTGTTGAATTACATTGCATGACCCATTGTTTTCTCTTTTGGTGTAGGAACTTAGTGATTTGGCCCGGGACCCTCCAGCACAATGTTCTGCAGGCCCAGTTGGGGATGATAGTAAGTAACCTGAATTGATTTTTATAGTTAACTTGAAAGAAGCTCTGTGTGTTTTGAAATAACAAAGAAAGTTATGTTTTATTTTTCTTTTAACAGTGTTCCATTGGCAAGCCACAATTATGGGACCTGTAAGTATTAAGAATTTTAAATTTTTGCTTGTAATTGGAAAATGAGTATTGATTGGATTTTAATTTTATTAACTCAGTCTGGTGGTTTGTTTTATTATGTAGTTACCTTGTTTTGGATGTGCCATATAGTTGTACTGCATTAGAAAAAACTGAATTGTTCCCCCTTGTGTGGGTGTGTAGCACAGTGCCAGAGCCAAGTTCCTATTTGCCTCAGTCCAATTTTCCTTTGTAGCAGTGGAAACCTCTGTCATTGAGCTGCTTCTTATAATCTATTGAATTTAATTCTGTAAGTTGTAAAGGTAGTAATACTCTATTCTTGTTAATTTGATATTCCATTTTGTATATAAGTTACATTTAATACAAATGTAAATGTCAACATAAAGTGTTTTTTTTTTTGGTGGGCGGAATCTTTTTGATAACAAGGTCTCACTATGTAGTTTAGGCTGTCCCTGAGCTCACTTTCTAGCCCAGGCTGGTCTTAAATTTGCAGCAGTTCTCCTAGCTCATCCTCTGTAGTGCTGGGAATACAGACATGTACCACCTTGCCTGGCCTCCCTCAAATGATATTTTTGTTTTTGTCTTTTTTTTTTTTTTTTTTTTTTGCGGTACCAGGGATTGAACTCAGCAAGTGCTTATTCTACTGAGCTATCTCCGCAACCCCTTCAAAATGCTGTATTTAATGTAGCAAAATTCCTTTCAGTTGTGGGTGAACTATGAGCTGAATAATTGGATACTTGTAATTATGGATACCATTTAAGAATTTCAGTGAATTAGAGTACACTAAAAACATAATGGGGTAAGACTGTCTTGAACGTAGAACTTTTTTTTGTGGAACTGGGGATTGAACTCAGGCCCTTTCATTTGCCAGGCAAGCGCTTATTCTACTGAGCTATCTCCCTGGCCCCGAACATAGAACATTTTAAAATTTAATTTAGGGCTTCTAATTAGTACATGTGTATTTTACCAAAAACTGGGTTTCTGCCTTTTTACTTTACAGCAGCAGTGTGTACTAGGTGGAGAAATGGTCAGTGCCATTTTGGAAGAGTTGGCCTTAGTGGATGCATTGGATCTATAAGTACCTATTGAGCAGCTCTAACTTAATACCTTAATCATTTCTCTTTCTTTTTTTTTTGGTGCCACTATACCTGGTCTTATTTCCGTTTCAATGCTGCTATATGTGCAGCAGTAAAGATACAAATGAACATAGTAGAGAAGATCCCTGCCAGTCCTTCAGGAAATTAAAATGGGAAATAAAAGCAAAACACTTACTAAAATAAGTGTTAAAGTATAAGATGACATATAGTAATGTTAACAAGGTGAGCAGAAAAATTCTCAATTAAGGCATTATGGCAGGTAACTTTTAAGAAACTACAGTGCCTATATATTTTATTTCAAGGACATTTGCTGTTTTAGATTTTGTTTCAAACATCTGTATCTAAATTGGTGTTTATTTTTAATACACAAGTCTTCACTTGCCCAGCTTGACCCACAGGGTGTTTTAAAGTTTTACAATCTTTGAATAAAAACTCCTTGATTAGACTCTCATTCCATAAGCAGTTATGACTTAGTATAGATTAATAGCTTCCTTCTCTTTTGAGGTGGGATCTACATCTTGGCTTGGTCTTTACCTGATTCACTTTATTTTTGTACCTAAGTTTTGTAAGCAGTTTCTTTTGTGACCTAGAGGTTTCCATTATGCATTGCCAATTTTCTGAGTAAAGAATTCAGTAAAGTACTTTACCATGTTTATCTCAGATACAATTTAGATTCAGAATAAGTAATAAAAGTTACTTAGCAGCTTAAAGCATTCAAGGGTTGGTAGTCAAGAGTTCCACTTGTTTAAATGATGCAGGTTTACTAGTTTTTCCTTTTTGCTACAGTATTAATCGTGTAACAGCTCATAAGGAAGGTGTTTTTGTTTTGTTATTAAAGCAGCTTGAGATTAGCTTTGCCTACATTTTATTGATGGGCTAATGGATTGTCTTTATTCAGCAGTCAAATGTGGCCCTTAATTATATAAAACTGGAATGAATCCACAGAACTTCTGGAATTAGATTTTTTTAAATGAAAATGTTTCTAAGTATTTTGTTTTTAATCTATGTAATTAATTCTATATTCATTTGTATTAAAATACATGCTATATAAAACATCTATGCCCAGTGTATCTCAATGTGTAGCTGTAATGTTTTAAGTATGTGCTCATCTAATAAAAGCAGATCAGTCTGGGTGCCTTGGTTGGTTTTCTCCCCTCTACAATTTTTATATGCTGCTTTGCAGTGTTAGGGTTTTTTTTAATGTAAACTTCACAGGGCTCAATTTAAGTAGTTGCTCTTCCTTTTGTTTCTTTGAGCCTGGCTCTTCAATAAATAGATGCTCCTTCAATCCCATGTATTTCTTCTCCACTTTTCTAACGTCTGTGACACTTAATTGCATTCACGTTTCTTTATTTTTATTTTTAAATTTTATGTATTTAGTACAGGGTTTCTCTCACTACCTAGGTCGGATTTGTAGTGATCCTCCTGTTTTCAGCCTCCCAAGTGCTGAGACTACACACGTGCACCACCATGCCCAGTCTCAAAATCGCTGGCTCAGCGTGCCCCAGAGGGCCAGGCTGGCATGGCACGCTGGGAATCGAACCCCGGCCACTGCTCTCTGCCTAAGCAGGTGCTTTAGTCTGCTGAGCTATTATCTGGACAGCCCTTGCATTCCATTTTTTAGGTCCTTGTTCTAGAATATAAGGCCATCAAGATAAAAACTATTATCTGGCCTTATTTTACAAAGGGGTAAAATTTCAAAAGCTAATTTTAAGGGTTGTTTTGTTTTGGTGGTTTTTTTTTTTTTTTTTTTTTTCAGAACCAGGGATTGAACTCAGACCCTTGCGCTTGCCAGGGAAGTGCTTATTCTACTGAGTCATCTCCTCGGCCCCCTTAACATGTTAAAAGATTGCTAAATGTGAAAATTCATGAGCTCCGTTAAACATCTTAGAGTTGGCTTTTGGAAATTAAGAGGCAGTTTGAGACAGTTTTTGTATTTTTAACTTTAAATCCTGAATTAGGTCACAATCTTAGCAGTTTATTGTTGTATTGTCTTAAGTGGCCTTCAGAACACTTACATTCGGATGTCAGTTCTATCACTTTATTATTTATACCCTACTGTAACCTTTAAGTCATCCATAAAATAGAATAACATGTATGTCATGCGTTTGTTAAGTTAAAAATGAAAAGCTCAGCAGGTACTCCCAAGTATTAACTTGGTACTAATGTTTGTAAAGTATTTATTGAGGTTGTTCCCCTTTCAGATTGTAATGAGCAGACCAGCAAAGGAGAGAAAGTACTGTGTAGCATGAGAATTTTCTTTCCTCTTTTTTTTTTTTGTAGAACTGGGAATTGAACTCAGGACTTCGCACTTGTAAGGCAGGCACCATGCCTCTAAGCTATATACAGCTGGCCGTCCACCATTTCTTTTTATTTTACAGTACTGGGAATTTAACTTGCGACCTTAGCGCTGAGCTAAGTCTACAAGCTATACGTTGTCCTCCCTTCCCCCCCTCCCCCAATCTTGTGATAATGTCTTGCTAAGTTCCCCAGGCTAGGCTTATAGTAGGAATCTTTCTGCCTCAACCTCCCAGGGTATTGGGGTTAAGGGAAGGCCCCCCCCCACTGTGCCTGGCATGAAATCCTACATTTTCTGTTCCAAATCTCTTGGTTTACTGTGAGGAGTTCAGTTAGGCTTTTGTAGAAAATAAATTCATGGTTTTTTAAATGGAAGTTTTGAAGAGCTAATTGAATAAGCAATTGAGAAATAATACTTGGTAAACTTTATTGCTAAGTGTACTTTTGATTTCTGGACTTGTTTTCAAACCTTTGGTAAACTGTAAAATAGGATCTAGTTAGAATTTATGATAGTAAGCTTTGATGGTGCCTCCCCCCACTAAGATGAATTTTCTTTGACAAGAATTTCATTGCAGTGCAAAGATATAATTTTTGGCCCATTAGTGAAATGTTCAGAAAATGTTTATTACTTACCAGTGAATTTTCTTTAAAGTTAAGTACATTTTTCTCTTCACAGAATGACAGCCCATACCAAGGCGGTGTATTCTTTTTGACAATTCATTTTCCTACAGACTACCCCTTCAAACCACCTAAGGCAAGTATTTTCCTTCACAGTCTGTTAGTACAGATTTGCAATGTTTCAGAGGAATATAGCATTCTGCAGCACTAGCGTTCTGTGAAGCTGTTTGTTCATATGTATTAATAGCAATAATAGAGCTGAAGATAAGTATATGAGGATATTTACACATCTTGTCTTTAAAGAGCTAAACAGGGACTTGAAGTTTATAAATGAGGAAGATTTCCTTGTCTTTAATGTTGTAAGGCTTCATTGTGCCCTGTGGAAATAAACATCTTGTTCCATTTGTTAGTCACACACAGATTGGGATTATTGTAATAGCCATCAGATACTGAGCTTCAGGAGTTGCCTCATATTCTAAGGTGGCTAGCTTACAGGAATTGAAAACATATGGTTCTATAACCACTAAAATAAATTCAGCCTGTGAATAACCATACAGATACAGCAAGTGTTACAATGTCATATATAGTAACAGTTATGTTTGAAGGTGCTGTGTGACAGTGCCATTGAATAATGTACTTTATTTTTTATTAATGTTATTGAGAAACTGAGACAGTTTCAAAACAGGATAGTGGGACAGTTACAATAATTAATACATTGCATATTGTTGTCTTCGTAGTAGTTATTTATAGTACAAGATGCAGACATGATAGCTTGTCCAAACACTAGTACAAATCTTGAATTAAGAGAAAGAGCTATCTATCCTATTTTGTATATACAGATACAAAATGGTCCTTCATTTATATCCCCCTTTTTCATTTAGTTTTGTCAGAGATGGATATTCCATTGCCATTTAAATATGTCAGGTGCAAGAATTCAGCAAAATAATCCAATACAGTTCAGTAGTCGTAGTGGGTTATCCATAGGACTGTGCAGATTTCAAAAGTCATCTCTGAAGTTGCTGGGCTCCAGACCTTGTTCCCTGCTCTAGCTGTGCTTTCTACTGAATAACGTACTTTAAATTTTGATTTTGTGCACAGTGGACATACAGACCTGAATGTAACATGTAACGTGGCACATTTAAATAAGTTAATGGTGTATAAATTTTGATTCTACCCAGGACTACTTTTTCCCTCGAGACAGGTTCTTGCTGTGTGATGTTGCATAGTTTAGGTTAGTCTTGAACCCAGTGAGTGCTAGGGTTAACAGGTGTGTGCCACCACACCTGGCTAATGATGACTTACACTTTAAGGTTTAAAGTCTTCTGATCAAATGTAAGATGCTTGGTTTTATTTGGATAAAATACTTAATGTGTTTTAAAAATTTGTTTTAGGTTGCATTTACAACAAGAATTTATCATCCAAATATTAACAGTAATGGCAGCATTTGTCTCGATATTCTAAGATCACAGTGGTCTCCTGCTTTAACTATTTCTAAAGGTAAAGTACCTTCAATGGAATAGTATTGATGCTTTATTTTTTTAACCCCAGTAAGGGGTTTTAATCCTTGAGCCTTTTTAACGTGTTGATATTTTGATACAAAGTGGGGAAAGAAATGGTAAATTACTTCTTATTTTATTAGTGGTATTGGTTGAAACTTGAAGTTAAAATTCACATTAGGACCGAGAAGACAGCATTGTTTGCCTAATCAGGTCACCTTCATTATATAAGAGCTAAATATTTTAATTGACTTGTATTTTTTTAGTCCTGAACCACTTTATACATCTTTTTTTTAAAGAATGGTATAATTACAGTGTATCTGAATTTAATAGAACATTTAAATCTTGAGGTTTCCATTCAAAGAGAATTCCAGTTTTGCTTTTTTTCCCTGCCTATTTGATCCAGAGTTATATTATATAATTCATCCTGATCTTGAACTCATTGTGATCCTCCTGCCTCAGTTTCCCAAGTGCTGGAATTACAAATGTACACCACCCCCACCCCCGGCTTTGTTTTGAGACAATGTCAATCTAAATTGCTTAGACTGTCTTTGAACTTTGAATCCTCCTACTTCAGCCTTCTAAAAATCTGGCATTGCAGGAATATATGTCACCATGTCAGCCCACATTTAAGTTTTTAATGTTGATAATTAGGACTCTTGAAGATATTTGAGGATAGTGCCTCTCTTAAGCATTTTTTTAGAATAATTTTATTGAGAAACATAGCAATGAGACAGTTTCACAGCCAATTACTAGCACATTTTCAATAATTAATACATTGCATATTGTTTAAGTGGTTATTCATTGTACAAGATGCAGACATGATATCCTGTCTCAAACACTATTAGAACAAATCTCTGTTCATTGAATTAAGATAATGAAGCTGTATATATATCCTATTTTGAGTATACAAATAGAAAATGGTCATTTCTGTCCCACTTTTTTGGTTAATTTTGTCACAGAAGGGCATTCCCGTTGTCATTCAAATACTGTAGGTGTCTAAGCATTTTGGTTGTACACTTAATGCTTATGTATGGCATTTCCAAAACTATCTTGGAATAATTAATTTTACCAAAAGTTTGTAATTTATGAGTTTGGTAAATGCAGAGTAAAATATATGCTTGTGCTGTGACTAGAACATCAAAGACGTTATATAACATTTTTCAAGCTTTGGTACCACTATTGAGAGAGAAAATAAAGTGGATAAATTCTTCCATGATTCTTTGAAGACCCACTCAATTTTTTGTTTGAATTCTAATTTTTCCAATGGTGCTCCCATATCCAAGTGCCAGATGGCAAGTTTTTACTATTCCTGGATGGGCTGTACTACTGAAAAGTTTCTGTAAAGCAGATGGAATTAAGGTGTTCTGTTTTTAAGCAAGTATCTTTTTGGCACTTGCATTTTACAAACCTATTGGTAGGCTCAACTGACATTTTTGCCTTTTTTTTTTTTGAATTATTGTTTAGCCAGTGCTTTATTCTATAATTTTATATTTTCATCCCTCACATGCATTTGGATTTAAACTTATGTTTTGCTTTTGTGCTAATACCTGAGGTCTTTGTAAGACCTGTATGGTGAGTGGCATACAACAGGTACTCAGGTTAAATGAGCTTGTGTCCCTTGATGCTTTGCATCTTCTGAGTTGGTGTGTTGAACAGGCCAGAGTAAGCACTCACGTTGTGAACACTCTTTAGTGCTCAAGAGGTGTGTTTTGTTCATTGGGACTCCAGTGAATATGGTCCTACCTTGCAGATTGAAAGAGAACATTTTTTGGAGCTTGTTCAAGGGAAGAGCAAGGAGCAGATTTTTTTCATCCTGCCTCAGAGCTGAGAGTTAAATGAAACAGGCCTTAATTCTTGCCAAAAAACTAATGTGACCCTTGACTACCTGTTCAGTAATCTGTATTGACTTTGATGTCAACAAAAGTATTTTTAGTACTCCTTGCTTACCAGGGAATTGTCTTTTGTGGACCAAAACCTCTAAAATATTTCATTGAGTTTAGGATATAAATAATACCCTTTTGAGGATTGACGTTTATAATATGAACTAAGTTCTTTTGACCCTTATTTGTCCAAACCTGGGTAACAAGACATTCATTTTCTTGCAGTTCTTTTATCCATTTGTTCACTGCTATGTGATCCAAACCCAGATGACCCCCTAGTGCCAGAGATTGCACGGATCTATAAAACAGACAGAGACAAGTAGGTATACGATACTACTTTTGGCCTAACTGGAGCTGTAGGTTATGGCAATGCCAGGAAGACTGTATTCTTGTGTCTGGTAAAATACTGAAATTTTGCCGAGTACTCTTTAAAGTGACATGTGAATAGCCTTCCAGAATGGTTTTCTTCTAATGTAATGAAAACTTTGTCACTTTATGTTCATAAAATTTGGGAAGAGAAGATTCTGCACCTTGTTCTCTACATCAAATAAGTTTTTCTAAAAAATATTACTAATGACTATTATAAAAACTTGGCTCTGAATTTCTCAAATACCTGAATTACCTTTACATTCAGCTTAAGTTTTAACTACCATACGTTGTGATTAA
Organism: Octodon degus; assembly: GCF_000260255.1. NCBI lineage: Eukaryota > Metazoa > Chordata > Mammalia > Rodentia > Octodontidae > Octodon > Octodon degus. The sequence continues at coordinate 3,648,209 of NW_004524759.1, read as the reverse complement.
TGTGTGTTATCCAATCAGGTACAATAGGTTAGCAAGAGAGTGGACAGACAAATACGCTATGTTGTAGGGTAAGAGGACCGTGGTGCCGTTCGCTCATGGTGCTGCCAGCACTGGGTGCCGCATGCTTTCAAGCATTGCATTAACTAACACGGGTAACAGACTGGGCAGTTTCTAAAAACTCTACTTGTAATTGCTTGATCTGAGCGTGAAAGTATGCCCGGTAGTCACTACTGCTTGAAAGTATTCCTGCATGGTAAATTAGTTACATAGCACTAGTAAAAAGTGAAAAATTCAAGAGCATCTTTGACAGACTACCTTGCTGTTCACATTTTAACTTGAAACTTTGTTCTACTACTATAATGGAATGTGATGGTTTTTGTTTTTATTTGTTTTTCAAGTTTTGCCAACAGGCAGCAGTATTATAAGGGGGAAAAACACTTTAGCCTAAGGATCTAAACTCAAGTATTCATTACTCACAAGCATGCATTAGTGTAAGCTATTATTTTGTGGCTCCCTGTATGCTATGTAAAGCCTTTGTTTTTAAAGTGCTGGCTTTTTGAATAGGACTTTTTTTTTTTTTTTTGTATTTGATAAAGGGTCTTGCTATACAATTTAGACTTGTAGTGATCCTCTAACGCTGGGATTACAGGTGTACACCATCACGCCCATGGGTCAGGGCCTGGCACAACTTGTGGTACCAGGGATTAAACCTGGGTCCTTGTGCCTACCAGGCATGCTATTAGACCACCGAGCTATTTCTGCAGCCCCTGAAGAGGACATTTTTACATGATTAACTATAAATTGAATAGATGAGCTTGGCTCTAAATTTCTCAAATACCTGAATTACTTTTACATTCAACTTGTGTTTTAACTACCATATGTTGTATAATATGTGTTATCTAGTCAGGTACAATAGATTAGCAAGAGAGTGGACAGACAGATGCGGTATATTGTAGCATAAGAGGGAGAGAAAATAGTTGAGTCATAGTTGGTTTTTGGTTTGAAATAAAGCTAGTAAAATTTCTGAAAATTTAAATGGAAATCTAAAAGTTCTGTGTCCTTTTGCTATATATTCATTTCTTAAGGTTATCACTTTTTCTTGGGGTAATGACATGAAAGTAATTCTGAGAGAAATGGGTGATACTGACTTGCATTAGTTGTCTTGTTCAGTGATATCCTGGCTTATGAGTCAGCCACCTATATATCTTTCTAAGCAGAGATGTCTTGGTTACACTGCCAGCAATTCCTGTCCATCAGGTTGGCATGGACCTTAGCATTCAAGATACCACAGTTTGTAAAAGTAATAATGCAGGGGTGTCTCTTCAGTTTTTGTTTCTTTGAGCTTGTGGGGATCCTCTCAGTGCTCTGATTACAGGCATATACCACCAATTCTGGTTCTCTCATCAGCACTAGGACTCTTACCCTTCTCAAAAATCACTGAGCTTTGTTAACCGTTTCCTGTCTTGTTTACTCCTTTTAAAGTTTTATAGACATTTTTTTTCTGTAGGCATTTTCTGTTCTTATTGTACTTAGAGCTAAGTAAGTTCTTCAGTCTAGGATTCCAACCCAGTTTGTTTTGTTTCTTGTTTTTGTTTACCAGAGATTGAACTCAGGCCCTTGCGCTTGCCAGACAAGCACTTATTCTACTGAGCTATCTCCCCAGCTCCCCGACCCCGTTTTAAAGTAATAGTTTGCTTATGTCTTCAGTGCAATTTATGTTGGTGTACAGAATTGGGATACTATTGTATCAGACATCTATGATGAACTCTTTTAAAAAGCACTGTTTTTGGAGCAGTTAGTCTCATTTCCCACCTACTTTGAGCACCAGAGCTGGCTTTCCTCTTGCTGACTGTTCTCTAGTACCAGCCACTATAGATGACTTGATGATTCTGTAGGTAAAATACAGATCAATTTCTGCTCTGGAAGATGTTGGTAAATTCTGTATTTTTTTAATATATTTTTTCATTTACAGGTACAACAGAATATCTCGAGAATGGACTCAGAAGTATGCCATGTGATGCTACCTTAAAATCAGAATAACCTGCATTATAGCTG
>NW_004524759.1:3623488-3644989 GCF_000260255.1 Octodon degus | reverse complement strand
AGAGTAATAGTGGGTCAAAATTTACACAATAAAGTATACTGTTTTGGTGTGGGAGTTGTCATGAGGCTGTGTTGAAGTGACTTTACTGTGTGGGATGTTTGAGTACCCATTAAAATTTATTTGTTCAGCCATTTACTTTAATGAGCATTTCAATGCAGCAGGTACCATTGCAGGTAACGTCTCATGAATGAATAAAAGTTAAATGCTATTGGATTCTTTTCTGTTTTGACAAGTGCTGTCTGTACCACTTCCAACTTCTGTAGTAAGAAGGGCATTACCATTCTTCGCCTGAATTCTGACCCTGTGGTTTTACTTTTTTTGTAGTTAATTTTACCCGTTTTATTTCAAGTTCTATATACAGTCTCTAGCAAATGTGATGTCTCCATTTCCACATTTTTTGCACTGCTTACACTTAACATGCAATCTTATTTCTTGTCTGCACACAGATGTGGAAAGCTAGAAATAAATGTTAAAGCTTAAAAATTTTATAAACATTTTAATACACAGTTTGGACATGATTTCTTAAGGTTTTTCTCTAAACGAAGTGAAGTGCATGCTTTCTGGCTTTGAAGATGTTCCGGCTTTGTTCATTCTGTAATAAGCATTTCATTGGGAAATACCAGTCAAGCTATATGGTTTTTTTTCCAATGAGTAAAGTGTCTTTATCTTTTGCTTTAAAAATTATGGGTTCTTCAGGGTAGATGTCATGCTGTCAAAACTCTTATGGATTCAAATTATGAATGAGAAATTAGTAACATAGTGCTCCACAAATAACTGCTCGTTTGCTACTTTCAGAATCTTTCCAAGACTTGTACTTTAACAGCATTATAGAGGCACGTCCTTGAAAGCCAAATGTGAATAAAACTTATAAAGGGTGAGTCCCTTAATTGGCTTTCAGCTGGACATTTTTTAGCCTTAGATGATAGGTGTTTACAAAGATTACTTCCTTAGGCTAACTTGATCATAGTGGGTGTGTCCAGATGTGTCTTAGACTTGATACTTTGCATATCTCCTGTGTTGCTTCTAAGGGATTAAGCCATAGAGGCTTCTCCAGGTTTAAGAACAGTGAAGTACCTGGAAAAACACACATTTCTGAACGTGTAGACGTTGGATTTGGGATCATCACAATGATACCTTCAAAAAAATCTAAAGGATTTGCCCTCCCCACTCCAGTAATTGGATGTGACTATTGGGTGAAGTATTGGTTTGGACTGTTTGTTGTACCTTTTAATGCATAGTTTTGTTTTGTTTTTTTTTCACCTATGAACTATGAATACAGTTGGCCTGTTAGTCATAAATTACATTACAAAATTTTTTTGTGGGGGGGTAGGTTGGCAATATGATAATCAGACTTTTTTTAACTGGTTAGTTTGCTTTTTCTGTGTGGGTGTACTCACATTTAAAAAGTATGAACCACAGTTAAGTGGTCTCAGGGGTAGTGAAGCACTCACTTTTCATTTTTAAGTATGAACGACTTAGTATTAAATACTGATCATGCTGTGCTAGTGATGGGGGGGTGACAAAGTAGCCATGTTTTGTGTTGACATAACTGTTAACTGATTGTTGATTACTTTTAAGTGAATTGTTTTATGAGGAATCCAGTGCAAGTCACCAAAAGAAGTGACATCTGCCTAAGATTTGTAATAGCTAAAGCTAATTGAGCTTAAAGGAATTGTTACCATTAAAGTCTGTGTTTAAAGACACTTGGTCTTACTCATTCCAGCAAACAAAGTGCACAATTGAACTTGATACTGTGTGCGAGCTCAATTTTGAATGTACAAATAAAGGTAGTAGTGGTCTATGAAGGGTTAGTATGATTGATTTCAGAGTGTGACTCAGCCAGTATTGGCATCATTGGGGAAGGTCTTACAAACAAATGAGGTCTCATCCCTGTTAACATTGAATGCGGAAGGACTCCCAGTGATTCCATATAAGATCGTTTGTTTAGTCTTGTGTTCCTTTGTGACAAACTAGATAGTAACTTGTGACTTCAACTGAGCTCTGCTCATTTGTGGCTACTGAGGCTATATTTTGTATGCTTTTATGCTCAACATACCATAGGTGATAATTACTTAAAACTACTGTGTAATCCAGCCAGTGTTCAGGTGTTAAAAGTAACCAAGTTTGAGGATTTGCCTGTGTGGTAGGTAGCAGCTGAATAAAGATGAGCCCAGATCTCATTCTGTAAAAATGAAGATTTACATTTGCAGTGTTTAACAAGTGTGCCCTAGGTAGGTGTGGTCATGCACACCTGTAATCTCAGCACTTAGGCTGAGGTAAGCAGAACATTGCAAGTTCAGACCTTGTCTTAAGCTAAAAAAAAAAAACCCAAAACACCAAAACCATTAAATGTGGCCTAATAAATACTGTTTTAAAACTTACTTAGTGGAAAATAAATGGTAAAGGGTTTTAGAGACCTTGTTTTCCAAATATAGTGGAATAAAGACTGAACAGCTTCCTAGGAAGCCTGGAGGGATTAAACGTTACCTACATTTTTTTCTAATTTTATGACCTTAAGTTTTTCTGTAATAGGGAAGATGGTTTCATGTTTTTATAGACCATTCTCTGAGCCTCTGCATTCTAATTCTGTTCACCATTGTTAATACTGTCTAAAAGTGCTTTCATTGCTGCTTAGAAACAGCTCATGGCTGGCCTGCCACTTTACTGAGCCATAGACCATCCTATTTGCTGTACTTGTGGCTGTTCACAGGGCATTGTTACAATGTTTAAAACTGGCCAGGTTAGCTGCTGCTTAACCTCTGTGTAAGCAGATTGCCTGGTACCAGGCCCAGCTATCTTTACTTCCACACTCCTAAATAAATCTGCTTCAATAATGTGCTTGGGGCCTGTTGGCTTACCATCTTGCCACCGTGGTGTAAAGCTCCAGTCTTAAGTCTTTTTTTTTTTTTTGCTTCTTGGTATGCAACAGTTCATTCCCCACACAACATCCAAGTCAGGTCATAGCAAATGTACAAGGTATAAAGTCACAAAATTGTTTCATAATAAAATTCCATTCAAAATTAAAATTGTGCTATTTGTAATGAATTTAACCATAGAAATGTGAACCTTGTACAAGGAAACTAAATTAGAGAAGTCCTAAATGGGAAAGCATCCTGTGTTTGTGGATTAGAAGACTTAAGTACTAGCTCAGTAGAATAAGTGCTTGCCTGGCAAGCACAGGGTCCTGAGTTCAATCCCCAGTACCGCAAAAATAGAGTACTGTTGAGGTGTTAGGGTTTCTCAAAGTTAATTTAAGATCAAAACCAATCTGTCAAGAACAACTGGCTTTCGGGAATAATTTGTTTAGAAGATTGGATGGTGCTGAGGATGTCTTGCCGGGAGAACACGTAGCAACATATGTATGGCCAGATTCATAAATTCATATGGAATTGTAAAGGACCATAAAGCTAATCTTTAGGAGTAAAAGTAAAGAATTTATACTTAATATCAAGACTTAATACAAAGTTACAATAATCAAAACTGGTACAAGGAGCAACTCGAGTCATCCTTTTCTTGGAAGTTTTCTTTCCCCCAATAAATGTTCTGCTGTTAAAAAAAATACTAGCATAAACATGTGGGACCATGTAGTAGAATTGAAAACATGTTTATGAACAGTTTTTTGCAAGGGTGACAAGGCCACTCAATGGGGAAAAGTAGTTTTCCACAAATACTGCTGGGACTAGTGAAGTTTATGCAAAAGAGTTAACCAGGGCACCTATCTCAGCATATATAAAAGTTAAAATGGGTCAAATTCCTAAGTGTGATCTAAAACCAAAGACTTAGAAGAAAATGAGTGTTTCATGGCCTTAGAATTGGTAGGTATGATACTAAAAGCATAAATAACTTCCAAATGGTAGATAGGTTAGATTTAAATACATTTGTGTACTTGGGTGTCAAAGGACATAATAGTGAAAAGACTGTCTACAGAATGTGAAAATTATGTATCTGTTAAGGGGCTCCTATCCACAATATGTATTTTACAAAATCAAAGCTGACAGTTTTTAACAGCAAAAGATTTTAGATTTTTCCATAGAATATACAAATGTCCACAGGCACCTGTGTGAAAAGATGTTCAACATGAAATGCCAGTCTGGCAGTGAAGTATTGATTTATACCCACTAGGGTAGCTATAATTTGTAAAATTGCAAAGTCTTGGGGCCGAGGAGATGACTCAGTGAAATAAGTGCTTCCCTGGCAAGGACAAGGGCCTGAGTTCAATCCCCAGTTCCGCCAAAAAGAAAAAAAATAGAAAAGTACTGGTGAGGATTTGGAGAAACAGTGTTGCCGGTAGGAATGTAAAATGGTATAACTTCAGTGAAAGGCAGTTTGGCAGTTCATGAAGTTAAACGTTTGGGTGGGTTGAATAAAGGTATGTAGGTAGCCCAATTAGAAGGTCCTGGGTTCAACCCCTTAGTACCACTAAAAATCAGAATTACACAAGTCATCAATTGCATTCATAACATGAGTATGTGCACAGAAGAACTGAAACACTGGAAACAAGGAATAAGGTACGTTCTGGCATTTCATGTAACACCAGCCATAAAAAGGAATGCCATTACTGATCAACGGTTCAACTGTGTGGGTGGACTGAATGCATGCAAAGGGTACAGATGAAGGTACCACATTGGTTCTGTTTCAGTGAGCATAAAGTCTGTTGAGACAGCATATTGGTGTTTGCCAGGGAGTAAGGAAAAGGGAGAAAGGGTAGTAACTGCTGGGCAGGTTGCCTTGTGGGGGATGAAAATGTCCTGGGAATGGATGAAAGAGGTTTTCAGCACTGTGAATATACTAAAAGATTTAAGGCATACATTTGAAAAGTGCTCGTTCTGTGTTATGTGGATTTCACCTCAAATGTGTCACTAGAGCCAACACACACTTTTTTTTTTTGTTAACTTTTTGAGATGGTTTCACTGTGAACTTCAGGCTGACCTTAAATTCACTTTGTAGCTCAGGCTAGCCTCAAACTTGCTGTGATCCTCCTGACTCAGCCTTCCAAGTGCTGGAATAATGAGAATGTGCCCAGCTGCACCACTTTTTAAATGCAAAGCTCTACTCCGAATTCTTCGCATATATTAACTCTAAATTTTCATAACAAACTTGTATACTTATTATTTATAAGCTTGTATTGTCTTAACAGACAAGCAAACGGGGTAAAGTGGCTAAAAGCTTGTCTAATGGCACAGATTGAGATTCAAAATCTAGAAATGCGTTTCCAGAACCTTCCCTCTTTGCTATGATAGGAGTTTAAAATGTGAATGAAGAACAGGAGATTACTTAAAAAAAAAAAAAAACAGGTTTGAAAAATGACAAAATTCATTCCTTTCAAAAATTAAAGAGTCAAGGGCCAGGAAGATAGCTCAGTAGAATAAGTGCTTGCCTGGCAAGCACAGTGTCCGGAGTTCAATTCCCAGTACCGCAAAAAAAAAAAAAAAAAAAAAAAAAAAAAAAAATCGAATTGAATCATAAACTCAGAGGATAGTTTAATAACCTAGTAGATGCAACTGGCTAAAGGATTTTTCACCCCTTTAGGAAAGGGTGTATAGGGTGTTCTGGGTCTCACTACTAGATCGGGCTTGTGATCCGCCTGTTTACAGCCTCCCAGGCGCACTCCACCACACCCATTCTCAATTGCTGTCTCAGCGCGCCCCAGGGGCAGTGCCAGCACTGAACGCCGGGGGATTGAATCCCCGGCCCCTGTGCTTGTTTGCAGGCACTTTAATACGCTGAACTAATTGGCTAGCCCGACTGAAGAATTAGAGAAGTGGAAAAGATAAATCATGCTGAACATAATTGAGAGGTGAAAAATACAGAAAAGACTTTATCACTCGGGCTATCACATGCTTGAGTTCCATTCCTTCCCTGGTTTCCAAACCACCTTGCAATTTCTCTTCTCCAACAGTTGCGTCCTTGAATTCCTCTGGTAACATGGCAGTGATGTGTAGCCAGAGAACCAGAGTTTCTCTTGCTCTTTCTGGCGGGAGCTGAGGCATGGGTGTTGTGAGTGTAAGGACTCAGCATCCATGGGACACCACCTATCTGTGCTGGAGAGAGGATGCTGGTGCCTGAGTGCTGGTGACCTTTGTGTCCCCAGAGTGGCCGCGTTGCTGCTTCTGGGAGTCTCACACCGCTGCTCTATACACAACGGTCCAGGTCCAGTGATGAGCCGTGCTCTTGGTGTAAGGGTTCAGACCTTCAGGACCCCCACAACCTCAAGAACTCACAGGTGGGATGTGAAAGGCTACTGGATCATGGAGCTACAGCTGACTTGCTGTGAAGAGATGGAGATGGGAGGGGGTGTGTGCTCAGAAGAGGGGTCAGTCACAGGGGCATGGCCTGGAAGAACTCATCTTTCTCTAGACTTCTCCCTTCTCTATCTGCTTCCAGTCCATCCGTATGCTGTAAGCAGCTCTCCTCCTCCAGGCCCCTGAGCCTACAGTCCTGCTTTGAAGCCAGTTGATTATGGACTGAAATGTGAGCCAGAATAAACCTCTCCTTCAGTTTGCCACTACAGGGAGACTGTAACTAAGGTCCTTTGCAAGACTGCAAGGCCTGAAGGGTGACCAACTGCATGCACTGTCCACCCTCTTGCCCCTAAGACCTGTGTTACCCTGTACTCATGGATCATCTTGTCCTTTGCTGGCCAGCTGGAAGCTGCCTGTGGCTGGCCTCGCAACTTCAGATGGGTCAGGCCCAGCTGACTCAGGCAACAGGCCGAAATACTGCTTCTCCAGAAAGATCTACGTTCCTTTTGTTTTTTTCTTGGCTAGTCTCCCTTATCCCTACAGTACAGTTATGGTTGAGTCCTTGTGTCAACTTGAGAAGTTTAGAAGTTTAAGCAACTCAGCAGGTAGCTAGCCTCTTTACTTTGTACACATCCTTATCCTGTGCAAAAGGAGGACCAGGAGATGGTGTGAATGCTACTACATCTGCCCCAGGGCAGGTAGCCTTACAATATAAGGGAGGGAAACAGGTTCACTGTATAGTCCAGGACAGCCTTAGCCTTGCAGTGGTACTGCTGCCTCACACCTCATGAGTGTTGGTATTACAGGTATGTGTCACAATATCTCAACAGATTTATAAAGAAGAATGAACAAGAAATAGAGAAAATTATTTTTAAAAAAAATAGTAACATCTAATTTTCCTTGAAATTGATTAAGGAACCTAAGTTACAGATAAGAGTAAGCTCACTAAAATCCAAACAGGAGACAGAAAAATCAGATCTATCTTGAAGTAACTGCAAATATGAAAGAAACAAAATTTAAAGCTACTTGAAAATAAAAACAAGTAGATTATCTACAAAGAAACAACAGAGGACTGGTGAGATAGCTCAGTGATCTAAAGTGCCTGCCTGCTTAGGCAAGCTTAGGCAAAGCGCAGGGACTGCAGTACGATCCCTGGCACCACATGCCGCACTAGCCCCAACCCTAGGATGGGCTGAGCTGGCCAAAAAAAAAAAAAAAAAAAGAAAAGACAAGAAACAACAGAGAAATTGACACAAGAGCAAAAGTGAAAAATTTTTGAACAGAAACCATAGAAACACAGCATAATGGAATACTCTCTGCCAAGCCCTGGAATTCTACAGCAAAGACAAAACACCTTCGACTGGCATGCACATCTGGTTTCTTTGCCCACTGTAATGTTATTTAGGCAACATTTAGAAGAGGTCAAATTAAACCATAGTGTTGGAAATCAGAATGGCAGTTCTCTGGGACAGGGTCAGCATCTCTGGATGAAACTTCTTCTGTTCTGTTAGGGCTAGTGATTATACATGGATGCAAATTTTCCAGGACTCACTGAACTCTGTTTGGCAAATCTGAATACTATGTATGTCACCTCTTTAAAAAAAAAATAAAGTAGGGCTGGGTGTGGTGGCACATGCCTGTGATCCCAGCACTCAGGAAGCTGAGGCAGGAGGATCATTGTAAGTTTGAAACCAGCCAGGGATACAAAGAGCTCAAGCCCAGCCTGAACTGCCTTAAAAAAAAAAAAGTAAATAAATAAGTCAAAGTGAACTTCAGAGGTTTAAGTTTGGGCTGGGAACATAGCTCAGAGGTACAGTGCATGTTGTGGCATCCCTGAGTCCCTGTGTTCCATCCCTGCCACCCCCAAAGTAATCACTAGAAAAAGCTAAAAGGAAACAACAAAAGCAGATCAGTTGGAGAGGACTATGGTAGCAATTAAAAGAATCTTTTGGGGAGAGTAAAGAAAATGATTGACTTTAGAATGTAGTGTAGTTTGGGGCTGGGATGTACTCAGTTGTAAGGTGTCCTGCATATAAGACCCTCAGTTCCATACCAGGCCATACTAAAAGAAGTATTGTTCAGGGTAAAAGATGGGTCTTCTTAATTGGGCCTGGTGACATGCAGGGCAGGATAACACCAAGTTTGGGCCCAGCCTAAGAAACCTAGTGGGGCAGTGGTGATAGCTCAGCAGTCTAAGTGCCTACCTAGGCAAGTGCAAGGATCTGGGTTCAATCCTTGTACCACATGCTGTGCTGGTCCCACCCTAAATGTGCCGAGCTGCCACTGAGACCAGGCATGGAGATGTATGCCTGTAATACCAGCACTGGGGAGGCTAAAACAGGAGAATCACTATGAGTCTGAGCTGCATAGTGAGACCCTGTACCAAATACATTTAAAAAGGAAAAAAGAAAACTAGTGACAGCAAAATGAGAGTATGGGGATGTAGCTTAGTGCAAAGGCACTTGGTTCAGTCATGCTCAATCCCCAGTACCACACACACACACACACACACACCCCTTTACAGAATCCACATAATAAGCACAGAAAAGGTGAGGGACACAGGAACACTGCAGGACTCTGGAAAGGGCCACAGATGGAAGCCAATACTGTGCAGAAGTGGAAAGCAGGGAGGAGATATTCACATAGGCTCAAGCTGCCTCCCAGCCCTCTCATCTGCTGACCAGGAATGGGTGCACAGCTGCACCAGGTGGAGGTGCCCGGTGGTCGCCATCTCAGACACAAGTATGGGGTCAGTGTCACCAGTGACAGAGCTACATTCTCTGCATGGCATCACCTTCTGAGGGCACCACATCTCTGTTCCACTCTTACAGGGAGTGGTGACCTCCATGGAGATGTGCAAAACTGCAGACATACCCAGACTGAGAGACAGTACCAGATAATTCATGATGCTCTTCAAGGTAGTATGCTAAATGGCAAGGACAGAATGGGAATGTGTCACAGATTGGAAGAGACTGAGAAAGTGTGACAAGTGAATGGACTGTAGCATCCTAGAACAAATCCCCCAGTACAAAAAGAACATCTATGAAAAAATGGGTGAGATCTGAATCAAGAGTATGGCTTAGTAATTGAAATGGTGTTGATGTCTTGGATTTGATTAGTCTTCTGTGGATATATATATGTGTATGACCTAAAAGTATATGCTTTTTTTTTTAAACAGTCTTGCTGTGAAGTTCAGGCTGGACTTGAACTCACCATGTAGCCCAGGCTTGCCTCAGACTTGTGTCAGTTTTCCTGCTTCAGCTGCCTGAGTACTGGGATTTCAGGTATGTACCACCACATGCAAAAACTGGTGCTAATTTGTTTTCTAAGTCCAAAATGATCTGAACGCAAAAAGAAAGACACACACACCAGGAAGAAAACAGCATTGAAATTAGAAGAGAAGAAAAAAAGCCAGAATGGGAAAGAAGAGATGCCCAGAACATTCCAGAGAAACTGGGGAGAATGGGAGGCACAAGACGTAGATGAAAACTCAAACATGTCAGGAATGAGTTTGAAAGGAATGGGGTTAAATTATCCAATTAATATACAAATATCAAATAAAAAATAAGATAATAATAAAAAGTACAGGGCCAGGAAGGTAGCTCAGCACCTAAGTGCCTGCCTGGCAAGCACAAGGTCCCAAGTTCAATCCCCAGTACTGCAAATTAAATAAATAAATAAATAGTACAAATTTCTTTTTTTTTTTTTAATATTTATTTATTTTTATTTATTACATTTATTTATTGTGTGTGTGTGTGGCCAGCTCAGCCCACCAGGGGGCGGGCTGGCTGGCATGTGGTGCTGGGGATCGAACCGCGGTCCCTGTGCTTTGCCAAGCTTGTTTCAAGTAGGTGCTTTAGACCACTGAGCCATCTCTCCAGCCCACAAATTTCCAACTAAAGAAAAAAATAGAATTACTTGTTTTGCTTATTAGCCATAAAATTATAAGTTGACAGCAAAGTGGAGCCCCAAGAGAACAGCCCTCCAAAAACTTCTGTCTCACATGTGTGCCAGCCCTGGCGACCACCAAGCACACCCATGCTGCCCAGGTCAGCCTCTAACTGCAGGACTTATACATTCTCCTACCTGGTTCTCCTGAAAAGCTGAGCTTATTTTTTTTCCTCTGCATCTCATTAAATCACTAAAATGCCTAGAAAGGGATGAGACTCAGGATCCTCCTGCCTCAGGCTCTCAAAGTGCTGGAATTATAGGCATGCACAGTGTCTTCGGCAAGGCAGGTATTTTTAATTTTAAGAAATCCTTGTTGATCACGTATTTCTTGCATAGGTCTTGCTTTTGCTATTGCCTCTAAGAAGCCACTGCCATATCCAGATTTCTGTCATGCTAAGTCCTGAAAATTTATAGATTCGCATTCTCCATTTAGGTTGATGATATATTTTGTATTTGTTTTGTGAGGGGTGTAAGGTCTGTGTCTAGATTCAGTTTTGGTCAGCTTTCATTTTCTAGAAGAGTTTCAGGTTTAAATCTAATTGAGCTGAAGGTGTGAAGTTCCATGTCTCTCCTGCCCCATATGGACAGCCTGTTCCCAATCACAGAGCACACCAGAATACACTTGTCACAAATGACCGCCACACACCTCATCACCACCCCAAGTCCATGCTTCACATTAGGGCTTGCTCTCTGGCTTGTTTATCTAGACTATTTTTTTCATTTGTATATTTGATATGGATGTGCTGTTGTTCTGGCATCATTGGCTAGGAAGATCACCCTTTGCCCACTGTTACATCTTTGAGGCTCTGTCAGTTTAATGGGTCAGCCCACTGCATCAGTGGGAGTCTATTTCTTGGCTCTTCAGTCCCTCCCATTGATGTACTGAATCTTTCACAAATACCACACTATCTCAATTTCTATAGCTTTATAGTTAGTCTTAGTCTCTCTATAGGCCTTAGGTTCAGGAGCCGGACATCCAGTTAGCACAGCATATATCCTACAAGTGTGTTCTTAGGTCCTTGCAGGGCCTGACAGGCCTGGACTTGGTGTGGGACAGGTGGGGTACAAGGCTAGCTGTGGCCAGTCAAGACTCTGTATCATATTTCTTGCCTTGCTGCCTTCCCTCCTGGACCTCTGTGTGGGAGTCCCCAGGCTGAGTCCTCTGGGGTGGCCTCACTGGGAGGGAAAGGAGAAACAAGAAACCTTGAGTTCTACTTGTAACCCCTGCAGCCAGCCCAGACCTTTCTCCCACCCTCTCAGTGAACAGCAAAGTCTATGCTCAGGGCTCCTAGGTGACACAGGCTCTTGCCTGTGCTGCCCTCTGGGCCTTGACCAGTAAGGGATGGGGCATACGGTATCTTCTCTGGCTTAGCCTCTTATTTGTCCTATGAAGGAGAAACAGTTCATGGTGGGCAGAAGGTAGCAAACCAACAGGTGATGACCACAGCTCTTTCAACTGTGGCTCACTATTATGATGCCAACACCTCAGAGCTCACCTTTCCTTTGAGTTCAGCCAAGTTCCTGCAGGACACGGACAAAGGCCCTGGGCCCTGAGCCTGTCGCTGCATCACCTTGGCATCCTCCCACATGTAGGTATGTGATGATCACCAGAAACAGCCTTACTGATAGCTATCAGTTAGGCCGAGGAGGAATGAGAAAATAAGATTTATTTTGCCTCCATTTACTCCTCTCAGCTTTCCTTTTTTAAATGTAGATACCCCTCCTAACATGCCTCAAGAAGCATGGCTATTGGTGACAGATTGTGGCATTTTGTTTGCCTGAGAAAGTCATTTCTCGTTTCTAAGGGGTCATTTGCAGGCTACAGAGTGGCAGGCTGGTGTAGTCTTCCTCTTGACTCCTAATGCCTCTCTTCATGCCCTCCTGCCTGCTGCTGCACCCGGCTCCACGTGCATCCCCTCTGCTTCTGCACTTTGGTTTTTCGTTTTTGTTTTTTGCCGTGCAATTCATTCTTTCTCTTTGATTTTCCACAGTCTGAACACTATATGCTTATATGACTTTTTTTTTTTTTTTTTGCTTTTAGTCTTCTTGATGATCTCTGAGCTTCCTGGATCTATCATGTGGTGTCTGACATTGCCTTTGGGAAATTCTCAATCATTTCTGCTTCAAGCCGAGTCTCTTCTCTTTTGTCTTTCTTCTTTAAGTATTGTTGATTTGTGAACATTATGGCTTTTGAAGTTGTCTGCTTTTTAGTCCTGTTTCTTGGTTTTTATTTCTTTCTTTCTAATTTTTAAAAAATATTTTTTTAATTTATTTTGTACAGGGTCTTGCTATGCAGCTCAGACTCATAGTGATCCTCCAGTCTCAGCCTCCCTAGCGCTGGTATTACAGGCATGTGCCACCACACCTGGTTTTGGTAGCCAGCACAGAGCACCAGGGGTTCTGGGGCTGGCATGGCATGTGGTGCCAGGGATTGAATCCGAGTCCTTGTGCTTCCCAGGCAGGTGCTTAGACTGCCGAGCTATCCCCACAGCCCTCTGTTTCTTGTTGACTCTGAGTTTGGGAGGTTTCTGCTGCCATATTTTTAAGTTCAGAGATTCTCAGCCATGACCAGTCTGCCTAGGGAGTGTTTTAGTTACTATTTTCATTACTGAGACAAAATACCTGACACCCAAAGAGAAAAGGTTCATTTGGCTCACAGTCTTTAGAGGTTTCAGTTCCTAATTGGCTAGCTCCAAGTCAGGGTGGCATGGAAGACAGGCATTGCAGAGGGGAAATGGTTCATGGTGGGCCAAAAGTAGCAAGCCAACAAGTGATGACCACAGCCCTTCCTATCCCTTATGTCCTATCCAGGCTGCTCACCGTGGGTAGCACTCATACCCTTAAGCCTAGCATTACACCTATGTCAATTCCAGCATTACACGGTCTAGAGCGAGCCACCTCTGAAAAAGCCCCACTTAGACTATATGAGGCTTTGGGGGAATGTCCAGATATAAACCATAACAGGGACCATCAGAGGTGCCCTCCTTTATTTTGTAGTGCTTGCCATTGCCAGTGTTGTCTCAGCCTTTGTCAGAATCCTGTCTTTAAGGTGGGCATGGCAGCAAACACCTGTAATCTCAGCATTTGGGAAGTTGAGGCAGGAGGATTATCATGAGCTTGAGGCCAGGCTAGGCTACATGGTAAGTTCAAGGCCAGTCTGAACTACATAGTGAAATCCAGTCTCAAAAACACAAAACAGAGGGCTGGGGAAATGGCTCAGTAGAATAAGTGTTTGCCTGGCAAGCCCACAGGCCAGGGTTCAATCCTTGGTTCTTAAAAAAAAAAAAAAAAAAAAAAAAAGTTAAAAAAACCCACAAAACAAAACAGCTATAATTCCTCCTCCACCCCCAATCTTTCTCCTGCATTTGCCATCTGTTTTGTACATAGTTGCTGGAGAATTCATACACTGCTGCCTTGGATCTGAGGCTACTACTGCTTGCTCTCCAAATTGCATTTTGCTGTAATTTTTTTTTTAATTGAAAGTCGTATGCTATGTAGGGGTGAAGGACTTGAAGTAATGGGTTTTGGCTCTGCAGGATGTTGGGATGGTGCAACAGTCCTGGAATGGGGTGGGCATTCGGCCTCAGTCACTGTCTCCAGGCTGTGAAATCTATACCCTACTTTCATGTAACAGAAGATTCCTCCCCACCCCCCAGTATGCTTCAGTTTCTTAGTTGTCCAGGTCCTGTTCCAGTTCTGGTTGCTTCTGTCTCTTAGAAACTGCTGATCACTAAGATGCATATTGTAAGAACTAATCCCCAATTGACAAGCCATTCTGCCTCTGTACTTCCTGCTTGTGTATCCTACTTAAGCCCTGGACCACCCAAGATCAGGGCCTGATATTCTGGAAGTGATCTTGATCAGTGCCTATTGATATAAATAAATCTGCCTCCAAATCCTGAGTGTCATTTTGATGTTTCTGCTTGCCGTTGTATCCAGAGTACTTCACCCCTTGGGGGTTGAGGGTCTTGGGAGCAGAGATTGGTGAAGCTCTGATAAAACCCCAGATAATTTGCTCAGGTAGGAAGGACAGGTAATTCTGAGGACAGCTCTTGTGGAGAACAGTTGCCGGCACCTCGGATGGTCCTTTCCCATTTTTTTTACCCCCAATCTTTTGCAAGAAGTGCAAAGGGGATCAAAATACATGGTGTTTGTTTCTAAAAAACTCACTACAATAGAAGACATGTGGCCATGAGCCCCCCTTGGTTCAACACACTTGTCCTGAGATTCTTGCCACTTTCTTTCTGTGTGTGTGTGTGTGTGTGTGTGTGTGTGTGTGTGTGTGTGGCCAGCTCAGCCCACCAGGGGGCGGGGCTGGCTGGCATGTGGTGTTGAGGGATTGAACCGCCGTCTCTGTGCTTTGCTAAGCTTGTTCTAAGTAGGTACTTTAGACCACTGAGCCATCTCACCAGCCCTCTTGCCACTTTCTGAAGCAGCTCTGGAGTTCTTTGCCTGGGTGCCTTCACAAAATATGATTTTTAAAAAATACAGTGAACGCAGCTACCAGTGCCATCCAACAGCAAGTTAGGCTTGTAAAATCCTGCCACTGTGTCCTCATTCACCTTATTCTCTGGATCTGGTACTGTGAGACCTCTGACTGCTCCCCAAAGTCAAAATGGCCATGGAAGGAAACATTCTGAATGGTTCAAGACAATGAGGCAGCCAGGATGGTGCAATTAAAGACACTTACATTTTTAAAAAAGTGTTTAAAAATTCACCATGTTTTTCATTAGATTGCCCTTGCAGGGTTTTTCCCCCATTTCCAGTCTTCAGTGGGTGAACTTTGTATAACTCCTAGGGGAAAATTCCAGAAAATACAGAGGGACCCTAAGACTGGGCACACAGGTCAGAGTTGCCAGTCACCCCGGAGCCATTTGTCACAGCTCCTTGTCCTGCTGAGGCTCCACAGGGCCTGTGGCCAGTGGTGGCTGTGAGTCCCGCAGTCACCTGTTGTTCTTCCTGGCTGAGGCAGTGTTTCACCCTGGGACCCCCCACACCTCAGGAAGGTCTGTATGGTTGCTATTGAGTGACTTTTCCCCTGTTTTCAGGACAAAGGGGCTTCTTCCATGCTCTGGATGCTCACGATTGGAAGCTGGGGATCTACTGCTTCTGTGACTCAGTGTTTTTTGTTTTTTTTTAATAAAATGTTTTTTTAACATTCCAGATAAATGAGCTTTTTGCTATCTTTTTTTTTTTTAAGTTGAAATATAGCTTTATTTTTTATTTTTTAAAGAATACAAAATAGTGATAGAAAAAAGCAGCACTAGAAATGATGCAAAATTTCGCTAAACAAAGTGATAGAAATTCAACAATGTTTACTATATTGCATGATTTTTTTGCTATCTTTTTTATTACTTATTTCTAATTTTATTACATGATGATCAGAGAACGTTGTTTTCTACATTGTCAGTTCCTCTGCATTGGATTTTCTCTGCAGCTTAGCATGAGATCAGTTTTTGTCAGTGTCTCATGTGACCTGAAAAGTACAGTGTCAGGTACAAAGAGGCCTTTCTGCTGCTCAGATATGAGGGTTTTTTTTTTTTTAATTTTTATTTATTTATTTATGTGTGTGTGTGTGTGTGTGTGTGTGTGGCCAGCTCAGCCCACCAGGGGGCAGGGCTGGCTGGCATGTGGTAGCTGGGGATTGAACCGCGGTCTCTGTGCTTTGCCAAGCTTGTTCTAAGTAGGTGCTTTAGACCACTGAGCCATCTCACCAGCCCCAGATATGAGGGTTTTAATCGCACCACTCAGAACTCCAGCTTTGGGCCCACAGAGCTGATCACCATTCCATGCCCTCACCCCAGGTAACCCAAGTATGGTGACAACACTATGACAATGTGACTTTGCTTTCTCCATCTGAGCCACCCAGAGATAGATGTCCTGTACAGCATCAAAGATGTTACAATGTACAAAGAGTAAGTTTCTCAAACAGTAGTCCAGGACATAAAAACCAGCCTGTAATCCCAGCATGAGGGAGGCTGAGGCAAGGAGGATTGTGGTGATTTTGAGGGCTAGTATCTTCATCTGTTGTTCAGTCTCCAGATCTCACAGATACTTGCTTGTCTTCAGGTGTTTTTTATTTTTCATTTTTGAGACTTAGTCTTGCTATGTAGTTCAGGTTGGCCTTGAACTCACTATATAGCCCAGGCTGGCCTCAAACTCACAATGATCTTCCTGCCTCAGTATGGTTCAATTCAATTTACAAGTTTATTCTCACAGATACTGCAAACCTTTTTGTCATCCTCTGTGGTTTGGGATCCACCTATAGTTGGGCACTGAGATGGAGAAGGGTCTCTTATACTCATCCATGCTCAGGATCCTGCTGTTTTTTCCCCAGGGGGTTGGGACAACAGTGAGGGATATGGGGCTTCTCTGCTGCTTGCCTTGGGAACTAGTGTCCCTTCAACTGTAGGGAAAGTCACATGTTCCTGACCTGCCTCATTCTAGTGGTGATCATAACTCCTCTGCTTTCTCTCCTTGTGCTAATAATTAGAGCTTCAAACTCGATGGGACCTGAGCATGTAGGGGCTGTAATCCCAGCACTTGGGAGGCTGAGGCAGGAAGATGGGGAGTTTGAAGCCAGTCTGGGCTACATAGTGAGGTCTTATCTCAAAACAGAACAAAGACTCTGGTGGGTATTTCAAGCTTTCCAAGCATTTTTATGGAAGGCTCTATTTTGTCACTCTTGCTGGGGTTAGGCAATCCTATGACCACAATGCCTGGCTGGAGCTGAGGTACCTTGTCTGGTAGCCCCAGCCTCCACCAGCCCTTCTGTTGGATCCTCTCTCACTACAGCTGACTTCATCTGATGGTTTAGTTTTTATGGCTGGAAAGAGCCTGGGTCAAGGGAGCAGTTGGCCCCTTCAGGACTTCTACCATTTCCAGGTTAGAGAGACAGCTGATACCCAAATGAATGACAAACAGCTACTCCACACACCTTCAGACCTCTGTGTTCTTGTAGCTCTTGTCATTTTCTTTGGCCTGAAGCACCCTTGCCAAGACGTTTGTGATAATTGATGGGCTCACCAACCTTATCCACTTAGAGATGAAGACAGTACAGTCATGTGGTGGTATGGTTTAGATAGAAAAGTCTGGAGGTGAGGCTCTCAGATGGGGCTGGACTGTGAAGGCTAATTCATGGAGGATCAATGCCTCCAAGAGACTGTGGGACCAGCAGCAGGCAGTGACAGAAACTGGAGGACAGGCTTGGACGCAGGGAGAGGGCATGAGTGTGCCTTGTCCTTAGTCCCTTCTTCCTAGGGCTCTCTCACCCTTTTTGCTTCCCAGCTGCCAGGAGTTGAGCAGCTCTCCTTCCTGTGGCCGCTGCCATGCTGCTGTGCTGTGGAGCTGACTAGAAACTGACACCTCAGAAACTGTGAGCTGAAGCAAGCTTTCCCTCCTTTTGGTGGATTCTCTTGAGTATTTGGTTACAGGGACAAAAGTCTGGCTAACTCAGGTGGCTGAAGGCCCTTAAGGCCTGTAGTGGCACACAGGGACCCCCAAAATGTCATGTGACCCTTGGAGGTCCTGTCTGTTTCTTTTTTCTCTTTTTTATTTTTTTCTGTTTCTTTAAACCACAAGATGATCAGTTGTCCTAAACAACTCAAATTTTGGAAACCATGAAATGACATGATCAAAGTGGAATTGGGTATACAATGCCCATGTATACTTTTAAGATTGTATTTGGTGTCGTGACTTTAAAGTACATAAAGTTGAGCAGCTTTCTGATCCCTTTAAAAGTGATATTCTTGGGCTGGTGAGATGTGTCAGTGGTCTAAAGCACCTACTTAGAACAAGTTTAGCAAAGCACAGGGACCGTGGTTCAATCCCCCAGCACCACATGCCAGCCAGCCCTGCCCCCTGGTGGGCTGAGCTGGCCACACACACAAATAAATAAAAATAGGAAAAAAAAAAGTGATATTCTTGGGCCAGTGAGATAGCTCAGTGGACTAAGTGCCTGCTTAGGCAAGTGCAGGGACCCGGGTTCAATCCCCAGCACCACATGCCATGCTGGCCTGTACTATGAGTCCGAGCTGTGTAGTGAGACCCTGTACCAAATACATAACATAACATAAAACAGATATTCTTCAAGAAAACAATGGGAAAGATTATCTGATAATAAAATAAAGGCTTCATTCTTTCATCTATGCCAATCCCAATTTTAGGGAGTCCATGGATTAGGGTTTTGGTTTTTCCTGGGTGCTCCATGGTAATCTAAGTGACTTCACAGAGGAAGAAAGGAGGAGGGAAGAAGTGATGGCTATATTTTGATTTTGCTTCCAAAAACAAGTTCTCTGAAGCATTTCTTATTTTATTTATTTATTTTTTTGAGGTACCAGGGATTGAACTCAGAATCCTGTGCTTGCCAGGCAAGTGCTTACTCTATTGAGCTATCTCCCCAGGACCTTATTTTCTTTTCTTATTTCTTACTTTTCTTTTCTGTTTTCTTTTTCTTTTTTTTTTTTTTTTTCCTTGAAAGGGAGAATCTTGCCATGCTCCAAGCTGGCCTCGAACTCACAATCCTCTTGCCTCTTGCACAGCTGGGATTAAGGAGTAGGCCACCACGTCCAGTTTAAGCCTTTTTTTTCATAGAAAACAGCATCTAGCCACTCTGGCGCCTTGAATTGTCCTAATTCTATTTGAGGGAAAGTGCCTCCCCCCTTTCTTTGTCAGCATTGCTCTCTGGCCTCTCCCAAAAAAGCAGGAGGCACTCTGAGAAGTACTCTGGTACTTGGACACCTGCCCTACAAAGTAGAACGGTCATCTCAAGCTGGTGACGTCCTGTTGCACAATCTGGGCGCAGGGCCCGGCTGTGGCTGTGAGCCCAGCCTGGGGAGGTTTCCTGGTAAGCAGGGCTTCATGCGTGACACGCTCTGTGGAGGCGACGCCCCAGGGGCGTGGAGCCCGGGCGCCTGGGGCCCGACCGGACCACAAGGGACGGCACCTAGCACCCAAGTAAGAAGGTGCTCAACAGGAAATGGTTCCTATGTGGGAAGGTGCTCGCTCAGGCGGAGTGGTACCTACGGGTGACATACCCACGTGAGACGGTGTCCAGGTGGACGTTGCGCAGGCAGGATGGTTCCCCATGGGCACTGGTACTCTTGCAGGTCTGTTGCTGTTCCCCACAGCGGACGGTGCTCACACAGGACAGAGCCCAAGCGGGGCGGTGACCGGCAGCAATCGCCTGGCAGGTGCCTGAATGCGCACTCTGTATTCTGCAGGCCGAGGGCCTTTGAGCACTGCATGCCACATCCTATGTCGACCTGGACTCTGCATGAGGCCGTGTGGCTCCACTGTTAGGTAGGGCTATGGCACCTGCGTCTCCCAGAGGCCAGAACAGGCTTCCCGGACTGACCAACTCTGGCCGAGCACTGCCCCTGCGGCCGAGGGCCGCCCACCGGGTGGAAGGCGCGGGTCTAGGGGCGGGGCCGAGTCAGGGGCGTGGTCGGAGACTGGGCGGGCAGGCTCTAGGGGGCGTGTCCTAGGCTTGGGGGCGGAGCCTATCCTGGGAGGCGGGTTCTGCTGGTTGGGCGGTCCCGGGGCGGGTCCTCGCGTGGGGCGTGTCCTGCCCGTGACCTGTGAGGCGGCCACCCGGGGCTCTGGCGCTTCCGATATGCGCGTCAAACTGCTCCGGCTGCTCCCGCTGCTCCCCCTGCTGCTGGTGCCTTCACTGCTTACTCCCGGCCATGCAGGCCCCACCGCGGGCACTCAGCACTACATTCTGCGGAGCGGCTGGTGGGTGCACAATGCGAACGGCTCGTTGGAGCTGCCAGCGGAGGTGCCTGGTTGCGTGCTTGGCGCGCTGCTGCAGCGCGGCCTCGTGCAGGTACCCAGGGGCCGAGACCGGCTGGCGCTACCGGAGGGGGCGGAAGAAGGCCCGGGGGCGGGCACAGGGTGGTGCTGCCGGCGGAGGCTGGGGACGGCCTGGGGGCAGGGACAGGGTGGTGCTGCAGTCGGGGGTGGGGTTGGGGTGGTGGCGGGGGTGGTGGCCTGACACCCTCGGTGACACAAGGCTGCAAGCAGGAGGAAGTGACTGTGGTTAGGCGGGCGCCTTCAGTGCAGCCGGTTAACACACTTCGTCTTGGCCACCACCAACGCCCGCTCTGTGGGTCGTGGGCTGTGCTGTGCTCGTGGTTCCCGGCCTCATCACGTCTCCGCGGAGCAGGGGATCGTATCCGAGTTCGCCAGAGTTCGCTCCGATCCGTCCTGCGGCGCACCGCGACTTCTTCCTGGAGCACTGCGCGGACCTCAGACAGCACCAGTCTAAGTGCTGCGCGTGTGGGGCTGGCGGCTGGGGACGCCGAGCTTCTGGTGGACTTCTCAAAAGTTGTTGTCCAGCCTTGACCCCAGCCCCTCCCCACGGTGTGCATCGGTAGGAAGCTAATATCCACAGTGACAGCTGGCGCTGTTTAGAACTTAGGCTCTTTCTCTTTAGTTAACAAATAATTTTAGTCTGTAAAACGGACTGACAAGTGGTAGATTAACAGAACAGGCATTCACATTTTAATGTAGTGGGAGTTACACCAAGTGATAACCCTAAAAAAGAGCGGGATGGTGAGGCTTGAATACCCCCTTCTTAGGGTCGAGGGAAGAAGGAGTTGTAGGCAACTTCAGAAGAGGAAATGACTTAAGGGAGATGGATAGACCCAAAGAACGAAGAGCAGTGTGGTACAGAGTTTGCCTGAGCTCTGGGGTGCAGATTAAGTCTCGTCTTTGTCCTGCTGCTTGATCTTGTGGAGGATCCAGCATCCAGGTAGACGGAGAACTCCAGAGCAGGCCCAGTCCTGCTCCTTGGTAGGCAAAGAGGAGCAAGAAATGGGGTGACAGTAGAGCTGGGGCTGAGAGAGGGGAAAAAGCCAGCTAGAACTCAGTTTTCTTTTGGGTGTGGTTTCTTGAGCCCAGTGGGTGTCCCAGGGAGTCTTTTGTGCTCCTGGCTGAGGATTACACCATGTACTGATAATAGGCTTTAGGAAGAAAAATGAATGAGTGGGGCTGTCTGAGTCACTTTCCTTGTGTCTGGAACAAAATACCGACACCTGCATGCAATTTAAAGAAGGACAGGTACATTTTAGTCAGTTTTTGGCTGGTTCCAAAGAAGAAACAGCGAGACCAAAGGGCCTGTGGAGAAGCAGCTCGCTTCAGGTAGCAGAAAGCAGAGGGGCAAGGCAGGAACTGCAGGGAGATAAATGCTTCCGGGTCAGTCCACAGTGACAGCCACTAACCTCGGGGCAGAAAGGCAGTCTTATTACCCTACAGTGGAGTTCTTTTCTTTCTTTCTTTCTTTCTTTCTTTCTTTCTTTCTTTCTTT
>NW_004524759.1:3618879-3623248 GCF_000260255.1 Octodon degus | reverse complement strand
TATTTGTGTGTGTGTGTGTGTGTGTGTGTGTGTGGCCAGCTCAGCCCACCAGGGGGCGGGGCTGGCTGGCATGTGGTGCTGGGGGATTGAACCAACTGCAGTCCCTGTGCTTTGTTTAGCTTAGCTTGTTCTAAGTAGGTGCTTTAGACCACTGAGCCATCTCATCAGCCCCTATCCTAACCACTTTGAATACACAGATACAAAATGGACATTCATCTGTATCCTCTTTTTTAAGTTCCATTATTTGAATATTATAGGTGTGTAAACTCAGCAAAATATTCTAAAAGAGTCCAGTACCCATAATAGTATTGGGTTAAGCTTAACAGCCTAGGTTGTATGGTAATAACAATAAGCTTGTCTTCTGGATGATTAACAACCTAAGTTTGCAGACCAAAATTAGAGAAAAAAGAGGGCTGCAAGGAAAGCCAACACTTTGGAGTTCTTTTCTAAAGCCCTGGCCTGTGAGCACAGGGAGCCTTTGGGGGACATTCTCCATATACACCCTAATGGGCCTAACTTTCCATCCTAAGTTAGAGAGGCAGAAAACTTCACTAATCACCATATTTTGGGGGTGTAGATAAGGAGACTTTTTAAAAATTAGGAATGTTCTCAGTGTTTTGGAAAGATTTTTCTTTTTAAAGCTTTGCTCAACATGATAAATGAGAAAATATAGATGAATAAAAAGAAAAAGAAGCACCTGCTTAGGCAGACATGGCACAGTCCACCCCTATTAAAAGGCCCACCCACCAACTCTCAGAGTATTACTTCACTATTTCTGTTTGCCACTTGCTCACACTGGAGCTGAGCTTCAAGGCAGGTATAGGATTAGCAATCCACCCCACTCTTAATTTTATGGTCCTTTCTTGTATTTAAAATTGTAGGGCTGGGCCGGCCAAATAGCTCAGCAGATTAAAGCACTTAGAAGCAGATGCAGGGGCCTGGGTGTGTGTGTGTGTCTGGGGTGGTTGGAGGGTGGTGGGGTAGGGGGGCCTTGCCGTGCTGGCCCCGCCCCTGGGTGCGCTGAGACTGCAATTGAGACTAGGATCCCCTGGGCATGGTGGTGTGCATCTGTAATCCCAAATCTTGGGAAGCTATGAACAGGAGAATCACTATGAGTCCGATCTAGTAGTGAGACCTTGAACACCCTGTAGACCCTTCCCTAAAATACAGAAAAAAAAATTGTAATACATTGGAATTTTTTTCAAATGGTTATTAGGTTGATTATATCTGCTTGCAGTGGCAAGCAGAAATAGTGAAGTGATACACAAGATTTGGAGGTAGATTTATTTATGTTGACATATATTTAGGGAGATCTGGTTATGTTCCCAGAATATGAGGCCTTCATCTCTAGTGGTCTAGGGCTTAAATAGGATAAGCAAGCAGGTAGTACAGAGGCAGAGTGGCTTGTTAACTGGGGACCAGTTCTTATAATATGCATCACAGTGATCAGCTGTTTCAAAGAGACAGGAGCAACCTGAACTGGAACAGAAACTATTACCTGGGCAACTAACAAACTGAAGTATCCTGGTGTGCTTTTTTTTTTTTTTTTTTTCATTTTGAGACAGGGTCTTACTATGCAGTTCGTAATGGCCTTGAGCTCACTTTGTAGCCCAGGCCGGTCTTGAACTCAAAACAATCCTCCTGCCTCAGCCTCCTGGGTACTGGTTTACAGGTGTGCTCCGCCATGGCCTGGCTCTGAGGGGGACATTTTCTTTTTCACTATTATTTAAGCACTTGTCTTTGGTCCACTTATATGAAAATATTGCCTGTGTCATATGATAAATTCTCATATACTAATGTAATTTTGTTATTTTTTAATTTTCTAAAACACATTATAAAAGTTTTATTTTTATTGTACAAAAACTTAATGCAGAAAATATACAGAATAAAAACCAATAAAACCTATTAAAGCAAATTAATTACCGTACAATATTTAATATTTATTTTTTCAGGGTTTTTTTTGTGGAACCGGGGATTGAACTCAGGTCCCTGTGCTTGCCAGGGAAGCGCTTGTTCCACTGAGCCATCTCCCCGGCCCCTATTTTTTTAGATTTTTTCTAAGCTATTTTTTTTTTTTTAATGTATTTGATACAGGGTCTCACTATGCAGCTTAGACTCATAGTGATCCTCCTGTCTCAGACTCCCCAGCACTGGGTTTACAGGTGTGCACTACCACACCCAGTTTCAGTGGCCAGCATGGTGCCCTGAGGTTCTGGGGCCTGCATGGGTACTGGGGATTGAACCTGGGTCCTTGTGCTTGCCAGTTAGGCGCTTAGACCACTGAACTATCTCCCCAGCCCTGTAAGCTATTTTTAACTTTAAAATGTATGATTAATACCTGTCTGTACCTATACAAGTAAATCCAGAATAATATGTATGTATGTATGTATGTATGTATGTATGTATGTATGTATTTGGTGTTGTATGCCTGTAATCCCAGTGCTGGGGAGGCTGAAAACAGGAGGATCACTATGAGTCTGAGCTTCGTAGTGAGACATGAAGGAGATAAATTACCTAGTGACCCAGCATTTTAAATTCAAGTTTAAATGGAAATAGTCATCAGTACATAATACCAGTTTCTAGAAGGGGAAACTATGAAGCCTTTATTAAACTCTTATTTGTTTCAAAAAGTTATTTAGAAGAGTTTCTCAATTCTCACTCCTGGAGAAACATGTACTTTCTTGTTTGATACCACATGAGATATTTAGAGCATGGGAAGGTTGCTTCTCTTGGCCAAATCCTGAGCCACTTGAGGGCTGAGATGTAGTTGCTTGTCACACACCCATGTGTGTCATTCACTTAGATTATAAAATCGGTTTTCATTTGCTGTCTTCCATGTGCACCCTTGCTCAGACGTCTCCACTGCAAGCCCATGGAAAGGAGCGATCATTGTAGTCACACTGGCTGACGCTCAGGTAGTTATTGCCCACGATCGTGCATTTATTCCATGGAGGAGCAAAGATTCAAACCTCAGACATACATTTCATTATTGCATGGGTGCCAACTGGCAAGAAGGAACAATAACAAGGAAAATGATTATTGTTTTAATTTGAAAATGTCCAAGGAAAATAGGGACAAAAGCACAATCTGTGTTGATCGTAAAATAGAGTATGTGTTTAAATTTAAAAACATCATTACAGTAAAAGACATTGCCATTCATCTCTCTGAAATCCTCTTCTCCCCTGCTATAAACACTTACCCACTGTTCTGGCCCTTACTGAAGCTGTTCTGAAAGCCCCCTCTCCTGAATGTCTTTAGTTGCTTGGGTGAGGCTGGGACAGTATTCTGAAGAGATTAAAAATGTTTATCGTTCCTGGTTCTTTTGACTCTGGGGAACAGCCAGAAGTCACATGGTGCCTGCTCCTTCGTACTCTTTGGGTGCGAAGATACGTGGTCATGTTTTTCCGAGCCTGCCTTTCCTTTGGATATTATATGGAGCTGCAGTCACAGTGGATTTAATCAGACCTTGTAAAGACACTCACGAAAGAGGACTCCAGAGCTGCTTCAGAAAGTGGTGAGAATACTGGGATAAGTGTGACAAAGTGAGCTCCAGCACTTGAGGGGGGTTCATGTCAATATGTTTTCTAGTGTAATACATTTTTAAAATTTAAACATTTACCCTATTATTTGATCACCCCTTTTATTGTAGTCTAAAATATGACATCAAAAGCATTTCATTTGTTTAAGTCTCAGTAAATGCCGGCATTTTCTAAGAGTCAATGCACATCTCACTTTCTCTCCATTCTGGTTTTGGAAGCCTCTAACCATGGCTGTGGGCTGACGTGGCACAGTTGCTAATCTCTGGCTACCACCTTCCTGATTGCCAGGAAGAGGGTGAAGTTCTCCATCCTCTTCCCTGAATGTTCTTGGTGCTTGTGGCACTCAACACACCCACACACTCTTTTTTGCAATCTTATCAGTCCTTGGTTTCTGTTTCTATGCCTATTTCTCATGAAGGCATGAGTGTTTTCTCTGTGAACAAGGCCTGGAATCCTGGTGCATTTGGGTGTTTTTTTTCACTTTTCAGCCTTCAAACTTTTGGGTTCTGGATCATGTAGGTCCAGCCTGTCGTTCCTTACAACCTTCAGTGTCTTACAACCATTTTCACGTAGTCATTTGTGCTGCTGTCAGTCTTAGTTTCTTTTTAGAAGAGCACAATTAGTTTTACAGATTTTAGAATAGGTAAAAAGCCGGGGCATGGTGGCACATGTCTGTAATCCTCACCACTCAGGAGACAGGCAGGAGGCAGGAGTATTGATGTGAATTCAAGGTCAGGTTGGGCTACAAAGGGAGCTCAAGGCCCACTTAAACTACATAAGGAAAAAAAAATACATAGTGTCAAAAAGACAAGACAAAAAAAAAAAAAAAA
>NW_004524759.1:3610582-3618589 GCF_000260255.1 Octodon degus | reverse complement strand
GCGCTGTGGAAGAACAGCCCTACGCGCCTTTGGTAACCACCTCTTGCTATCTGCTGACTTGGAGGGCAGGATGTGTGGTTCTTATCACTGTTTCAGAGCAGAGAGGCAGACAGATGTCAGCACCTCCAGGCTTCTCAAGGTCCCTAGCTGTGAGGCCCAGACTGGGGCTCCGTGTACCTCGTGGCACTATCTCAGAGGCAGTGGGTGCCAGGTGTGACCCCTGCGCTCACCTGAGTCTCCTATTGGCACACATCCCGCAGGCATCAGTATCCTGGCTCCCAGAGCCACACTGCACCCTGTGCCCTCTCTGTTTCCTCAGAGACCCTGACGTGATGCTTGGCACCTGGAAGCGAGCGAAGCAAATTACCCATCTTGTTTTCCCTGCTAAATAGCAATCTCTGGTCAGACAGATGAGAAACCTTCTTAAATTGCAGCTCCTTTGCACTAGAACTGTGCTAGAAGTAGCGTGTACATAATTTTAGGCAATAGTGACATCCATTCCTGGCTGATTGTCAGGCTGTACCAGGCAGCCTGTGAGGGGAGAGTTGCCGCTAAGGTGGGGAAGCCCAGGCTGGGCAGCTGAGCCTCCTCTGAGTGCAGTGCACAAACACTGCCACCTGCCCTAATGCCCTAGCTGGCCAGAACATTTTGTTTCTTTTCCATTATGCAGTTCTGGATCCATGGAAAATTACATGCACAGGGCCAGGGAAATGGCTCAGTGGAATAAGCACTTCTCTGGCAAGCGCAAGGGCCTGAGTTCAATCCCTGGTTCCGAAAAAAAAAAAAAATTGTTTGGGGGCTGGTGAGATGGCTCAGCAGTCTAAAGCACCTACTTAGAACAAGCTTAGCAAAGCACAGGGACTGCGGTTGGTTCAATCCCCCAGCACCACATGCCAGCCAGCCCCGCCCCCTGGTGGGCTGAGCTGGCCACACACACACACACGCACACGCACACACACACATAAAATTAAAAAAAAAAAAAAAGAAAATTACATGCACACATGTTTAAAGCCCAGTAATCAAATGAATATCTGTGCACTTGCTGCTTCCCAGTCCCACTGCCCACTTGTCCTGGAAGTCACCTTGGCTCAGTACCTTCCACAGTTGCACACCGTTGTGACCATCACCTTGTAAGGACAGAAGTTCCTTTTGGCCTGTAGCTCAGCAGCTTTCAGTCTGTCATTGGGAGCCCGTTGTCTGGCCTATGGTGCTGCGTCCTGGACACTGTCTGCTCCCTTGTGGCCAGGCAGCTGGAAGCAGGAAGAGGAATGCTGGAGACCCAGGGTTCCCACAGAGCACATGCCAGGGAGGCCTCCTGCCAGGCCCCAGCTATCGGCATTTTGCACTGCCTCCCAAGTGCCGCGCTGGGGCTGGGTGTCACCACGTGGGCATCTGGGCTGTCTGAGTCTCATGAGATAGCACTGCTATTCTGAATGATCCTTGTCTTGCTTATACATTAGGATTTTACCAAATATCTTTGGCTCTTAATATATTGTTTACTTTTGCTTGTTTTCATATAAATGATTTCTTAACATTTATTTACTTATTTTTATCTAAACATCTGATAAAATGATGTTTATGAAATGAAGTGGTTCTAAGGTCTTTCTCCACTTACCTTTGTTTGTGGTCACCATGTCTGGGGGAGAGCCAGTGGTCAGAGGGGAGCACCATATAGGAATGAAAAGTCCATGCCTGGTAGTGGTCCCATGGCTGGCAGCGGAAGCAGCAGGTGGCACCCAGGGATTACTCAGAAGGGAGACTCTGCATGCTACAGTGACACATAGCTTGATGATGTCCTCTGAGGAGGGGTAGATGTCAGCTGTTAATAACTAGTGCAGGTATTTACACGCCATGCTGATCTCATGGTCTGGCTTTTTGAGTCATGCTGACAGTGTCACTGGTGGTGGCATTTGTGAAACTTGAGACTGTGCAAGGCACACAGCCTGGGTCTGTCAGTACCCCGCTACTCACTGGCCATTGGACTCTGAACTTTGGCCTCTGTTAGGCAGTGGGAACAATGACAGTGCTTATCCAGCAGGGTCACACTTGTTGATATTGCTGTTGTAGAGATCAGCTGATATAGACACTTAAGCACAGTGGCATGGAGACACCACGTCTGGCCGAAAGCATGTGACTGTGGACTTAGTCCACTTAGACCATTGGACTGTGCTGGTTTTGTTCCTGGATGTACTTCTGTTTTGTCATGGGACCTCTGGAAATTCCCTACACCTCTTAAGGTATTAGGTTCCTCCTCCAATAAAAAGATGTTCTTTGTACATGTTTACTGTGAAGATAGGAGTGGAAAGTTTTGAAGATAGGAGATGGGATGTGGTTCATGGCCTGACTGTGGCACCATCACTGGCTAGGGCCATCAGTTTGCTCGAGGACTCGGTGACTTATGTGTGTCCTCAGGCATAGGAGGTTACTCCAAGGTGCTGGTGCAGAATTGTAGTAAGATCAAAGGGGTGAATACAAAATGGAACCAACTAAGCTAGTTGATGAGCATTTGGAGTAGTTATTATAAATGTAATGTGTGACTGCAAATTTTTATTTTTGATACAGTATTTTCCTTGAGTAAAAGAAAAAGTTTTAATTGACTTTTTAAAACTATGTAGAGCTGGCCAAATAGCTCAATGGATTAAAGTGCCTGCAAGCAGGCATGAGGGCTGGGGTCCCCAGACCTGCTGTGCTAGCCCCGCCCCTGGGTCACACTGAGACAGTGATTGAAACTGGGCATGGTGGCACATGCCTGTAATCCCAGCTCTTGGGAGGCTGTAAACAGGAGAATCACTACAAGTCCGATCTACTAGTGAGATCCTGAACACCCTGTAGATCCTTCCTTAAAAAACAAAAAACAAAACTCTGTGTGAGGGGGGCCACAGCAAAATTATCTGGATTCTGTGTACCTCCTGTCTCCAGGCATGCAGTGTCCACGCTGGCAATGTCCTCTGCCAGAGTGGCACATATGGACAGTCACAGGAGGGCTCCCTTACTAGTACAACCTGGTGGGCTGGTGGATGATGACACACTCCCTAGCCTAGAGCCACACAGAATGGCCTGGCTGCCTTACAGAGTCACCTCTCTCCCTCCCAGTTTCTGACCTCTACCTATCCTTTTACTGTATCCATGATTTTGCCTTTTCCATGTCAAAAGACAAAATTTCCACAAGTTCCAATGAAATTTAACAAAGATCTGATTAGCTTTTCTTCATAATTCATGAATCAGAGCACTTTCTATTCTCTAAAGTAGATGGAGAGCTCCTACCAGCCCATGGTACAGAATGCGTTTGAAGATAGGAACAAGGAAGTGAACAGTAGAAAAAGAAATCTGCGTACCTCCTGTCCCCAGGCATGCAGTGTCCACGTTGGCAGTGGACATTGCTGGTTGGTTAGTGTGAGGTCCTGCAGGCAGGTTTTTGCATCAGGGTTAAGCAGGGAGGACTGCCTTGTACACTGCCTCAGCTGGTGGAGTCTCCTGTTTGCAGGGGAAATGGTCTGTTTGGAGATCTGCCTGTGTCTTGAAAGCCAGTGGCTTGTTCAGGTCTGCCCTGGAGTAGGGTGAGGGGGTAGGTGTGTGGAGGCCTCCTGGGCTGCTCTGGAGCTTCCAGAAAGTGGAATGCTTGGAATCAGGCAGTAGTATGAACCTGCCTCACTTGGGTTCTTTTGAGACAGAGAAAAACATTTGACTGTGAATTCTGGTCATCCAGAAGGTTGCCTTCCAGAGCTCGTCATGCTGTGAGGAGCTAGCTGAGAAGGATAAGATGTGCCCTGCCAGCCACGTGGGGGTGGGGCTGAGGGGCTGAGCATGTGGTGTCATGGCTGAGGGGTCCCCTTCCCTCTTCGTGATGTGTATAACCCTGCTGGACAAGGTCCAGAGTGTAATATTAGAACAGGACTGGTCAGACATGGGTCAGACACATGGGCAGGCTCATCACGAGCCACCTCTTCCAAACTGTATCTTCAACGCTTACTCATGGAAAGCCAAGTGCTAGAGGTGAGAACTAGAGATGGAGGGAGTTGCAACAGTCTGAAGCATGCCATTTAACAGATTTAAACCTTGCTATCCAGCAGATCTTAAAAATTGATTTGGTGGTTGTCAGTTCTTACTAAGTTTTATCAGTTATTGTCTTCCCTGGCTGACTATCAGATCTCTCCCAGTTTTGTCCCAGGTGTCTGGATCAGTCCTCTCCAACTCCTGCTTGGGGTGATGTTGGCTTCTCCTTCTCTATCTGGAGTGGCTGTGTCTAAGGAAAGCCTTAGAGACTTGTCCCTGCAGAGCCACAGGGATTGGGACCTACCCTGTTCCTTCTCTGGAGCTGTAGTGACCGTCACAGATAAAGTTTTTGAAAAGCTCACTTCCTGCTTTTGGTTCTGCTTTTGCCTGGTTGCCCTCTCTGAAAGGGGAAGGTGGAGAATGGGTAGAAGGAATGGGTAAGGCAAAGGGGCTGCACATGCAGGTTGGTGGGCCAAGCTGTGAGGGCACGTTGGACACCAAGGGCAGGAGTTAGCCCTGGTTGTCCATCGAGGGCTTTGGGCTATGTGGTCCTTGCTGGTGGAGGGAAGGCAGTCTCTGTTGTTTATGGGTTCAGGTGACTCCAGCTTGTTGGCCACTAGTGGCCACTAAGTGTCCTAATGTCTGTGGCTGTAGCTTGCTGACTGAACCTGTGTGCTGGAGAGCCACAGTCTGGTGGTTGCGCATTGTGTGCTTGCTTGTGCTCTTCCGTAGAGGCCCTCTCTGTGCCTACGTAGTCAGGCTGGGTGGTAACATGAGAAATGCAAGGGGAGCCTGAGAGTGTATGCTTTGCTGATGTTGGGGTGGTGGAGGAGCTATGCTCTCCTAGGGCAGTGTATCTTGGGGAATCCGTTTGCAGCTCTACCACAGTCATGCAGGCTTGGCCAGTGCTCTATGTTAGCTCCTCCCTCTCCCTAGTAAGCAATAGGGTCTGTATGCGTGGAGTGTGGTTAAGTAGGGTGAGAGCTCCAGCGCTGTTCTGTGTGATGATGCTGACCAGCCACTGAGATCATGGCCTTGAGACCATGGCCTCAGCTGGGGCAGAGGGTCTGGTTTAGCATGAGCAGCCCTCCTCAGTCTCCACACAGGAGATTTTACACCCAGGTGTGGTGTTGCATGCACTCAGGAGTCTGAAGTAGGGGCATCGCCACAAATTTGAGCCCACTTTGGGTTACAAAGTGAGTTCAAGGCCAGCCTCAACTACATAGTGAGACCCAGTCTCAAAAAAGGCAAAAGCAAGGGGCTAGGGATATAGCTTAGTGGCATAAGCACCTGCCTGGCAAGTGCAAAGTCCTGAGTTTGATCCCTGGTACCACCACCAAAAAAAAAAAAAAAAAAAAAAAAAAAAAAAAAAGGCAAAAGCAAAATCCCTCCCCTAAACCCTAGAATACTAAAAAAAAAACATCTGCAAAACTATACTGTTTATATGTCATAATTCTTTCAGGTGTCTGGTTTGAATTTTTCCCTTCATAGTTTTTAGTTTTGATGATCTTCTTTCTACTCCTGGGCCAAATGTTCATTAATTTTTAGATGCTCAATAGCTGTCAGTTTATTTTATACTGATTTTTACATAGCTCCTTACCTACTATATATTTTTTTTCCTTGTATGAACAGGACCCTTACTACAGATTTAATGACCTTGATTACCGATGGATTTCCTTGGACAACTGGACCTATAGCAACGAATTCAAATTCCCTTTCAATATCAGGTGTGTACACGATTGCATGTATACTATACTCATTATAACTTGAACTTGTTTGCTTAGGTTGTATATCAGGGCATGAGCTCAGATTAAATCTTTCACTGTAAGAGTAAACATATGATTTCTGTTTTGTTCTGTGTAAGGCTGGTGCTCCTGGTCAGTAGCCATGGCAGTGTCTTAGGGAATGCATTTATAGCTCTACCATAGAGTCATGCAGGCCTGGCCAGTGCTCTGTGTTAGCTCCTCCCTCTCCCTAGTAACCGATAAGGTCTGTATGTGTGGAGTATGGTTAAGTAGGGTGAGAGCTCCAGAGTTTGTTCTGTGTGATGATGCTGACCAGCCACTGAGACCTTTGCCTTGTCTGTATACTGTGACCTGAGGTCATGAGGGAAGGTCTCATGCTGTTTTCAGTAAAGTTCTGTGGTATTATAAACAAATACTTCTGTATGAAGTAGAATATAATCTAAAGGTTCATATAGTACCACTATTATTATTTTATTATTATTTTTGGCGGAACTGGGGATTGTACTCAGGCCCTTGTGCTTGCCAGGCAAGCACTTATTCTACTGAGCTATCTCCCCAGCCCCAACCACTATCATTATTAAAGTTTAAAAATCCCCTGTTTTATGTGAAATTTTATAAAAATACTAGTATATTTTTAAAATTTAGGACAGGGTGTACAGGGTCTCACTATGTAGATCACTTGTAGTGATTCTCCTGTTTTCAGCCTCCCAAGCACTGGGATTACAGGCACCTGCCACCATGTCCAGTCTCAATCGCTGTCTCAGCGCGCCCTGGGGTGGGGCTAAAAATACTAGTATTAAAAATAGAAGATTGTGCACAATATCTAGGAGTTTCTTTGCTGCTCTGGGCTTTAGATGGGACTTTAAATATCTCTTAACATAGTCCTGCTTTACTTTGGGCTCCACAGTTCCAAAATTCAAGCAGATGGTTTTCCTTTTCACTAATCAGTTTAGGTCCTAACAGCCTGGTGTCTCTCTGATGTAACCACTTCAGAGTCTAAGGCGGTTGGGCTGTGTGTCTTTTCTTCATCTTTCTATTTTCAGATGTTGCTTACTTTCTTGTTGTTGGGACAAAATGACCGACACCCTCAAGTTAAAGGAGGAGAGGCTTAGCTTGCAGTTTGTAGAGGTTTCAGTCCATAGCTGGCTGGCTCCAAGGCAGGCTGGCATGGTAGAGGGACATTGCAGAGGGCAAACAGTCCATGGCAGGGTAGGCAGAAGGGAAGGAGCCTTCCATCTTTCTCTCTCTCTTTTTTTCCCTTTATGTATTTGGTACAGGGTCCTACTCTGCAGCTTGGACTCCTAGTGCTCCTCCTGTTTTCAGCTCCCCCTAGTGCTGGGGGATTACAGGCTTGCACCACTACAACCAGACTCAGTGGCTGGCTCAGCATGCCCCAGGGTCAGGGCTGGCGCAGCATGCGGAACTGGGGATTGAACCCTGGCCCCTGTGCTTGCCAAAGCAGGTGCTTAGTCCACTGAGCTATCTCATTGGCCCTTTTGTCTTTCTCTTTTTATTCCATCCTGGCTGCATATTGGTGGATCCATTAGATTTACCTGCCCAAAATACTGATTTTGCCATGATGTGATCTTGCTCAAGAAGGGAGAAGTACCTTTCTTTCTTTTTTTTGATTTCATGTTTCTGTCCCTGCTTGTGCATGATCCTGCCTGGTGTTGCTGTCCCTGGTTCACTGTCTGCCCAGCCCCCACCCACCTGTCTACCCAGTTCTAAGCAGGTGTCTGAATCAAGTATTTTATTTTATTTATT
The DNA here is from genome assembly GCF_000260255.1 of Octodon degus. Lineage (NCBI taxonomy): Eukaryota > Metazoa > Chordata > Mammalia > Rodentia > Octodontidae > Octodon > Octodon degus. Next base: position 3,611,087 of record NW_004524759.1, on the reverse strand, counting down.
TATTTATTTTTGTGGTACTGGGGATTGAACTCAGGACCTTGAGCTTGTCAGGCAAGCGCTTATTCTACTGAGCTATCTCCCCAGCCCTATTTTATTTTATTTTGAGACAGGGTCTCATTATGTAGTCCAAGCTAGCTTTGAACTTGCTATGTAGCCCAAGCTGGCATTGAACTCATGGTAATCCTCCTACTACAGCCTCCTGAGTGCTGTAGTTACAGCTGTGTCCCAAGCCTTTTACTTTAAAGTAATTGATGCTGTGAGCAGTTTCTCTGGGTGTTTCTCCTTTATCCAGGCACCTTTTTCTTTAAGACAAAACAAACAACTTTATTGAGGTATAATTCCCATAGTATGCAGCTCACCATTGAAAGTACAATTTAGTTCAGTAGTTTTTGGTGTATTCATAGAATTGCACAACCATCACTGTAATCAATTTTAACACATTGTCCTCACCTCCGAAAGAGCCATCATCCCTCTCCCATCCCTGCAGCCTCTCTAGGCCAATGCT